>NW_027437201.1:24772500-25120000 GCF_033239565.1 Halichoeres trimaculatus | reverse complement strand
CATCGACCCTTTCCCAGATGATTTTGACCCCATTAACACGTGGGAACAGGTCAAACGTGGAGTAAAGTTCATCACAGAAGAACCTGGAGGAGTCGTGGGTTCGGTTCTGTCCGTGAAGCAGAGTCGGGATCAGGAGGAGCACAGAGAGAGGTTCAGATCCTGCAGAGACAGAGGAGCAACATTTCAGACATTTCTCTCCGTCCACTGAGGAGCAGCTGCCCTATATGGTCAAAGTCTGTGAGCTGTGGACACACAGGCTCTCTGCTGCTGCACACACACACACACACACACACACACACACACACACACACACACACACACACACACACACATACATACACACACACACACACACACACACACACACACACACACACACACACACACACACACACACACACACACACACACACACACACACAAACACACACAGACACTTTCCCTCCTCCTCAGAGAGCTCAGCTCAGAGAGGAATGATGGGTGAAGAGCTGCGTCCTTCCAACATTTCTCTCTAACTTCCTTTTTGTTGATTCCTTTCTTACTGACCCTCTCTTCATCTTTTACCCCATCAGTTTTTTCCTCTTCCTCCCTCTTTTGATTTTGGCTTTCATCCCTTCTTCTACTTCTGTCTTTTTTTTTTCGGGGTGTCAAACTTCTGGATGCATCCTTTCCTCCTTTCTTTCCTCTTCTTGAATTTATCCGCCCTGTAGATGTTCCTGTTTCTTTTTTCTCCTCATCCCTCCTGCCATCCCTTCCTCCAGCTGTTTGCTCCTGCAGAGGTCTGATGAGGACATGAAGAGGGGGCAGGAAATAGATTTTTATTCACCATCCAGTTTGTTCTTCTCGTCTCTAGAAGCTGTATTTACGTCACTGAGCTCAAACTATTCCATCATCTCTGAAAGTTAATCTGTCCTTTCACCACCAGAGTTTCTCTTCAGACTGAATCACAAAGTTTGCAGCATTAAATAAACATGTTACTGTCAGGAAAAGTGTCTGTTTGAAGCAGGAAGAGGAAACTGAAGGGGACAAGTATTTGAAGAAAGTCAAAAACAAAGTTTAGACGGAGAAGATTCAGTGTCTTCAGCTTCTGCAGAGATAAATCTCTCCCCCCATCATCCCTCTGCTCCTCCTTACATGGTGACGCTCCCCGAGCAGCCACAGAGTTCAGTGTGTGCTTTTAAAGTGTGTGTTTTCACATGTGTGTGTGTGTGTTTCAGATAAAGTACCATGAAGAATTTGAGAAGAGCCGGATCCGAAGTGACGCTCCTCCTCCTGAAAACAGACACGGTGAGAAAAACACATTTTAAATGATAATTAAAGTTAATCTTTAAGTCACTGATCGTATCCTGTGTGTGTGTGTGTGTGTGTGTGTGTTCAGAGGAAAGCCATCCAACTAACCCTGAGAGATTTGGTCAACCAGTTGGACAAGTGCGTCCTGCTACTGTAGCACCACCTGCTGGAGGGGTGAGGCCATTACACAAACATACACCACCTGAACTAGTGTTAAAATGTGAAAGATACAAACATGTTATTCTCTCTCTGTGTGTGTGTGTGTGTGTGTGTGTGTGTGTGTGTGTGTGTGTGTGTGTGTGTGTGTGTGTGTGTGTGTGTGTGTGTGTGTGTGTGTGTGTCAGTGTGTGTGTGTGTGTGTGTGTGTGTGTGTGTGTGTGTGTGTGTGTGTGTGTGTGTGTCAAAAATTAAAAAGTTAGAAACACTTCCACAAACTTCAACCAAACTTAGGTTTAATAAAATGTTTTTACAATAAAAACTAAATTTATTAATTAGCCAAACACTAAACGAGCCCTGAGACATGCTGAAGAGATAAAACACGGTGCAAACATTTTATAAACTAAACGAAATAAACTTTTATAAACTTTATCTCAGTCAGCTGCTTTTCTCCGACACCGTCCACCAACACAAACCGACCCTCAGGTAAAATCATCCCTGGGTAACGGGTTAGGGTTAACGTCCAGCGTTTTTGTTGTCATTCACTTTCTCTTTCTGTCAAAGTCTGACTTTGTGAATTTGTCTCAGAGCTTTTTAAAGTGTTTTGTCTTTTGTAAAAGAGTTTTTCTAATTAAATTAATTTGTTATCATAAAAACGTTTTAAAAATGTAAATTTGTTTTTTCTAAGAGTTTCAAACTTTTTTATTCTGGTTTGCACTTCCTAAAATATGATGCAAACATTGAAATATGTCAAACTGAGCAGACTTGAGCCAGAATGTGTTGAAACATCAGAGATGGTATAAAAACACATTTCACACACATCGTCTGTCCTCACACAGAGCCACGAGTCTGAGACGATTTGCAGACTTTATGTTTTTTATCCATATTTAATAAAATATTCATCAGCTCCAGTAAAGATGTAACATTTTAACTTTTGGTTGTGACTTTTGTTTTGTCCTGAGGATGTGTTTGTGCATGTTAACCTTTTATCTCAACGTGCAGGGAAATAAATGCAAATCCCTCCGCTCTGAGTCTGCACACTTGGTGTCAGAGCATCGCTGCATGACGCCATCTGTGTATCAACTTCCTGTGTGTTGAATGTCGCCCACAGAAGCGTTTCCAGGCCGTCTACAGCTACACGGCAGCAGAGGGAGACGAAGTCTCTCTGCAGGAAGGAGACCTGGTTTTGGACGTGGAGCCCATAGACGAAGGATGGGTGTTTGGACTGAACCAGCGCACGGGTCAGCGAGGTCTGCTGCCCGCCAACTACGTCCGACCCGTGTGAACGCCTCATTCACCTGCAGCCAATCAGGTTCCTTATTCCAAGTTTGGAAAATCAACATTTCCTTTGTCTGGCACCGCTCAGCTTTTCTCACACAAACCCGTTTTCAGATTTAGGCCAAGAAGAAGACGGGAACTGAAAACTTAAAGGGCAGTTTCACTTTTCATCACAGAGAGAAAGAAAGAAATAAACATTTGGCCTGAAACCCCAAATAGAGGAAGAGACAAGCAGAAGTAATAAATTCATGAAACGGAAGAAGAGTTAAAAATACAGCTTCTCACAGTTTGTCTTTCTCAGGTAACATTTACCTCTTCATGTACGACACTCACCGCAGAGACACAAGCAGAAGCTTCAGGTTGGAAACTCGATGAGCTTTGATGCAGCTGAACCGAGGCATTCATGCTTCAGGACTTTCTACAACTTCTCTACGCTCTGATGTTATTTCACCTGTGAGCTGTTTGGATTAAAAGACCAATGATTCACTTTGTGTTGTTGTTTTTCTACACAGTGAAGAAAGAAATGATGAACGCTGAGGTTTTATACAACATCAGTAACTTTATTCCAAACAGATTGCACATTATCAAACCTCTGTAACAGTAAAATAGAACCTCATTTAAACTACTTATTAAAAATAAGGCAAAAAACTTTATTTACAAATCATTTTAAGTTAAAACTTTTTTACATTAGCACCTTTTTCCTAAGCGCTGACAGAGAAAGACAAACTGAAACTCCTCAGTGAGGAAAACTGGCTCAGATCCTGAGGAGACGGGCGCCGTGTTCAAGCGCTGAGGACGGGAGGAGACGTGGAGGAGAAGAAGGCCACTCGTTTGTCGATTTTGCTGCGCAGCTTTGACGGCAGCCAGTTCAGCTGCTTCACGAACAGCTCGGGGTTTCTTCCCATCAAGTCTTCACACAGTCTGAAGAAGAAGAAGAAGAAGAAACGCTGTAAGGAGCTCCAAATACCCACAGCTGGATCAGACCATTACTGTGTTTTCATCCTCTGGCATGGCTACGTCATGTTTCTGCTCCGACAGTTAGAAATGCACAACACATCGATGAACTCAGAGTGGACGGGCGGGACAGGAAGTCAGGCCCCAAACAGTAAGTTCGGGCGTAGCCGGGTTTCTGAGAAACAGATTTTCTTTACGTTTAGGCCTTCATCCACATCCAGGCTCAGTCTGACGTCACTGAAAACAGCCTTTTCTGAAGTCAACACTGTGAAAAACTCTGGTTTCATGGTTTCATGTAGACACGGGGAAACAGAGTTTCTGGTTGTCAAACGTCACAGCTGAATGACGGGGCTCATCCTGATTGGCTGGCACAGGTTTCACATATAAAAACACTGAAACATGGGTCTGGCGTGCTTCTAGACGCACTTTTCAGTGGATTCTCTGGGTTACATGTGGACGAAAGTAACTTATAAAACGATCAGGGGGGTTATTCATTTTTAAAAATACTTTGTTACGTGTGTTCGAGGCCGAAAACACAACTACAACATCTCACAGCTGTTACGGGTTACACAAGGCCAGGAGTCGACAGGTTCATGGGTTTTTTTTAAAGAAGGAAAGAAGCTCGACGTGGATGAGGAGAGGCTCATGTTAGGGCAGAAAAACCATGGACTCAGAAAAAACTGCAAAAACTCCTCAGAGAGGTCAAACCTGTCAAAACCAAACTGTAAGAAACCAGACAGGCCTGAATCTGGCTCGTTGTGGTTTCTGTCACTTCAGACGAGCGTCTGACGGTCGAGCGTCTGACGGTCGAGCGTCTGACGGTCGAGCGTCTGACGGTCGAGCGTCTGACGGTCGAGCGTCTGACGGTCGAGCGTCGACAGTCAGACAGAGTCAAAGACTGAGGCTCAAACATCCGTTTCATACGAGTCTTTCCAGTCTCAGAAACTCTTCACCACCGTCCAACACCAGCGTGAAACTGCAGGACACAATGTCCCACGCTGGACGTGAACGGGCGCACAGGTCCTTCAGAGCTGGGTTTAAAGAGCCGGGAGCGTCTGAAAGGTCTGAAAGTGGACCTTGTTAAAACGGCTTAATCATGTGTGAATGGTGACAAACATGCCCTTAAATAATCCCAACGTACACAAAGTGTGGTGGTGACAACACACACACAAAGCCGCTGTGTCTCAGCAGACCACATACCTCTGAATCCAGAGCTGAGCGTTACGTAACGACCCGTCATGATGCTCAAAACACAAACACTTCCTCCACCTACCTGAAGAGGGAGTACGGCTGCGTCTGGAAGAGGATCACGTCTCTGCACTGGTTTTGGGACGGAGCTCTCAGAACAGCCACCTGGAGATCAGAAACCACATTTCAGCCCAGCTCCAGCCCAGACCGCTCAACGACAGAGTCCGTGGATGGAGACCTAACAGGATTACTGATCCACCAGCGTTTTTATTCTGCAGCCTTTAACGGACAGCAGAACGGATCCCAGGGAGACCAAGCTGTTTGGATTAAATAATCTGAGGCACTGAACCATTACCACACACAGAGGCAGCACTTTATACTTAGACCCTTAAACCACTTAAGCTTTCTTTATGCAATACCCAACGTAACGGCCGCGCTATAATTAGCTGGCTGGACGAAGGCCACGGTGAAACAGGAGCAGAATGAAAGAAGGATTAAAGACTGTGGTTGTTCTGACGTCTGCAACCAGATTACACGTCACAGCGTTTCCCTCACTAACACTTTGTTTTCAGTCTTAAACTGAGTCAGACTCAACCATTAAAGAGCTCAGATCAGAGTTTGGAGACTCACAGAGTCCACTAGGATGCGCATGTTGCTGCTGCCTCCGAACACGACCACGTCGCCGTCACTTCCCAGGCACGCTGTGTGACAGACCCTGAGGGGGAGCGAACAAACCAGTGAGTGAAGAAAGGAGCGGTCACAAAGAGACGAACGAGCCCCACCTTCGTCTGAGCGTCGTCACGGCTCCTCTCACCTGGGTTTGTCCTTGTGTGGGTGCATCAGCTGGGTCCACTCCCTCCTCCGCGTGTTAAACTGCCAGGCGTCATCTGGCCAGAGAAGCCGTGATAAATCACAGATTAAACCACAGGAAGGTCACCTCAACTCTTCAGTATCGTTTATTTGCAGCACTGCATCACAGACACAACTAGTTTTTCCCCTGATTAAGAAAACTGACGAGCTTCTGCAGCCGTGACATGGAGCAGCTAAAGTGTCTAAAAGAGGATGCAAAATGTTGAAAGAGGAGGAAATTATTTTCA
The DNA here is from genome assembly GCF_033239565.1 of Halichoeres trimaculatus. Lineage (NCBI taxonomy): Eukaryota > Metazoa > Chordata > Actinopteri > Labriformes > Labridae > Halichoeres > Halichoeres trimaculatus. The sequence goes on along the minus strand of NW_027437201.1, from coordinate 25,114,037 downwards.
AACTGTGCTTTCAGAGAGATGTGACATATCCACAGACACAAAACAACTCTAAAAATTAAAAAGGTGCAAAAAAAAATCCACTAAGAAATGCAAAAGGATTCAGGATGCACACAAGGAGAGGAAAAACTACCGTACCCAGAAGGCTTTTGGGTCATTTTGCAGCAGAGTGACTTCCTTTGTGGCAAAACTTACTCAGAGTTCTCCCATCCGTGCCGAGACCGCCGTAAACACAGAGCGTGTGGTCGGACACTGGCGTCATGGTGTGCATCAGACGACCCAGAGGGGCGCAGGACGGGGAGACGTCACTGAAAGAGTCCGACACGGAGCAGAGTCAGTGACTTGTTGGACAGAAAAGCTGCAGGAATCACACATCGTTTCTTCTCTCAGGTGAAAAAAGTGAAGATTTACAACTGAGTCCACGTCCAGGTGTCCAGGTCCAAGCAGAACAAGTCCAGCTCCGCCTTTTCCTGCAAACACACACACACACACGGTTAAATGTATAGATTAGTTTCCCAGTGGACTGTTCCTGTTATTGGACCAAGCAGGATGTTTGCAGTAAATCTATACGAGACGTCAGTCTGCTGCAGAGACAGTCTGCTGCAGAGACAGCCTGCTGCAGAGACAGTCTGCTGCAGAGACAGTCTGCTGCAGAGACAGTCTGCTGCAGAGACAGTCTGCTGCAGAGACAGCCTGCTGCAGAGACAGTCTGCTGCAGAGACAGCCTGCTGCAGAGACAGTCTGCTGCAGAGACAGCCTGCTGCAGAGACAGCCTGCTGCAGAGACAGTCTGCTGCAGAGACAGCCTGCTGCAGAGACAGTCTGCTGCAGAGACAGTCTGCTGCAGAGACAGTCTGCTGCAGAGACAGTCTGCTGCAGAGACAGCCTGCTGCAGAGACAGCCTGCTGCAGAGACAGTCTGCTGCAGAGACAGCCTGCTGCAGAGACAGTCTGCTGCAGAGACAGCCTGCTGCAGAGACAGCCTGCTGCAGAGACAGTCTGCTGCAGACTGACGTCTCGTATAGATTTACTGCCTCCACAGGTTCACAGCCCAGGGTCCTCTTCAGCCAGCGTGTGTGTGTGTGTGTGTGTGTGTGTGTGTGTGTGTGTGTGTGTGTGTGTGTGTGTGTGTGTGTGTGTGTGTGTGTGTGTGTGTGTGTGTGTGTGTGTGTGTGTGAGTGTGTGTGTATGTGTGTGTATGTGTGTGTGTGTGTGTGTGTGTGTGTGTGTGTGTGTGTGTGGTGTCCGGGCTCCTTCCCCAGGAGCTCAGTGGTTGGTTTGTAGATCTGTCTGTGTGTAAGGGGGCACCGTGACATCAGAACAGGAAAAGGATGTAGAAACAGGAAGTCCCTTCCCCAAACTGAGACCGTGAGGTGGGAAACAAACTGTCTCAAATATCTCAGGGTGACACTTAGACTTTGACACTTAGATTTCTCCAGATGGACACAGAGACGATGAACTACCGACTAAAGCGAGACTGCGGCCGACTCACCACGCCACCTGAGACGTAGCCCTTGTTCCCCAGTAAGGCGCTGGCGTGGGAGCCTCGTGGGACAGGAACAGGACCCTGATCATGACAAACAACACTTTAAATCTCATTGTAGTGACGCAGGGTGAAGACAGTCCAGCTCAGAAAGAGACAGATGTGGGCTTGAATTCGTCTCACCTTGGTCTCTGGCAGGCTCCATGTTTCTGTGTGTGTGTTGAAAACATTGACCTCGTTGTTCCAGCCCCAACACCTGAACAACGTGTTTCCAATGGTGGTCTGCAGGAGGGGGAGAGAGGTATTTAGGTGGACAACAGGCAAACTGTGTGACCCTCTCCTGTGATAACTGCCGGGGCTCACCCAGGACATCTCCTCCACGATGAAGTTGGTGGACGATGTGTTCTGCACCTCCCCGATGGTCTTGCATCCATATCCACCAAAGTAGATTATCCTGCACAGAGGATGACAGAGGCGTACGTGTAGCACAGGCAGAAACTGATGTTTTTCATCACGCAGTAACTTTTGTGTGAAGCTCCTGAAACACACGTCAGCAGGAGCTGCTCCTCAGCACAGAGAAGCTGTGAGAGGAGCAGAGCTTTCTGTCTGGATGTTAATCTGTGACGGCCCTGTTTCTCTCTTCTCTATCAGCGCTCTGACCTCAGGGACTCAGCAGCAGGACCGACCTGTCTCTGTGAACCCAGCATGAGTGTTTGTTCCTGGGGGAGGGCGTCGTTCCCGAGGTGTCGGTCAGTTTCCTCCACGTGTAGTTTTCCTCTGTGAGGTCAACGCTGTACATCTGCCAGGAGAGAAACATGTGACAGGGTCAGTCCTCAAACCAGCACCGTTCACCTTCTGTGTGGCTTTCTTAGAGCAGGAACATCTGAGCTGGACAAAAACCTGAAAACCTCTGAAAATGTCTGGACTGCAAACGGTCGACATTTTTCAGAGTTTCCCAGAGACTTTCTCAGACAGACAGGAGCCAGAGCGTGATGTCATTAAACTACGCCACAACCTGAAACCTGAGTACACGTCCAGCTCTTCACCGTCACGTTGTCAGACATTTTTAATCTGACCTGATGGATTATAAAACTGATAACACGTAAACTGAGAAGTTTAAGACTAAATCACAAAGTCTGAAACACTTTTAAACTTTAAACAAAGTTACATTCAACAAACGTGTGTTTTGGCTGAAGTAGGGTCCAAAAAAAAAAACACATAATGCACTCGCTGCAAACTTTTTTACGTTCAGCATTCAGTTTGTTTCTTTTCTGTCAAAAAGACTTTTTAAAGTGTTTTGCCAATTATTTTTTTATTGTGAAAGTGTACATTTGTTTCTAATTTGCAAAGGTGTTTCAAAACTTAGTAATTTTGTTTGGGTGAGGGTTTCCAGCCACTGTAGGGTTATTTAGATTTGCAGAAAGCCTCCAGTGGACACTCCTGGAACTGCAGCTTTTTTTTGGCTGCTGCATTAGCCTCCTTGTTTTTCCATCAGCGTTTGCTGCTTCAGTCTGACCTCTTACGCTGAGGTTTAGCAGGTAGACTGAGCACAAAATGAACCAACAAAGCTTCGTGTTTGCAAACTGAACAAAAGCAGGAGAAAGTCCCCACAAAGCCAGAGGCCAAAGATTCAGTTTCAGAGGAACTCAGGTGGCAGAAACTTTGGGGGTCAAGTTTCAGGCACCGGACTGTCAGGTTGGATGAGTTTTCACAAGTTTTTTTTTTTACATCAATTTAAAAACAGAGATAGTTTATACAGAATCAGAAAGTTGCAGGAGACAAAAAGTGGCGGCTGAACAGGATCATTACTGAGGATTTCAGCTGGATGTTGTTGCAGCTTTTCCTGAATAACGACCCTGATCCATCACTTCATTTCACCATCGTGACGAGGTTTCTCAGGTCTGTGCTCCACATTTTCCACATTTCTGCAGATGTGATGACATTAAGAGGGATAACTGGGTCACAACACGGGCCTCCACCACAGAAACAGGTTGAACACGGGTCAAAGCTGAGCTTCAGTTTGTTATTCATGATGCTCAAACCAGAGGACTTGATGACATGACTGTCAGCCGTCTGAGACATTCTTCACTGGATCATCCCTGAAACTGACTCAGGAATCCGTCTGCTGGGGAGTGGACCCGCCTGAGGCAGCGTTTGACATTTCGTCTGTGAGGTGAATGAGTTTTAGTTTGCAGAGGGGAGACATGCCAATGCTTTGAATCCAAAACACATTAAAGCCCCAACCGAGGAGGTGTTTTGGCTTCATGGGAGAAGCTGGAGGCCCGTCGTGTGTATCTGTCATGTGTTGGGTCTGCACCACCTGCACCGCCTCACCTGGTTTGTGTACCCGCTGGAGTCACATCCTGCAAAGACGTAGAGTTTGCCGTTAACGAAGGAGCCACAGAATCCAGATAAGTCTGGAGGTTTGTCTCCGGTGATCCCCCTCAGCTCCCTGTCGCACAGAGGAGAAGACGTTAAACACACACGAGTTTAAACTTCACAAACAAACTGTCGGCACATGACCCAAAAACTCGGCTGTTTTTGACTTTGCTTGGCCTACTTATTCAGCGTCAGACTCCAGCTTGTTGGGCTGCTGGTTCACAGAGATCTAACTTTACAAACGGAGCCTGTCGGCAGACGTGGTGTCAGGCTGACACGGAGCTCATATCTGCAGATTAACCCTCGCTCTGTCTCACCATGAGCCGCTGGTCAAATCACAGAGCCATATCTCATCGCTCGGCAGCACCACGTCCTCTCCTGCAACGACCTGGGAACAGATTCAAAGTCATGCATGAAACATTTTGTTCTTTATCTTATCTCAACAAACACAAGCACCAAAACATGAATCTTCAGAGGTTCAGGGATTAAAACCAATGTTTCAGTCAGACTCTGAAGCCTCCTGTTGGTGAGTTAGAGCTGGTGTGATGAGGAACATTCTGTGACTGTATTTCTACACCGCGATGCCACGAGATCCAGTCGGAGAAATGCTCTCCTGTTGAAACACGCTCCTGCAGAGATCGGTTCATACGAGGATCAGCTGACTGCTGCTTTGTTTTTGAGAACAGTTCTGTTTACGACGCTCAGCTGTTCCCTGAGGGAGTGAACCTCATCACAAACCAGTGACGCCCTGAGGTGTAGCACACGCTCGTGACGTTTGGGCTCAGGTTTGCTTTTCCTGGTTGAGATATTTGGGGAATTATCAAACGAAAATGATTGAACATGACGAGGCTCGCCTTAACAAGCCCTCAGGGGTTTTTTCCTGTGCTTGATTCATGTCCTCAGATTGTTTTAATTCACACTGGAGGCTTCACAAAGCTTTCCCTGATGAGCCACCTCAGTCTACAGAGTGTGGGTCAGCCCCTGCAGAGAGCGTGCTCGATTCAATGCAACAACTTTAAAACTGAGGGGGGTTAAAAACGTCTCATTTCAATGTGAGAATTTCTCTAAAAAGACTGCTAACCGGCTTCTGGAGTAGTTCAAAACACACAGAGTCCTCAGATCAACAGGTGAAGCTCAGGATGGAGGCTGGAGCTCACTTTGGGCTGTTTTCTGTTTATGAAACACTTTGTTCACAGCTTTTACGACAGTTACGGTAAAGAAATTATTAGAAAACCTGTTGAGATTAATGAAAAACACAAAAGTTATCCTCAAAATCTTTTTTAAAATCTCAAGTTAAACATTATTTTTAATTTTAAAGAGGAATAATACAGGACTTTTGAGCTTGCAAATCCTAAACCGTTTTCTTTCTGCTAAAAGTCTTTTTGTTGCTTGATTTTCCTTTAAAGACCAGCTGGAGTGTGTGGAGGAAAACGTGATGCGCGCTTTAGTTGAAGTTTGTCTCGTCAGCTCGCTCCTTGCTGTAGTTTCCGCTCAGGTGTAGATGAGCTCAGCTCGGCATCTCTTACCTGGTACCCTCCCCACACAAACAGCGTGTTCTCCTCGATGAACGCCGTGTGGCTGCTCCTCTCCAGCCGACTCACCGGGTCGCTCCTCTCGGTGCTCTCAGCAGCATCCATCCTCACACACTCTCTCACACACTCTCTCACACACTCTCACACACTCACACACACAGCCAGGTGGCTCTGCTCCTCTGGGGAAGAAACACACACTCCCAGCTGACAGGTGAGTGTGTCACCGAGCTGCTCCGGGCTGCAGACTGTGTTTGCTGCTCTGCTCAACGTGTTTTACAGGCTCCGTGTCCTCACTGCGCCTGCTCCGCCCATCGGCCTGGTCACGTGTTCCGTAAGTTCCCTCACCTACAGAGGCAGCTGTCCAACACCTCTCACTCTGCACACCTTATTAAGAGAGCCCCGGAGCTTCAGGTGTATATTTTAAAACTCCTGGACTCGTTTTGTGAGGATGGATGGATTTTTAACTCATGACGTGTTCGCTCTGTAATAAATGAACAAACTGAGAAACATCTCTGAATCATCTCAAAGCGAGAGGCAGACGCAGATTCCTGAAGCTCAGGTGAAACTCATGAATTCAATATGAGCACGTGACATTTCAGTGAGCAACTTCCGGGTTGCTTGTTTAGATGGAGAATGGATGATGACGTAATTAGCTTCACCTGTGCTCACCTCAGACACCCAAATGTTCACATTCAGTTAAAAAGACAAAGCATTGAGAGGCTCGACGAGTGATGTTTTAAATATTTTATCTGATATTAATTTATTTTGATCCTCAACGTTTTTAACTCATTTAAAAAAAAACATTTTAAAATGTTGATCTGCTAAAGGGGCGTGTCCTCACTTTTCTATAAAGCCCTGAAAAAGATGCTGATATTTCTTTTTCTGATCTGTCTTTTTCTAAAATGGACTCCAACTTTTCATCTTAAACTGTGAAATCAAAAAAACAGAGTTGAAATGACTGTTTAGATGATTACATTTATCAAACCGACCACAAGAGGGCGTCAGCAGCAAACACACCAATGAGTGTGTGTGCATAAAAATATATATATATATATATATATATATATATATATATATATATATATATATATATATATATATATATATATATATATATATATATATATATATATATATATATATATATATAAATTTATGTATATGACACCAATAAAAGTTACAAACACGTTTGAATTTTGCTGATAACATAAATATTTTTATTAGCTTCAAAACAGATAATTTTCTCATACTGCAATTGTTGAAACAGACATTTTTTTTTTGTATTATTAATTAATTAAATGTAGAAATAACCCCACATTCAGACAGATAAACAGTTTTACCAATAAATAAATAGATTACTAGATACAAATTGACCAGTTAACCCATCATAATCTGGATTTGTGCCACAAATCAATCAATACAGAATTATAATAAATAGTTCAGTAATGAAATAAATAGTCATAAATAAATAAAGTGATAAATAAATAGAGTGATAAATAAATAGAGAGATAAATAAATAGAGTGATAAATAAATAGAGTGATAAATAAATAGAGTGATAAATAAATAGAGAGATAAATAAATAGAGAGATAAATAAATAGAGAGATAAATAAATAGAGAGATAAATGAATAGAGAGATAAATAAATAGGGAGATGAAGGAAGCTGACAGATGAGATGTTTCAGTTGGGGGTGAGCAGAGATGAAATCAGCTGGTCGGCTTCGATCAGATGACTTTTGACTTCCTTCCTGATCAGCTCCCAAACTTCAGCACCCTGACCCTAAACACAGACCATCATCAGTTCACAAGAGAGACAGAGAGGAGGATGGAGGAAGGATGGAGGATGGATGGATGAAGAATGGATGGATGGATGGATTAAGGATGGATGAAGGATGGATGGATGATGGATGGATGATGGATGGATGAAGGATGAAGGATGGATTTACCTTTTGTTGGAGGACGTTCCTCAGTCTCCTGAAGCTCACGTTCAGCTTCTTGTTCTGCTTCTTGTGGCCGTGACTCTGGATCTGAAGAACAGGTTTGAAAAGTCACTTCTTGTGTTCAGACTTTCTGAGACCGTCTGCCCAGACCTGAGGACCGGCTCCGTTCATCAGGACTTCAGACTCTCACAAATACATAAAGTCACTTTATTCTTACACAGGAGCGAAGGCCGTCAGCCTGCCGACTCACAACACCCAGGAAGTTGTCCACTGTTTTCTCCTCCCATGATGCACTGCTGTGATTCTGCCTGAACAGGCTCATGGTCTCATCCAGGATCTGGACTGTGAAACTCACTTTATCTGCAGCCTGCAGGGGAGGAGGAGAATCGGGGGAAGTTAGTGACACTTTCTGACAGCTGCTGCCTCAAACAGCAGACAGAGAGAACAAATCTCACAGATTGATGAAGCCAGAGTTTCCTCAGTGAGAGGAGGAGGAAAAGAAGTCTTCATGTTTTTAGATTTCACTCTGAAAGGAGCAGACCACCAGGTGAGAGGGAGACTTACTGCTGCTTGGGACGCCTGGCTGTACAGCTCATGAGGAAAGGCCACAGTGAGCCTCCCTTCAGCATCCTCAGTGCTGTTGGTGGAGTTACTGGCCTGAAACACACACACACACACACACACACACACACACACACACACACACACACACACACACACACACACACACACACACACACACACACACACACATATTCAATGAAACTCACAGTGAAATCAAATCGTTTGAAGAAGCATCCTGCAAAGATCTCTCACCATGGTGTCCAGCAGATCCAAAGAGTTTTTACTGAACTCTCTGAATTTATGATCCATCCATCTGCAGCTCAGCGCAGAGCCTGCACTGAACACACACACCAACACACACACACTCAGAATCCTGCAGAGCATTGTCAGCCAGTTGAAGCTTTTCTTAGTCTGGATCAGATTGGGACGTCTCCTTCAGATGTGTCAGAGCAGAGCTGCACAGCTTCATTTATAGTGGAGCAGAGAGCTTTTCATTTTCCAGATCCAGTCCACCTGAGGGGAAAACCCTCAGGTAGCTGTGGCTTTCTGCGCTCATCAACCTCAGCACACACAGCTTCAATAACACACACTTTGGGTTTCAGACAGGCCCTCTTCAAACTTTTTACCACAGTAAAAACCTGACAAAGTTCAAACAATATCACACTTTTATATCAGATGATCCAGCTCCATAAACTGGTTGTTACACTAACAGTGAGCGGCAGATCTAAAAATATATAAGATCTATAATGATCTGAAATGGGCTAATACCTTTGACCAGTTTGACATAACATTTGACATTCTGACGTTTACAGTTTTAGCGCTGTTGCACACAACTGCAAAAAATGTGAAAAGAACAAAACAAAATTAAAATGAAACATCAGTCAGGACCACAAAACTGTGACATTGATTGCAAAAGAAAAAACACTCCACTGTTTATTTACAGATTATTTTGTAATAAGAGGCTAAAAACCCTGATTAAAAAATGTTTATTTATTTATTCATTGATTTAATTGGCATGAATTTTCACTAATAATTCTTATAACTTTATGATTTCGATGCAGCATTTTAAAATATTAATATTTAAAAAAATTAACCTTTAGAACTTAAAATCCCTTTTTTTCTCCTTTTTTATTTTGTGGATAAAGATTTTTAGACAACCAGTGCAATGAGAATCAAGCCTTAAAAAGATCAATTTGATTTCATATTTTCTTTTCTATTTCGATTTGTTTGAGTCGCCATATTAATGTTTTATAACCGTTTGAACATCATCGTGATTTAAGGTGTGGAGCCACATTGATCTCAGCCTGAACTGATCTGCAGACCAGACAGACTGAAAGAGAAAAGTTTGTCACCAAAGAGAAAGTGGAACCACACTGCGGCCTGCGCAATGTGACAGTGTGAAAACGTCGTGACGTCATGACGTTTCTAAAGAATAACCGCTGCAGTAGGTCACAGGTGAGAGGCACGGGCGTTTTTTATTGGAGGGGAAATCAGCTGTTTCTTTACGCTGTTATTTCACACACTTTATGGTGTTGTTAGATTTCACTTTCCAAGAGATAAAGTTTATCTAGAGAGGAAAGTTAAACTGTGAGGATGTTTTTGTTGGTGTTGTTTTACCTGTAATTATTCAGTGGTGTGTTCTGTAAAAGCCTGAAAAATACACAGAAAAACAAGCCAACGTGATCTCCAACGTTTTGACAGTTATTACAACTTTGCTGCTTTTGTTTACATCAACTGAAACTTCACTGTTATTCCTGGGATTTTTACCCAGAAAGATAAGATTAGATTTGCTTTGGATGGGAAAGAGGAGAATTTTACACACACACAATCTTGTCATCAGAAGGTAAACTTAGTCTCTACTCTTAATGGGCAAGAAAAACAACAACCGTAGGATGGTCTAAAATCTTAGTGTTGTTGTTTTGATGAATCTTTTTTTTATTCATCAAATTAAACCTTTGAAAAGGAGACTTAATCATTACGAGCTGATCAGATGGAGTTGATACACTGTTTATAAACTGCTGATGTTCCATTCAATCTTGTTGAAACTGTTTCCAGTCCCACAGGAACTCTGTGAGCCGGGACAGGGAACATGAAGTCCTCGCGTGTCAGCTGACGGAACATCAACATCAGCACGCCTGGAGATGTGAGGCCTTCAGGTTCTGCCCGTAAACTACAGAGACTGCAGTACTCCAACTTTAGATTGTTTAAAATCAAGCTGTGAAAAACTCATTCTGGCCTGATATTTAGAGACTTTTTATACCTGTGGTTTTAACGCCCCAAGTGCTTAACTGATAAGATAATACGACCATAATAATGTTAATTATAATTATTTTTCAGTTGAGTTAAGACATGTACAGGCTTATGTTTCCGACATTTCATTTTATAAAGCTGTTTTTGTACCATCATACTAATAAACGAACGAATAAAAGTGTATGTGGATGATGCAATGTGTGAAAGTATAATAAATTTAGGTATTTCGTCGTATGCTTCATTTTGTTCAGTTTTTCTGTCAGTCCCTGAAAGCAACACCGCGTCAGCCTCCCATAATGCATCTCTTCTCAGCATTACAGCGCCTCACCTCTCGAGGAACCAGTGTCAATATCACTATTTTCATGATTTTCTAACATATTTTAACTGAAGAAATGGAGAGTGGTTGTTCGGACTAACTCCATGAGTCATGACGTTTAAGTTTTTAACGGAGGTGACGCTTGTTTGGACGCTGATGGACTCATATCCTCCTCTTTCGGTAAGAAGCTAACTAGCTGTGAGGCTAACAGCTAGTTCACGCTCACATAGCGACCCGTCCCGGTTATTTTCACTGTTTGTCAGTAACATCTTAAGGAAGGAGTGTTTTATCAGGCTGGTTTGGACCTTCAGTGTTTGGTGTAGAGCTGTCCTGGTCGGTCAGTTCACTGTGAATTCCCTTCCCGTCCAAATCAGAGGCTCACATTCATGTCCCCTTTGCTGCTTTGATAAAATGTCTAAAATGTGGTGTAAACACAGCCACAACATGTATTTTTGACCACACAACACATGTTTTATAATACATAGAAAACAACTAGTCGTAATTATATATTGTTGGAGATAATTAGGGTGCGGTCTGGCCAGCAGTCAGGTGCAACAAGGCGTCGAGGGATTGTTTTAGTGAACGATATCGATAGAAGGAGCTTTTCAATATGAACCACATAAATCACAGTTTCCATGTCTGTCTGCAGCTCATGTGTTACACAGGAACAGAAGTTACACACCTGACTACACCCTGTATGAACGTTTCCCTCCTGAACTGGCTCCAAAAACCTTTTTGTCGCATTGAATGCATCTCTAAATGTCGTTTATCTCCATACAGCGCGGGGGTGGAGGGTTAGAGTACTTTAACTTTATTATCAAGCCATCATTAAGTGCAACATGTAGGAAGTCTGGCGACGAGGACATTTAGTGTCAGTAAAAAGCCATGTAGGATGGGTTTGTTTTGAAATAACTCAATGTTGATGTATTAGGTGCTTTGGGCCATACATCTCTCAGTCCTAAGGATAAACAGAAACCAGCTGCTCAGTGCAGAGGTGATGTGGGATCAGGAACAGGAGCTGGTCAAACTTTTAAAATACTACTTAATGCATCCTTAGAGGCTTATATCTGAGGCCTCTTGCATTCCTGGAGCTGATAAGCACATTTATTTACCCCAGCAGCTCAGTATTAGTGTTTTTATCTTATCTTTGTCTGATTGTGTCAGAGCGGAGCAGCATTTTTGGAGTCCTGATTTCTTTTCTGTGTGTCTGATTGGGGAAGTTAAACTCTGAAGCTACTTCCCTACAGACAGCCTCTGTAATCAACGCCTCACATGACTCCCTTTACAAGTGGTTACTCAGTGAAACCATGAAATTTCAGATATGTCACACACTACTGTCTTGTGATGGAAAATATCACGATAGGTCTGCTGCAAATATGCACTGAGGGCCGAGACAGGAAGGAGGAAAAAGCTATTTCCTTATCATCACATGTTTTGCGTGTCATTCAAGGCGCACAGGCTTGCACAAGTTGTCACCTAAAGTTGTTCAAACAGGAAAGCAGGGACAGTTAGAGTTATCAGACAGTTTAAAGTGTGTGGTAGCTGTTTACTGAAGGTGTATGTGCTTTCTTTCTCGTCCAGTGTGCCATGTGGGAGTGAACCTTCCCAGGAGATGCCATGTTAGCCACACAGACGCCCGACACGCCACCAGAGGCTAAAGATGTCAAACAGGTACGACAACAAGCCGCCTCCTCTGTGTGGTGATCAGGTTACGTCAAAGACTTCTTTTCTGTTTCACTGTTTCTGAGCTGAAGGTTTTTGTTTCCCATCGTCAGGTTGAGACGTTTAGGGAGGATGTGTTGTAAATGTTTTGTTGCAACTACAACAGACACTGCTCAGAAAAAAGCATGAGCACAGTGACCCGTTTTCAGCCTCATAACTGTGAGTGCTTGTCATATTTCTGTTGTGTACATAAAGCACTGAAGCTTTATCAGGTTTTCGAGATGACAAAATAACAGATGCATGAAAAAGATACAACGGTACTGGTTCTTCTCACACTTCTGCAAGTGTAAGATCCCTCAGAGACATGAATACTGTGCAGGTCAGGGTGCAGAGGAGGCCAAAAACAAAGCTCAGCTGCAGGTCACCTCACCAGTATAAAGCAAAGCTGTAGGGATGCAGAATGAGCTCAGACTTTGTTGGTCCGTGATTAACAGGATATTCTGTGTGTATGGCCCGAGATGACTTGGCAGACGACTTTCTGGTCCCCCTGTTCAAGTCCTGCCGAGTGGAGCAGAGAAGGAGGAGAGTGCTTCAGAGCTCAGCATGAGGATCGCTCCATGTAGCCTCTCCATGTAGCCTCTTCATGTAGCCTCTTCATGTAGCCTCTTCATGTAGCCTCTTCATCTAGCCTCTTCATGTGGCCTCTTCATGTAGCCTCTTCATGTAGCCTCTTCATGTAGCCTCTTCATGTAGCCTCTTCATGTAGCCTCTCCATGTGGCCTCTTCATGTGGCCTGCTCCAGTGTGCTGCAGCCTGTTGCGTAATGCAGACTGTTAAAGGTTTATGTTCTTGTGGGTCAGCTGACAGCAGGTGTCATGTGACTGTAGGTAATCTGCAGACTGTGTTTCATAACAACATGACCTCTTTCCATACGTTCCTCCTCCATCACACTTCAGATCAGAATGTAGAAAATGCGTCCTCTCTGTGCTGGAGCCTCTTACAGAGCTGTTATGGGTTTTCTGGAGAACCACTTCTTTAATAAATCTCCTGTGACATGAACAAAGACGCTGATGGTACTGATTCTCCGCTCACAGATCAAAGAGAAGCTGGCTCAGTCGCTCAAAGCTCTGCAGAAGAAATTTGTGACGTCTGATGCTGTGGTAACCAGTGAAGATGGCGATGCCAACCTCCTCTGCTGTGCCCTAGAGGCCGTCTTCATCCACGGTATCAAGACCAAGTACATCCGCTCAGAGGCCGGGGGTCGGGGCAGGAAGGGGGATCGAGGGCCCCTCCCTCAGCCGTTCTTCTGGAGCCTGCTGAAGACCGTCACCCACCGGTAGGAGGCTCGACGTTAATGCTCTGTCAGAGTTTTCAGTGTTTAATCATGTCATCACGTCTTCTGATCCCTGATTCTTTCAGACCATTACCCAGGACTCAGGAAGTAGCCTATTCAAACAGACAATATGGATAAAACGTCACTAATTCAACGATGTTTTTTCAAACCCAAATCATTTTCCAGTTGTTTTGCCCGTCCATGAATGATTCCCCCACGTTCTGTGTTTCCTCCTTTATCCAGGAAATAAACATGTCCTAACGTGTCCTAACATGTCCTAACGTGTCCTAACGTGTGCTAACGTGTCCTAACGTGTGCTAACGTGTCCTCGTTCTCCTGCAGAGACGTGATCACAGAGCTGGAGAAAATCAGCTTCATCAGCACAGACGTGGGGCGCTGTCGAGCCTGGCTGCGCCTCGCCCTCAACCACGGCCTCCTGGAGTGCTACCTGGCCTCTCTGTTCAGGGAGGACTCCAAGCTGCGCGCACACTACCAGCCCAGTGCCTTGCTCCTGAACGCCGAGGAGCGGGAGGTCCTGCTCAGCTACCTCCAGGGTTTAGCTTCACTCACATTCAGCCTTTCCTACAAGTCAGCTGTGCTCAACCAGTGGACCACCACGCCTCTGGGTCTGGCTGGGCTCTGCCCTTTGTCCCAGGCGGACCCACTGGATCTGCCTCTGAACGGCGGGGACCTTCCCTCCTCTAAGTCTGTGTGTAAGGAATCATGGGATACGGTGTCGCAGTCGTCCGGCTCCTCAGACGCTCTGGATCTGCACAGAGGTCCAGGGCTGCTGATAGGAAGAGAGTCAGCTGGATCTCAAGGAGGAAGGACTACTCTCAACTCTTCCAGTTTAAGTCTGGACACCACAGGATCCTCTCAGCTGTCCTCCAGTCTGAGCTCTGACAGCCTCCTTCAGGGGCAGGACCCCCGCAGCCCCACAGGGGAGCCCTGGTCCTCCAGTGACCTGGAGCTGCCTGCTCACGTCAACAGCAGCAGCAGCAAGAGGTCCCAGAAGGAGTGAGTGTGTCTTTGTGTCTTGTTATCTTTTGATCCCCATCAGAAGGTTAAAATGTATCAATCCGCTGCTGAAAGTAGTCCCAAATAAAGATTACGTCCTCCTTTTGTAAAACCTCCTCCTTCTCCTTCTCTCGGCAGCTCTGTCACTGAGTTTCGGGAGAGTGGTCACTGCAGTCAGGACTCCATGCGTGAAGACTCGTTTGTCTCCAGCACGGGTCCAGACCAGTACTCAGAGACCGCCATCTTCAGCGGCTCTGACAGCGAGACTCCCGCTCCCTCAACACCCCCTGCAGACCAAACCTCCAGCCCTGCTCTGCCCGACTCAGATCCAGCACCAACGTCTCTGGAGCTGCCGTCATCTGATGCTAACTCCTCTTTCGAAGCGAGCGCGTTCACCTCCTCTGAGCCACACTCAGACACAGACGTGCTCTCAGCCGTCAGCGAGCCTGCAGAGGACGTTCATACGAGCAGAGTCCAGGAGATCACGGAGCCGGAGGAGGAAGTAGAAACGTCAGAGAAGAAGACATCAGAGACGTCTGCTCATCCCGGCACACGTCGATCCACGAGCATCCTGAGCAGGAAGTTATCCACAGACTCTCTCTCAGTAAGTGTGTCATCACGCCAGAGGAACGTCAGTTACTCCTTCAACATTTCAGAAACATGTTTTATTTACAGTCCTTCTGGTTTTGGGCTCAAGAAGACCAGCACTATCAGAGTGTTTCAACAAACGTAAATCCAGAAAAAGCTCATGAAAGATGAGCAAGTCAAATTATTTCCAACATACGATGATGCAGGTTTATCCAAGTCTACTCCTAACATCACTCCTGCCTCCCACAAAACATTTGTCTTTGAATCTTTGAGGGTTTGGGGAAGTGAGGAAAAACCCTGTGTTCAGTAACTGTTGGCTCCGCCCACAGAGGAAAAGAGGAAAAGACGTCTGATTTCTATAAATGAATCCACTCCAGGACGTTTATTCACCAAACACAGTCAGAACAGGAATTCATGGAAACTTTTGGGCTCTTTGTGCTCTGATCTGAGACTCCAGGAGATAATTATCCACCTCACTGAGCAGATGTGTTTTATTTCCTGTCACAGTGAAGAGCAGAGATGTGTTTTCTGTAGTTTCCTCACGCTGACTGAATGATTTAGTGACTAATTTGAGTTTTCGGGGACGTGACCTTGAACCTGTTAGAAAGGCTGTTCATTGTTGTTTGTCTCAGAGCTCACATCACTGAAGTCACAGCGTTAGGAAGTTCACTCTAACACGTCTGTGTGTCCACTTTGCAGCACTCCCGCTGCTGGATCTCTGAAGACGACATCTATAAACCACATCTGGAGGAAGATTCAGACCCCAAGGAGCTGCCTCCTCCTCTTCCTCCTGCTCCCAACGCCGGGCTGAGGCCGTCTCACTCGGCTCCCAGCGTGGTCCATCGCAGGCAGATAGGTATCCTCTCTCCTCACCCTAACTCCCTCAGACATTCAGCGCTCAAAGGGTTAATTTGGCAGGAGGACGTAAAGTCAAACCGCCGTACCTTTAGCTCCGCCTCTTTCTGTGACACAACAACAGGTGTTTTCCAGCAGGCCAATAAAAAACATTTCCCTGCTGGCTCACCCTGGCTGAGGTGTGGTAAGGATTTCTCTTTCCTAGGTTACGTCACAGCGCTTCAGAAGTGAAATAAGAAACAGCTTTTCTGGGAAACACCAGGAATCTCTGCGTGGTGACAGAGTTTAATCTGGATTAACGAGTCGATATGATTCTGTCAGATGAAGACATACCTGACTGATGACTTCCTGAAGAGAAAACTGTTGGTACAGGAAGCACCGGTTGGTCAGGTTTCTCTTCACACGGAAATACAAAACAAAATCAAACGAGTCTGAGTTTATCATGAATGAACAGTTAGATATTCAAATCATTTACGCACAGAAACATAAAGACGTGTTTATCCTCTGAGGTTAGGAACAGGCAGAGACAGGGAAAAGCATGCAGGATTTCATAAAAGGCAAAAAATGATCAAACCAAACATGGCAGGAAAACTAAGACCAGAGTCTGCTGTGGGTCTGTGTCCACGGTCTGTGTCCAGGGTCTGTGTCCACGGTCTGTGTCCACGGTCTGTGTCCACGGTCTGCTGTGGGTCTGTGTCCACGGTCTGTGTCCACGGTCTGTGTCCACGGTCTGTGTCCACGGTCTGCTGTGGGTCTGTGTCCACGGTCTGTGTCCACGGTCTGTGTCCAGAGTCTGTGTCCAGGGTCTGTGTCCAGAGTCTGTGTCCACGGTCTGTGTCCACGGTCTGTGTCCAGAGTCTGCTGTGGGTCTGTGTCCACGGTCTGTGTCCACGGTCTGTGTCCACGGTCTGTGTCCAGAGTCTGCTGTGGGTCTGTGTCCACGGTCTGTGTCCACGGTCTGTGTCCACGGTCTGCTGTGGGTCTGTGTCCAGAGTCTGTGTCCACGGTCTGTGTCCACGGTCTGTGTCCACGGTCTGTGTCCACGGTCTGCTGTGGGTCTGTGTCCACGGTCTGTGTCCACGGTCTGTGTCCACGGTCTGTGTCCAGAGTCTGTGTCCGCGGTCTGTGTCCACGGTCTGTGTCCACGGTCTGTGACCTCTGATGTCTCCGTTCTGTCTGTCTGTGTCCGTCAGGGCTGCACAACCCTTTTCGGGGCCTGTTGAAGCTGGGTCACCTGGAGCGGCGAGGTGCGATGGGGATGTGGCGTGATTACTACTGCGAGCTGTCGCCCTTTGAGTTCCGCCTCTACCTCAACGCAGAGGAGCGGGCGTGCAGCGACAACTGCTCCCTGCTGCGCTGCGAGGACGCTCGCATCAGCTCGCCTGAGGGCCGCTTCGAGCTGGCCTTCCCCGGGAAGCGACTGTACCTCAGAGCGGCGAACCGGGACGAGGCGGAGGACTGGGTGGACCGGATCGTAGAGGCTGTGAACAAATGCCGGCCGGCGTCTCGTGCTGACGAAACGTGGGAGGTGCTCCAGCCTTACAGTGAGAACGGCGTGGAGGTGTCCAACCCGTCCTCCGGCCCGTCCAGCCCTGAGCGAGGTTCGTCCTCTGACACAAGGACAGTCCAGGAGGCTCCTCCTCCTCCGCAGGACTTGGACTGGACCAGGACTACTGATCTGGAAACAGACGCCATCAAAGAGGCCGTTCTGTATTTCTCCACAGACCCTGAGGCGCGGACGTGGACTCCTCTGGTCTTCTCGCTGTCTCTGGAGGCTTTGAAAGGCTTCCAGGTACGAGACGGTAAGAAGTTTCACAGGCAGACTCACTCCATCGAGGAAATCCGGGACGTGGTCCCTGACGTCTCCATGGGGGGACCTGCTTTTTTCAAACTTCTGACTGTGAAGGAGACTCTGAAACTCAGAGCCCAGAGCCCAGAGGAGGCTCGCTCCTGGAGGGTCCTGATCCGTGGAGCCCTGGACTCCTACCTGGAGAGCGGGGAGGACGGGGAGGCTGGGGGGCCGGCTGCAGTGAGACCGGAGGTGAACGGGAACCTGCACAGGTTGGTGCAGCACCGGCTGAAGGAGGACGGAGCGTTCCTGGTCCATCTGTGCGCCGTGCCGTCAGAGAAAGGGCTGGACGCTCAGGGCTTCAGGTGTGCAGGTGAGACGTCAGACGCCATCTTTTTTAGTTTAGGCCATAAAAACAGTTGACACGTCCCCCTCCCTGTAGTCTCTGGGTTTGCTCAGGAAGTGAGTCGGCCGTTTCAGAGGTTTGTTTGCTCTCTCAGGATGTCCCCGGCAGATCGGGCCGTCTCTTGGCAGAGCCAGGCTCTGTGAGTTCTCAGGGCTGTACTACTGTGACTCCTGTCATCACGGGGACACGTCCATCATCCCCTCACGCGTGGTGCATAACTGGGACCTCACACAGCGAGAGGTGGGTGCAGCACAGTTCACAAACAGTGTTCAAATAAAAAACAGAAAAAGGTCTTGAGACAGAAGAGAAGTCGTTTCAAACTGTCCTGTTGGGAAGACGAATCCGTCGTCACCTGAACGTGCTCTAAAGGACCCGTGTGTGTCTCCAGGTGTCTAAGAAGGCGCTGCGGCTGCTGGCTCAGGTGGTGTACGAGCCTCTGCTGAACCTGGAGCAGCTGAACCCTGAGCTGGTGCTCCACGCCGAGTCCATGGCTCAGGCTCAGAGCCTGCGGCAGAGGCTGCGTCTGCTGGGGGATTACCTGCTCGCCTGCCGCAGCGGAGCCTGCAAGAAGCTCCAGACCAGGTCTGTGTGTGACCGTGTTTGAGTTCTGTGTTACTCCTGGCTCCTCTGTACTCAGCCACACGATTTTTTATCTACACATTTAAAATCATGTATTGTGTGTGCATATGTATGTGTGTGTGTGTGTGTGTGTGTGTGTGTGTGTGTGTGTGTGTGTGTGTGAGTGTGTGTGTGTGTGTATATGTGTGTGTGTGGGTGGGTGGGTGGGTGGTGCTTTGGGGTGGAGTTTGAATGGGGGGGCGGGGACTGTTTTTAACATGTATAGCACTTTGTGCTGCATTTCTTTTAATGTATGAAAAGTGCTTTATAAATAAACTTGATTTGATTTGATTTGATACTCTCCATGAAACACGCCAGCTGACGGTTTGTTATCCCTCCTCCTGCAGGATGAACCAGCGAACATACATGTTGGAGTCCAGCCACCTGTACAGCGTCATGGACCTCCGACAGGTACCAAGCTGGGTCTGATTGTTAGCTGCTCTGTCACCTTGAATCACACCCAGCTGGCTCTGATTGTTTGCTGCTCTGTCACCTTGAATCACACCCAGCTGGGTCTGATTGTTAGCTCCTCTGTCACCTTGAATCACACCCAGCTGGCTCTGATTGTTAGCTCCTCTGTCACCTTGACTCACCTGAACGTGTGTGTTGATGACTTTCAGATAGCAGAGGGGGAATATGCAAACTACCTGCTCACGCTGGTGCAGAACGC
Organism: Halichoeres trimaculatus; assembly: GCF_033239565.1. NCBI lineage: Eukaryota > Metazoa > Chordata > Actinopteri > Labriformes > Labridae > Halichoeres > Halichoeres trimaculatus. The sequence continues at coordinate 25,094,642 of NW_027437201.1, read as the reverse complement.
CTCCAACCACGTGTTTCACTGCGACCTCTGCACCCAGCGAGGGTTCATCTGTCAGACCTGCCACGCCGATGACATCATCTTCCCCTTTCAGTTTGACTTCACCACCAGGTACGAAGGGTTCTGTTTATGATCTGATGATGATGATGATGATGATGATGATGATGATGATGATGATGAGGTCTTCTAAATTCCTCTTTCGTTCACTGCACAGGTGTAAAGATTGTAAAGCAGTTTTTCACCTGACCTGCAAAGCCCCGAGCGACCCCTGTCCTCGCTGTCAGCGCATGAAGAAATACCTGGAGAGAGATCTGCAGGACTGAGCCTGTTCAGCACGTTAGACGCCCCCTGCTGGACAGAGAAGTAACAGAAGACTAAAACAGAATCGAGCTTTTACACAAAGTAACCTCAAGTGCAATTATGAGTCTGCTAACAGGAGAGGAAGTGAGCAGCCACAGCGCTGCAGCAGCTTCAGTCTCGTGCACTAATTCAGGGATCGTTGATCCTCGTGATGCTGACGTAACGCAGCCAAATGTTACTGACCGCTGACGCTAATACCTCTCTGATCTCTGACTCTGCCACGGCATCAAACTACAGACTGGACCACAGCGACAGCTGCTGCCAAGAATCTCATCCACCTTTTTTTTTTTAGTGTCTCTCACGATGTAGGAAGAATCGTGTTTACCTGAAACGCTCACGCAGATATTTAAACTCGGCTCAAAGTGCAAACTCTGAGAGGGAGCAGCACTTTGAATGTCCAAATAAACATATTTGATTGTGCCTTCTGTTTAATTTAAGCTTTACACTTTTCTTAAGTCAGTGTTTCTTTCATTCAGGGTCAAAAACACGGCAGAGCTCCTCCATACGACGTGACAACAGGAAGAGGGAGTTACAGTTTTATTAGTTACTGATCTTATCTGACGTAACTGGGTTGTGAAGAAAACTTCTTGGGCTGTTTTTCTTTTTCTTTTCTGCTAAAACTACAAAAATAACATTAATAAAAGGGTGTGATAAAATAAAAGGGTGTGATGAAATAAACTTTATTGTCTAAAAGATTGAGACGGCAGGTTTAAATAAAACGTGTCAAACATTAGTCCTGTGTAATCTTGTACTGCCAGCTGTTCGTTATGGGTGAGTAACGACGAGGCTGCTGTTCGTTATCACTTCCCTCTTTGAAGGTGTTGATTTAAAGTGATTGTTGAGTCCATGTTTGAGAAAACCAGGACTGAGGAGAAAATCAAAAAGAAATTGAGCAAAGTCAAACGTCAAACGGAAGTGTCAGAGATTTGACTGAATTGGCTGATCTGAATATTATTTTACATTTGTGCACTTTTATCTGACTGTTAATCCACAAAGACACAAACGAGCCTTTGTCCGTAAAGAAGCTCCCACCTCTGCTGACATCACTTCCTGTTTATTCGGACCCATCTGCTCTGCTGTAGCACTGCTGTCAGAATTAACGTAACTCTAAAGGTGAAAAAAAGGATTTTAGTTCATATCATGAAAATGGATATATGCAGAAACATCATGTAGGAGGTTATTTTTTACTGTCATCTCATTCACAGTGTACGATGTGTAAATAAAAATTCAAAGTAGGTATCTCTGAGTCATTTTTTATTGCTTATTTATCATTTTCATTCATAAATCCTGAGTGTATGAAACAGTTTGTTTGAAGAGCGCCTCCTCCAGGCCTCTCAGGTGAAGTCCCGTGTTTTCCAAACTCCTCAGACTCGATGTGAAACAATCTGCTTTTTGTTTGTGTGCTGGGAGATTTCAGGTAGAATCCAGGTGTGAACAGACTGACTCTCTCACACTTTTACATTCTCATAAAAACAACCTGAAATGTCAGTCAGCTCTTCGTATGAATGAGCGTCACCGCGCAGCCGCAGAACCAACACGCTTTCATTTCCTCTGCATATGAACTTCCTCTTTCTGACCCCTGCAGGACACCGTTCCCAGACTACAGGTTGGTTATAAGTGTATTAATACGTGCAAATAAATCAGTTTAACTAAATGTTTCCTTTAACTATTTTTTACTTTGATAAACTTCAGAAAACGCTCACAGTGAAACTGGAGCATGAGGACGGTTAAAGGAAGTGTTAGGAGGAAAGAAGACGAAAAACTCAAAATGAATGATACTCACATCCTTCATGACACATTAAACTGGCCTAAGTGATAAATAAAAGCACTGAAAAAATTAATACGACTTTTAAAACTTGTTCAAATATAAATCATTGTTGATTTAATATGAGGCAATTATTCAGCTTGTTCATAATAATCTGTTTATTTAATACTCAAAATGTTATAACTGCCATGAAAAACATTATTAGCCCATTTTATAATTAATTTGGTCCCAAAATTAAATTTATATTAAATATGTAAAACTTAGTTTTTGGAAATCAAAATCATCTTTGATCATTTATATAAATTCAGTCACTTTCAAATCTATGTTACATTTTGTCTGAGATTTTCTGTAGGCTGCTTTTTTTATTTTATATTTTAATGTTTAATCAAATATGTTTTTATATAATGAAAGAGGATTTTGGTGCTCACACGCGTGTCATCATCGCCCTGGTGTTTTGGTCTAAACTTTAGTTTTTATTGTGGTAAAAAGTTTGAAGAGGGCCTGTCTGAAACCCAAAGTGTGTGTTATTGAAGCTGTGTGTGCTGAGGTTGATGAGCGCAGAAAGCCACAGCTACCTGAGGGTTTTCCCCTCAGGTGGACTGGATCTGGAAAATGAAAAGCTCTCTGCTCCACTATAAATGAAGCTGTGCAGCTCTGCTCTGACACATCTGAAGGAGACGTCCCAATCTGATCCAGACTAAGAAAAGCTTCAACTGGCTGACAATGCTCTGCAGGATTCTGAGTGTGTGTGTGTTGGTGTGTGTGTTCAGTGCAGGCTCTGCGCTGAGCTGCAGATGGATGGATCATAAATTCAGAGAGTTCAGTAAAAACTCTTTGGATCTGCTGGACACCATGGTGAGAGATCTTTGCAGGATGCTTCTTCAAACGATTTGATTTCACTGTGAGTTTCATTGAATATGTGTGTGTGTGTGTGTGTGTGTGTGTGTGTGTGTGTGTGTGTGTGTGTGTGTGTGTGTGTGTGTGTGTGTGTGTGTGTGTGTGTGTTTCAGGCCAGTAACTCCACCAACAGCACTGAGGATGCTGAAGGGAGGCTCACTGTGGCCTTTCCTCATGAGCTGTACAGCCAGGCGTCCCAAGCAGCAGTAAGTCTCCCTCTCACCTGGTGGTCTGCTCCTTTCAGAGTGAAATCTAAAAACATGAAGACTTCTTTTCCTCCTCCTCTCACTGAGGAAACTCTGGCTTCATCAATCTGTGAGATTTGTTCTCTCTGTCTGCTGTTTGAGGCAGCAGCTGTCAGAAAGTGTCACTAACTTCCCCCGATTCTCCTCCTCCCCTGCAGGCTGCAGATAAAGTGAGTTTCACAGTCCAGATCCTGGATGAGACCATGAGCCTGTTCAGGCAGAATCACAGCAGTGCATCATGGGAGGAGAAAACAGTGGACAACTTCCTGGGTGTTGTGAGTCGGCAGGCTGACGGCCTTCGCTCCTGTGTAAGAATAAAGTGACTTTATGTATTTGTGAGAGTCTGAAGTCCTGATGAACGGAGCCGGTCCTCAGGTCTGGGCAGACGGTCTCAGAAAGTCTGAACACAAGAAGTGACTTTTCAAACCTGTTCTTCAGATCCAGAGTCACGGCCACAAGAAGCAGAACAAGAAGCTGAACGTGAGCTTCAGGAGACTGAGGAACGTCCTCCAACAAAAGGTAAATCCATCCTTCATCCTTCATCCATCCATCATCCATCCATCATCCATCCATCCTTCATCCATCCTTAATCCATCCATTCTTCATCCATCCATCCATCCATCCTTCCTCCATCCTCCTCTCTGTCTCTCTTGTGAACTGATGATGGTCTGTGTTTAGGGTCAGGGTGCTGAAGTTTGGGAGCTGATCAGGAAGGAAGTCAAAAGTCATCTGATCGAAGCCGACCAGCTGATTTCATCTCTGCTCACCCCCAACTGAAACATCTCATCTGTCAGCTTCCTTCATCTCCCTATTTATTTATCTCTCTATTTATTTATCTCTCTATTTATTTATCTCTCTATTTATTTATCTCTCTATTTATTTATCTCTATATTTATTTATCTCTCTATTTATTTATCTCTCTATTTATTTATCACTCTATTTATTTATCTTCTATTTATTTATAACTCTTTTCATTTGTTGATCTATTCATGTGCTGTGCTGTTTTACTCCTTGTATTCACTGATCGGTGATCTTGTATCCAGTCTGTTTTTATTGAAGACATTTTGCTGACTCGGTTGAAGGTTATGTTGTGTTAATTTATCATTTTACATTTAGTCTTTCTCTTCATTATTCTTTTTTATTCATTTATCTGTTAATCTGATCATGGAGTTATTTCTGTATTTATTTAAATGAAACATGTTGAAAAATATTTTTATATTTGCATTACCAGAAAATTCTGTATTTTTCAAGACATTAAAATGTTTCTGTATCCAGCAAAAATCAACGTGTTTGTAGTTTTTAAATCAATGTCTGAACCATTTTTAACCAATATTCAACAAAGAAAAGCAAAGAATTAATCAAAGTTTTCCTCTTTAATCAAACAAACACAGGTTTTCATATTTATTCTGACTTTGGTACAAAACAAAACCCCAAAGAAATAAAAAAAAATTTTTATTCCTCCTAAATCTCCAAGAGGCATTGACTTTAAAAAAAAATCAATTCAACTTATTAACGAGCAGGAACTCAGTTGTGTTGACTTTTTCACTTCATTATTTATCAAATAGCTTAAAAATCTTTTTCTTGAGTTTTTCATGGATCAGTTCTCGTGTAGCTGCAGCTTTAAAAGTCAAACGATCCTCAAACCTGTCAGGTCTGAGGCTCCGAGGAGTGAGGAGCACGGCTCCAGCTACTCTGTAAAAACTTCATAAAGCACCAAAATCATCACCTGAAGGTAAAAAGTTAAATCTCAGTTCATCAGGGTGACGTGAGCGGAGCATCAATTCAACATCAGCAGTAAAGCATCGCGTGACATCAACAAACTATTCACAAGAAGACACAGGGGTCTGTCCATGTGGTCTTCTGAGGACCCTCTGACGGCTCTTTGGTCGGTGTTTTTGGGGGTTTTCAAGTCACAAACTTGTGAAAAGTCAGTTTAGAGAAGGTCGTGGTCGTCTGGAGGTGTCTCACTCCCATGGGGCTTCAGCTCCATCAGCCTGAGCGTACACAGTCAGTTCCTCATACAGATCGCCGCCGCCACACGTTTCAATCGCCAAACCCTGAGAAACAAGGCAGGCAGAATTCAAAATTTACCTAAAAAGTGTCAATAATCAAAGTTTCACTGCTCAAACCTTCAGAACATGAAACTTTCTGTGGTGTTTTACAGAGAGCTGTGTGACGTTTGGGGCCTCTGTTTCTGTGCTGTTTTACAGAGAGCTGTGTGACGTTTGGGGCCTCTGTTTCTGTGGTGTTTTACAGATAGCTGTGTGACGTTTGGGGCCTCTGTTTCTGTGGTGTTTTACAGAGAGCTGTGTGACGTTTGGGGCCTCTGTTTCTGTGGTGTTTTACAGATAGCTGTGTGATGTTTGGGGCCTCTGTTTCTGTGGTGTTTTACAGATAGCTGTGTGATGTTTGGGGCCTCTGTTTCTGTGGTGCTCGAGGATGAAGGAGAAACGCTTTGGTAGTTTTAGACTCCAAGCATTCAACATGAAACCCATCAGCAGTTTCTAAACTTTCTTTCAATCAAAGTTATTTTTGGAGCTGGAAAACTTGAAAAGCTTGAAATAAAAATAAAAGAGTCATGCCACAAAGACAACCCTGTGACATTAACCTTCAAAACAAAGTGAAGGAGCCTCAGCAAACTTTATCAGAGTCACTAAACGACAGAAAGCGATGGGCGCTGGCTGACAGAGGGTGAAAAGCTTGTGGTTTCGAGCTCTGCTAACCAAGCTGTGTGTTCATTACAAAACGTGCAATATGCAAAAACACACGCAAATGATGACAAAGTCTGAAACGAACGGAGACGTCGTCACAAACCTCGTAGATGTGATCTGTTTCAGGCTCCTCGTATTCGATGTCTGTCTGCACCAGCTGGAAAAACAGAGAAAAACACGTTCACGGATCAGAAACAAAAACTGAAATTAACACCCTGAGGAAACCAAGTGTTTTCAGTTATGACCTTTCAGGGCTTCCATACTAAACCCTATACATTAATAATACATTTACATTTTTTGTAAAGAAAAAACTTTGAAGTCTGAATTAAAACAGAAAAGACCAATAAAAATATGAATGTTCTATGGAAGCCCTGAAAGGTCAAAATTAAAATCGTTTTATTTATCTTGAGAAGCTGAAGCTCGTTTCCTGAGTGACTTTTCTGTGATGTAAGAATCAGATCAGTGGCTACGAGACAGAAGACAGCGTGCTGCGACGCGTTCGTCTCTCTGTGTCCCTCAGAGTGTGACAGCAGCGAAACGGAGGAAAGCCATTGGTCGGTTGGACAGTCGCTCTGAGGCGAGCAGCTCTTTAGCCCCGCCCCCTCTCACCAGATCTCGTTTGTGCAGGAACACAGCAGCGACGCACGCAGCCAGCAGGAGGCCTTGGAAGATGATGAGCCCGTCCTTCATGTTGGTCCTGTACAGCGCCTCGGACAGCGTGATGTTTCCTGAGGGACAGAGTCAGGGTTTTCTGTCATCGGTGGAAACCGTGAAGGAGACTCAGAGCTGGGGTCACGTGTCTGAAAACCTGTGTTTCTGTCACTTACTGGCAACTTCGACCCAGGTCCCTGGTCCCCGTTTACCGCCTCTGTCACAGAAGTACAGTCCGCTGTCTGCCACCCTCAGTTTGCTCATCTGCAGGCCCCTGCCGCTGACCTCCACATTGATCCTGCTTCCTGGGAGGAGCACCGCGGAGCCGTTGTACCTGGCAGACCAGTACCACGTCCAGTTGTCTGACTCTTTCTCCGAGGACAGGCAGTAAATGTTCACAGCACCTCCGGTTCTTGCACCGTAGAAACGAGGCCTTTGGACGATTCGCACAGCCTCGTTTTTGGCCTCTGAGGGAAGAAGATGAGACCGAATGAAGAATGTTCAGACACCGAGAGGAGCAGCAGAAAACACAACGTGCAGAGATATCGTTTCAGAAACTTCAGGAGGAAGTTTCATCCAGGAAAAGTCTTTTTGCAAAACACACAGTTGTGTTTAGGGGTTGGTATTTCATGCACCGACCCTCTTCATGCAGACGAACAGAGACAGATTATTTCTTTCTTTCTTTCTCTCTTTCTTTCTTTCTCTCTTTCTTTCTTTCTTTCTTTCTTTCTTTCTTTGTTTCTTTGTTTCTTTCTTTCTTTCTTTCTTTCTTTCTTTCTTCCTTTCTTTGTTTGTTTGTTTCTTTCTTTCTTTCTTTCTTTCTTTCTTTCTCTCTTTCTTTCTTTCTTTCTTTCTTTCTTTCTTTCTTTCTTTCTTTCTTTCTTTGTTTCTTTGTTTCTTTCTTTCTTTCTTTCTTTCTTTCTGTCTCTCTTTCTTCCTTTCTTTGTTTGTTTGTTTGTTTGTTTGTTTGTTTGTTTCTTTCTTTCTTTCTTTCTTTCTTTCTTTCTTTCTTTCAGCACAAAATCAGACAGCTTATATCCATCTTCAGATATGAGTTTAAAACAAGTGGTCAAAGGGATTTTCTGTCTCCTGAAGTGGACGGCAGCTGCACAGATAAACACCCTGACAGTCAGTTTATAAGCAAAGAAAAATCTACGGACAGTAAATTAAATTTAACTTCAGTCACACAAACATCATCCGTCGTCGTCTCAGAGGACGACTTCCTCTTTCCCCACAGATGGTCAGGAAGTCAGGCCAGAAACAAAAATACCATGCAAAGCACCTGCACCCCAACAGCCGTAACACTGAGTTAATAACAACAGTTCATTAACACTGAGTTAATGACAACAGGTCATTAACACTGAGTTAATAACAACAGGTCATTAACACTGAGTTAATAACAACAGGTCATTAACACTGAGTTAATAACAACAGGTCATTAACACTGAGTTAATGACAACAGCTCATTAACAGTGATCACAGCATCAGGCTAGTTACACTGTCGTTAGTTTCACAGCCTCAGTGTCATTAATGCAGCCTGTTTTCATCATGTTCATCTTTTAGTCTAAATGAAAATGATGACAATGCTGGAGCGTGTTTTTACCTGAGAGGTTGATCAGAGCGAGCCCGCAGCACCCAGCCAGTAGGAACCAGAGCATGTTGACGCAGAGAAACTAACAGTTTGTTCAGACTGTGTCAGGCTTCTCTTCGGGATGAAGACGCTGTGAGCAGGAGGAGAAGCGTCTGCAGCAGACGGCGTGCTGTCGGCCCTCCTCTTCTTCTCTCAGGCAAATGAGGAGGAGACTGTGAGCCACCCACTGCTTCAACACCAGGACCGGTCCACTTCACGCTCCTGTGTTTGATGTTCAGGACAAATCAGCTGGTAACACCTGGACACGGCTGAGCCAAGGATGAAGCTGCTGACGTTCACTAACACTCAACAAGACCAGTCACAAAAAGTCAAACAAAAATCAAACTGTTTCTGTCTCATCTCAGCACAAAGTGCCTCAGCAGAGTTAATATGAGCCACGTTCACAGAAAAATGTCTTACAACAAGAATTTAGAAAACAGAAATGATGCCTGGGTTTCTTCAAAAATGGCTTAATACAAAAACAAACATCTTTAAAAGGAGAAGATAATATTCACAGGAGCTTTTGGATTATTTTCTTTATCACATAATGATTCTGTCATCCTTAGCTGAGAGGGACGTTTTTAGGTCTTAAAATGAGTAAAATATGAAATAATTAAAGCTTGGTCTTTATCAGATACACAGAGGTCAGTTTTCACAGGAGATATAAGCTGTTGTGAAAAACTGACACAGATGGAAACACCTGCTTTAATCTGTCGTTTGAGTGAGGAGTGACTCACAGACTAACTCTGAACCAAAAACCTTTTTTCTTTTCATGAACACTTTTACTAAAATACATTTTTAAATAAATAAACTTGTATCAGCTCGAGCTTCGTACACAGGACGATTCTCTGCCTGTCGTTCAGACCTGGAGTGTTTGATGAACCAAAATAAATTAAAAAAACATTTTTCACTTTTTTCTGTTTGTATAAAACAAATATTCAAACTGTGAGTTACAGCTTGAAGAGAGGGCAGCATCCCTCCAAGGCGTGCATTCAACCACAGAAATATGGAAATATCTCCACCCAACCTTGTACTTCTTGTCAGAGGCACTTTGTGTTTTACTTGGTGACAGTGGGTGGACTTGGAGTGGGCAGGTGGGCTGAAACTGAGAGGTCTTATCAGTGACTTCCTGTCTGACTCTGAGCCGTGCAGCTCTGATGTTCTGTTTGTCTCCAGACTAATTCATTACACAGAGACTGCAGCTGGTTAACTAAGTCATGAGACAGAGAAAGGCAGACAGTATTTCAGGTGGTCCTACCTGGAGGATGACCCAGGTGTGTGACAGCTGTAGACCCTCATCCTGGATCTCCACAGCCTTCCTGATCTGGTCTATGCTGGTCTCTGAGCAGACGACCTCATGGTCTGCAGAGCGTTTACCGTCACAACAAGCCTTACAGCAGAAACTCACTGAGCAGAAAGTTCACATGCAGTTCACCACACAGCCACCAGGGGGCCCCAACGCATTCCACAGTAACACATGACTGATGACTGTTTCCCTACAAGAAGAGTTTTATTCTCACAGTTTTAACAAAATCATAAAAATGTACAATACAGAAGAAAAACATCATATGTACAGGCATCACTGACACTGCGTGTTCCAGGCGTGTACCAGGCGTGTACCAGGCGTGTACCAGGCGTGTACCAGGCGAGCCCGGCGTGTACCAGGCGTGTACCAGGTAAGCCAGACATGTATCACACGTGTACCAGAGGAGCTAGGCGTGTACCAGGCAAGTGCCAGGCGTGTACCAGGCGTGTACCAGGGGAGCCAGGCGTGTGCCAAGCGTGTACCACTAGTGTTCCAGGCGAGCCCGGCGTGGCGCTCTCCCTCCATTATAAATGTAAACAAAAGGAGGACACAGTCTTTGTTTCTCGTGAACTCCAGCCGTGTTCATCCCGTGGTGCTGCTCTCACACAGACCTCTGCTCAGGAATCACTGCCGTGCCGAGGCAGCAGGATAAGACACAAAGACCCAGCGTGAAGGAAACATTTCTCTGATCCTCCAGGGTCGATGTTTGGGCTGAACACGTGAAGAAGAAGAGACACAACCCTCTAAGGTCTATGGTAAAAAACAAACAAACTGGAAAACTGTCAAAGTGCTTATGTTGATCATGTTTTTATCGTCAGAGTAAGACATTTTAAATTAAGACTTACACAGCAGCAGAAGAAGCAGTTTTTACAAGAGGACGGCGTGTTTTTAACGTGTGAGGTTACGTTTTACAGCTGCTTCCAGCTTTGAATCTCAGCTTTGATGGGCCTTTCTGACTCTGCTATCACGACGGGGAAACTGGGAAGAGAGGCTGAGGGTCGGGATCGAACTGTCAGAGCTTTGAGCACGACAGACCTAAAACGTCTGATGGCAAAAGGACCCAACATGGCTGCTGTGACTGAAACCTCATTGAAACTGAACAGGAAGTGCAACAAGAGCTTAAAATGCTTCCACCTTAATGTGTGTGACCCACTTTGAGGCTCAGGTTTGAAGCTAAGAGCTGGATCTGAAGATCAGTGAGGACTGACGGTGGAAAACCACAGACGGGACGTCAGTGAGACTCGTGGATGAAGTCATCTTAGGAAACAGGAAGGGGTCGTGGTTTCACACGGTGAACTGCTCTAACCTGAGCTGGGAGGATATAAATAGAGCTGGTCTCTCAGAGACATGTGTTATCTGCATTAGCAGGCCGCGTGGTATTGTTAGCCAGCAGGTTATACCCTCATCAGAAAGGGGTGACTGCTTCCAGATGAATCATTTTATGTGTGTGACAGTGAAAGGTTGGCAGAAAGAGGCCTCACACCGGAGTGGGCTGTGTTTGGGTTAAACTACAGGACAGAAACTGAAGACATCCCAGCTCTGAAACATTGGACAGAAGAAATCTTTGGTTTGTTTGTGAGAAGCAGGTTTTAAAAAAGGACCAGATCAGATTAGAGCAAAACGCAGTGAGACATTACGCTAAAACAGGAAGAAGCATCCATCAGCTCTGTGTAACCTCTCCATCCAATGAGGGGCTTCAGCTCCATCAGTGGGCTCAAAACAACAACCTGAGGAAGACTAACATCATCTTCACTCTCTGCTATACGATCGACTCTCTGAGGTGTGCAGGTGGAGTCCACAGGTGTGGGCTCGGGGCAGAATGTAACAAAACCTCGTTAGTGATCTCGACCGGTACGACCATGATGTTCGGCTCAGGAGGGTCAGGAGCACACTCCACCTCTGAGTACTGAGACAAAGTCTCTGGATCAGGAGGCGGGTTAGCCAGACTCTCCACAGCAGCCTGCTCCATCTCCTCAGCAAGGTCCGCGTTGCTGCCGTAAAGCACGCCCATCCTCCGCGCCAGCATCCCCGCCTTTTCCGGAGGCTCCTCGCCATCATCGTTTCTACCCACCCTCTTACGGCGGGACATGAAAGCGGCGTGGCGTAAGCAGCGTTTCAGTAGGTGGGCGCGGTAAGCTCTCTGAATCACCACGGAGGCATTCTGCTCCTCTTTGTGGCGAACCGTGGTGGTGATCGGGGCGAAGGAGTCTGAGGTGGGATTGCTCAAGATGAACTTTGCCTCGATGCTCTCTCGCATCGCTGCCATCTCCACCGTGTCGCCCAGGACCATCTGAGTGACGGCCAACAAGACGTCCAGGCAGTGGATCCGGTCTCCTATCACCAGCGGCAGATCCATTTCAATCAGGCGGAAGCGGTTGGGCTTTGCGACCCTCAGCGGCTCCTGTAAGGTGTCACAGAAATCGGAGAGGCGGCTGTACTCGATGAACTGAGTCCCATCCACGTCGAACTTCTCCCACGTCTCGTTGAACATTTCAAAGTCGTCCTCACAGAGAGCGTCTCCGCTCTCCTCCTGCGCCACGTTGAAGTTCTCCAGGATGATGGCGATGTACATGTTGACCACGACTAAGAACGAGATGATGATGTAACTGCAGAAAAACATCATGCTCATTCCCGGGTTCCCACAGTTACCCTTAACATCAGTACCAGGGTTCTCAAAGTCCGGATCACAGTCTGGAGGCTCCTTGTTCAGCATGGGGAGCAGGAGGCCGTCCCACCCGGCTGATGTGGTGATCTGGAACAAGCAGATGATGCTGCCGCCAAACGTCTCAAAGTTAAATATGTCATCGATGCCGGCCTCCTTCTTCACATAGGCAAAGTTGGACATCCCAAATATGGAGAAGATGAACATGATGAGGAAGAGCAGGAGGCCAATGTTAAATAAGGCAGGAAGTGACATCATGAGAGCGAAGAGAAGCGTCCGGATGCCCTTTGCTCCTTTGATGAGACGGAGAATCCGGCCGATCCTGGCGAGTCGGATCACCCTGAAGAGAGTTGGTGACACAAAGTACTTCTCGATGAGGTCTGAGAGCATCGTGCCTGGAGGTCAGAGAGACGACAGAAGATAAAGACACAACCCGTCACACAGCAGCAGCCAGCAGCTCACACAGCACCTACCAGCTATGGACAGGATGACCACCACGAAGTCAAAGACGTTCCAGCCGTTGGTGAAGAAATACTGCCGCAAAGCAAAGAGCTTCAGCACGCACTCCCCGGTGAAGACCACGATGAAGGCCACGTTGACTTTGAAGAGGAAGTCCTCCTTCTCTGCGCTCTGGTTGTCCGTCTCCACCATCATGGTGACCATGTTGAGGCAGATGAGCACCATGATGAAGATGTCAAAGAACTGCTGACTGATGAAGTCGAACACCATCCCCTGGATGAGGTTCTGCGGGTCAGGAGGAGATGTGGGGTCAGTGGGCCTGTCGGCACCAGGAGTGTGGGTCAGAACAAGGTCAGTACTGAGCGCGTCAGAACAAACATGCCATCACTAAAACACTGAGGGATCTATTTAACCAGCTCAGCTCGTCGAGTCTTTACTAAAAGACTTCACACGCCGTTTCCAGGATTATTGATGATCTGGTCTCTGAGGATGAGACGCTGGACTTACAGTTGGACGTGGGATCGGCTTCTGGGGCTTCTTGGAGCCGAGTTTCTTCATGGCGTCGTAGTACTTCTTCTGTTCCTCAGTCATGAAGATATCTTTATCTCCAAAGTGCAGGAAAAAAACAAACAGAGATTATTTTCAGTGTCTGAATCAGATCTGAGTGATTCTTTGTAAAGTGTGTAACTTATCTTCTTCTTCTGTTGGTTGAAGTTGTCAATGATGACGCCGATGAAGAGGTTGAGCGTGAAGAAGGAGCCAAAGATGATGAAGATGACGAAGTACATGTACATGTAGAGGTTGATCTCATAAGACGGCTGCTCCAGGACCTTAAAGGTGGAAAACAGTCAAAGCATTAAGACGTGATAGTGAAATGTTGATACACCTGACAAACTGCAGACAAACTGTCAAAATCACAAACTTCACGTCTTGATGGAAACAGTCACCTGAAGTCAACACACCTGCAGCACCACTCGTCTCTGTGGCACATTAAAGCTGCCCTGTTACCCAGCTGACCCAGCCTAACCCAGTCTAACCCAGTCTAACCCAGTCTAACCCAGTCTAACCCAGTCTTACCCAGTCTAACCCAGTCTAACCCAGTCTTACCCAGTCTAACCCAGTCTAACCCAGCCTAACCCAGTCTTACCCAGCCTAACCCAGCCTAACCCAGCCTAACCCAGCCTAACCCAGCCTAACCCAGTCTTACCCAGCCTAACCCAGCCTAACCCAGTCTTACCCAGCCTAACCCAGCCTAACCCAGCCTAACCCAGTGTTTCTGACACAAACTGAAGGAAAAGCTCGTTGGTGTGGGCTTGAAGTAACTCCAAACTTCTGTAGCTTTCAGCTCTAACCCTAACCCTAACGTATGTGTTTATTGGAGATCCTCAGTGTGTGGAGTAAAACAGCTCAGACTGAGAGCAGGATCAGCTCTGGATCAAAGGTTAAACTGAATATGACACAAACAGAGAGGGCACTGGTGGACCTGAAGGTCAGATCCATTTTACTGTCACCATGCGTCACATATACAGTCTATACATTAACTTAAAATGCAGGGTGCTGTGAGGACTCCAGCCAAAAAGGATGGATTTCATATGCCCTAAAAAACCATCAAGCTGATCACAACAACCTGCAGCGTCTCTGAACAGATCAGAACAGATCAGGTCTGTGTGTGTTGGAGTATGAAAACTGTCTTTATCTATCAACGACAGGGCTAACCCTAACCCTTACTCTGACCCACTGTTAAAGTTTAGATTGAGATGAAATTACCTCCCTGGAGTCAACAGCGGCGTACATGATGTCCATCCAGCCTTTAAAAGTTGCCTGAAAGTGAAGATAAACATTTCAGATCACTGCTCAGAACTTTAATTTCCAGATTTAAGGTCAGTGTCTCCTCAAATTCACAAGATACGACTGCACTCCGCTTTGTGTCGAGTGCGCTCGTCAACTCACACCGGCAGCGTGTTCAGTTCAGCAAGCTTCATGACTGACGGACACGCGAGTCTGAGGAGTTCCTGCTCTTTCCACTCCATCATTAACCTCTCTTCATCTATGTGGGGCTGGAAACCCCAAACCAGGACTCCTGGTCTGGCTCTGCTCGTTATGGCTCTCAGTTGTTGGAGTCAAGCTAAATACAAACTGGTTCTGAACGGGATTTGTTTTATTTTGAAAGTCACTGGATGTTACAGTTTCCGAACACTACTTCCTGTCCCGCTCGCTGTGCCCTCTGACGCGTCACAGCTCAGGGGTCCGGCAGAAACAGGCTGGCTGCGTACCAGCCGCACAGACGGTCTGATAAGTGGGTATAGTCCCTCGTTCCTGGAACGGGTTTTTGAAGCAGATCAGATAACACGGCCATACTGGAAGTGGACGGGCTTTGGACCTCCGCACTAACAGCTAGAGGGCGCCGTCAGTCACATGAGCTGAGCTAGCACGTCTGATTGGGTGAATTCACGATCTTAATGTTTTCTAAACTGCCAAGTAAGTAAAAAATCCTCCCCAACAGCAAAATGAGCTGGTGACGGGAGATGTTTGTTGCACCGGGCTGACAACGTGTTTGTTTCTGCTGTGAAACGTCTTCGTTGGCTTTGAGCCAGCCTCAATCGGACACTGCACTGCATCGAGACCACACTGCATCGTCTCATGTTTTTAGACCAAAGATCAGCCGCAGCCCGCCGGACCAGCCGTGCAGCCGGACCAGCCGTGCAGCCGGACCAGCCGTGCAGCCGGACCAGCCGTGCAGCCGGACCAGCCGTGCAGCCGGACCAGCCGTGCAGCCGGACCAGCCGTGCAGCCGGACCAGCCGTGCAGCCGTGCAGCCGGACCAGCCGTGCAGCCGGACCAGCCGTGCAGCCGTGCAGCCGGACCAGCCGTGCAGCCGGACCAGCCGTGCAGCCAGACCAGCCGTGCAGCCAGACCAGCCGCAGCCCGCCGGACCAGCCGTGCAGCCGGACCAGCCGCAGCCCGCCGGACCAGCCGTGCAGCCGGACCAGCCGCAGCCTGCCGGACCAGCCGTGCAGCCGGACCAGCCGTGCAGCCGGACCAGCCGTGCAGCCGGACCAGCCGTGCAGCCAGACCAGCCGTGCAGCCGGACCAGCCGTGCAGCCGGACCAGCCGTGCAGCCGGACCAGCCGTGCAGCCAGACCAGCCGTGCAGCCAGACCAGCCGTGCAGCCAGACCAGCTGGACCAGCCGCAGCCTGCCGGACCAGCCGTGCAGCCAGACCAGCCGTGCAGCCGTGCAGCCAGACCAGCCGTGCAGCCGTGCAGCCGGACCAGCTGGACCAGCCGTGCAGCCAGACCAGCCGTGCAGCCGGACCAGCCGTGCAGCCGTGCAGCCAGACCAGCCGTGCAGCCGTGCAGCCGGACCAGCTGGACCAGCCGTGCAGCCAGACCAGCTGGACCAGCCGTGCAGCCGGACCAGCCGTGCAGCCGGACCAGCCGTGCAGCCGGACCAGCCGTGCAGCCGTGCAGCCGGACCAGCCGGACCAGCCGGACTCTAACGGATCCAGAGCGAGCTGACACATCGACTGGAACAGAAACCTATCTGATCCAGTGCAGTGACGCAGCGGAGACGGACTGAAGACGCATCAGGTGTGTTGCAGCCGCTCCTCACCACTTGAAGCAGAGACAGGTAGCCTTTCCCCACGTTGTCATAGTTGACTTTCACGTTGACCCAGCGAGCCTCCTGCGTGGCCTCCATCAAGGCCAGGCACTCGCTCTTGTTGTTGACCACGGACATGGGGAAGAGCTCCTCCGAGGTGGTGTTAATACATCGATAGAACTTCCCAGCGAACAGGTTGACTCCCATGATGCTGAAGATGAGCCAGAATATGAGACAGACCAGCAGGACGTTGAAGATGGACGGGATGGCGCCAACAAGAGCGTTCACGACCACCTGCACCACAGAGAGCTGGGATTAGGGAGCAGTCATAACAGCTCCAGAGGTCGAACCAACAGGCTGAGCTAAACCTCTCACCTCAGCTGGCTCTGGTGGTCAGCAGGTGTTAGCATGCATTAAACACACAGAGGAAAGACAGTTACTGACTCATCACCGTGTTATTATCTACACTCAGACAAGCTGTGTGCACACATACTCCAGGCATATTAATCAGGACGCAAAAAATACCCTTAATATAAAAAATAGATTACACTAACTCTGTGCACGTTTTTTATCAAGCTTAACCAGGGATCAAACATTTCCTGTTTGCGTGGGTATAAATTAAATTAAACCTTTATTTTTGTCACATTTTTTAACAGTAATGGATAAAATAATTAGTTGTAAATAATAATTCATGTTACATCACAGCTCTGCTTCATTTCTAAATCAATACAAGCCATGCATGTTGTCTAAACGTGGCTTTATAGACGACAAACGTACCCTCATCCCTTCAAATCTGGATAACGCCCGGAGAGGTCTCAGCGCCCTGAGCGTTCTGAGGGATTTGATTGGTCCGAGGTCGGAGTACCCCATCCAGTTGGCGAATAAACTGATCAGAGAAATCTGCAGCAGGATCAAAACATCCTCTGTTCAAGTGTTACCACAGACTCAGACTGATTGGATCATGCACTTTCAGTATCAGGAAATCCAAACTTACATCCACGATGAAGAAGTCCAGCCAGCACCAAGCGTTTGTGAAATACGTCTTGAAGCCGTACGCGATCCACTTCAGGAGCATCTCGATGATGAAGATGTAGGTGAAAACTTTGTCGGCAAACTCCAGGATGATTTTGATGGTTCGACGTCTCTCTATGTGTATGTCTTCAAAGGCCTGACGGAAAAAGAGCCCGGACAGCTCGATCAGCGTCTGAGGAGTCAGCATTTGTACATGTGACGACGGAAACACTCACCAGCGCTCCGCTGCTGAGGAGGATCATGAAGATGATGAAGGTTTCAAACCAGTCATGCTCCACAATCGTGAAACAAGTCCTGCGCAGGTTCCACCACTTTTTGCCCCGACCTTGGGTGATGTCGACGGTCAGACACGGCCAGCGCTTCACGCACTCTGAGACAAGAGGAAGAGGGAGGGACCAGAGCCACGGTCAGGTTTACAGGATTCACTATGACTGCAGTATGAACGGTGTCAGCACCTTCAGTGAAGCAGTCCTCGGGCTCTACCGGGTCCGGCTCTTCCTCCTCCTCTTCCTCAGGTTCAGGCTCAGGGGGCTGGTAGTCCACTGTGCTACACACTGAGGAATCCCCATCATTCAAAGCACCCATAAGCTAGTCAAGAATTACAACCGGAGCTCAGTTATTAAGCCACTACAGAGGATCGATAAGGTCTTTTCCCAACATCATCCAGCTCATGTTTGATACTTTAAGACCCTCGGTTACTTACTTTGTCATCTCCCAGCGTACCGTCTTTATCTCCCTCGTTCTCCTGAGAACCACAGAAGAAAAGCACAAAACTCATTTTTCCTGACAGTCTTCTGTCCATCCAGTAAACCATAGATCTGTGGTACTCACTGCGTTAAGCAGATTCAACTTTTCATCTGACCCAGAGTCCTCATCATCATCTTCATCATCCTCATCCTCATCATCATCAAGGTTTTCAAAGTCGGACTCCACCATGGCGATGGGCACAGTTAGATCCACCTCTCCATCCACGATGATCCCAGGAGGCCGGCCTTGGACCAAACAGTTGGATAACCCGTCTGCCATTTTGACATCCTGACCCGTGTCCAGGTGGTTCATCTCAATCTGCTCCGCTTTAGCGTCCTCCTCCTGCCCCGGCTCTTCAGGCTCCCTCGGCTTCCTGCCAACAACCTGTAGGATTGTTTGAACCATGAAGGCTTTGACCCAGTCGATGCCTCGTGTGATCCTGCCGATGGCGATCTGGAGGTTGTTCATCTCTCCGTCATCGTCCCCGACTGACAGGTTGTCTCCACTAAAAGAGCTGAGCAGCAAGGCCAGGAAGAGGTTCAACACCTGGCAAACAAAGGTGGAACGAGGGCTGGGTCAAGAAATGTTCAAATCTGAACATGCATGAAAAGTGAACAATAAGTTTCAGACAAAGATTGCTGAGTCGAAAAACTGACACCGCCAAACTTAACGTCTGGACTCAGATACCCAGCAGCTGTAAAGTGAGTCCTGTGATGGCTCATTAATAAATATTATGTTGTCTGCCTCCTGTTGCATATGCAGCTATCTTTAGTTTCTAAACCTGTGAGTCAATTTCTCGGTTCTTATTTCCCAGGTTTAGCGGGGGATCATGGTTACACGGGCCGGGCCGGGCTGATCCAGAGCAGGAGCTGTGAATCAGAAAGAGGTCGAAGGGTAAAAGATGAGTTAAACCTCTGAGGCACCACGGACGAGGATTAGAAACTGATACGACGATTTAAGAGTCGTGATGCTCAAAATAATGCTGCGAGACGCTCAGAGTTATCACTCCTTTGGTTTCCCGGCTGCTAATGCAGCTGCGCTGTGACATGTTGGGCTCTTTAAGGAAACGACTGAACGCTTCGGAGTGATAACCCTTTTCATGCAGGGAGTCAGGGCAGGTAGAGAGGTGTATGAGGAGGAAGAAATCACTACAAACAATAAACTTTGATCCTCTGCACTCGATCAACGATGACACTGATCAACTGATGGTCCAACATGATAACCCCTCCATCACTTACAGACAGACATGCTCTCAGATGACTCTTCCTGAACCCCGACCCTCTGCCACCAGAGCCCTGCTCGCTCAGCTCGCCCTGCTCGCTCAGCTGTCTGTGTTTGTTCCCTCAGCGGCAGCGTGCTTACTGGAGCCAGATCTTAGCACAGACTCAAGGTCAAAACCACTGTTTAGGGACTGGAGTCATCTGATCTAAATAGAAACCCCCTCCTCTGAAGTGTGTCTGTACATTGTCACGCCAACGCAGATAGTGTAAGGTGGAGAGTTTAATGCCACGATACTTCATCCAAATGCTGCCAAACAAATACTTTGATATCTGGACAATGATCCCATATCCTCTTCACTTCTATTAATAACCAAACAGGAAATGGTTTTGGCTTTAGTCATTGAACACGATGCTGAAATGATGACAGAGAGCGATCATCTGTATCATCTGTGCATTCAGGAGGCCGAGGGGAAATGTCAGGGGCCGTATTTCCTTTCCACAGACACTCAGGATTCCTCCCTGAGCATCACAACCTCTGCTGCCTCCCTGAGACCGCAGACCCCAAAGGTAAGAGCTGCCGAAGCAGTTTAACCTCCAACTATTCACAAATGATTTGTTACACTGCCCCCTGGTGGGCAGGATTTCCTCCCACAGCTGTCACTGAGCTGAGAGGTTAACAATAGCCCGCTGGGATCCACATACCACAGATAGCATGGCATTATGGTAATCCAGCTGCCAGATTAAGAGAGGTTTTTCACAATGATTGGTCAGATTTACAGCTTCACAGCAGCGACAGTCGGATGGAGGTTACATATTGTTGAGTTGCAGCATCTATAAGGTCGGGATTGTCAGATTCATGATCTGATATAAGCAGCATGACCCGGATTTATTCCAAAGACTCTCTCTCTTAAATTTCCTTCTCTTGGTTGTTTTGGTTAGGGTTAGGCTCAGGGTCAGGGTTAGGCTCAGGGTCAGGGTTAGGCTCAGGGTCAGGGTCAGGGTTAGGGTTAGGGTTAGGCTCAGGGTCAGGGTCAGGGTTAGGGTTAGGATCAGGGTTAGGGTCAGGGTTAGGGTCAGGGTTAGGGTCAGGGTTAGGGTTAGGGTTAGGGTTAGGCTCAGGGTCAGGGTCAGGGTTAGGGTCAGGGTCAGGGTTAGGCTCAGGGTCAGGGTTAGGGTTAGGGTCAGGGTCAGGGTTAGGTTCAGGGTCAGGGTCAGGGTCAGGGTCAGGGTCAGGGTCAGGTTTAGGGTCAGGGTCAGGGTTAGGGTTAGGGTTAGGGTCAGGGTCAGGGTCAGGATTAGGGTTAGGGTCAGGGTTAGGGTTAGGGTCAGGGTTAGGCTCAGGGTCAGGGTCAGGGTTAGGCTCAGGGTTAGGGTCACGGTTAGGGTCAGGGTTAGGGTTAGGGTCAGGGTCAGGGTCAAAGTCAGGGTCAGGGTCAAAGTCAGGGTCAGGGTCAGGGTTAGGGTCAGGGTCAGGGTCAGGGTCAGGATTAGGGAGCCCCCCTCCACCATAAATGCTCCTTTAATTTGAACATGAATCTGAGATCAGCATTCAGGCACCAGAGGCTGTTTTTTCTCTCACCACCAGATTCCCAATGACCATGACCATCATGAAGACGACCAAACACATCCCGGCTCCAGCCACCTCCATGCAGTCCCACATGGTCTCGATCCACTCCCCGCACAGGATCCTGAACACGATGAGGAACGAGTGGAAGAAGTCGTTCATGTGCCAGCGCGGCAGCTCACACTCCGTGGAAATCTTGCAAACGCAGTCCTTATAACTCTTCCCGAAGAGCTGCATCCCCACCACGGCGAAGATGAAGACGATGATGGCCAGCACCAGGGTCAGATTTCCTAAAGCTCCGACAGAGTTCCCGATAATCTTGATCAGCATGTTGAGCGTCGGCCAGGACTTTGCCAGTTTGAAGACTCTGAGCTGTCTCCACCAGAGGACGGACAGAAACAGAGACAGAGAGAATCATCAGCAGGAGAGTTATCCTCTGAAAGCTAACCGTCATAAATCATCATCCACCCTCTTTCTTACCAGACGGAAAGATCTCAGCACGGACAAACCCTGGACGTTGGCCAGCCCTAACTCCACCAGACTGAGAGTGACGATGATGCTGTCGAAAATGTTCCACCCGACCTGGAAGTAGTAGTAAGGGTCCATGGCGATGAGCTTGAAGAACATCTCTGCCGTGAAGATCCCAGTGAAGACCTGTGGACGGAGAGGAGGCGTCAGTTCATGCTCACAGTGAATCACTTCAGGTGATTTCTTCAAAGTGAAATGAGACATTCACCAGATTCCCCACGGACAGCATGTTGTCAAACTCTGGGGTCATGGGGTAGTGCTCCATGGCCATGAACAGCGTGTTGAGCACGATGCAGATGGTGATAGCCAAGTCAACAAAAGGATCCATCACCACAAAATACATCCACTTCTTAAACGCCACCCACTGTGGGCAGCAGTCCCACTTCAGAAATATGTCTGCGAACTTGTACCAACCGGGCGGGCACGGCCTCTGAGCCTCCTCCAACTCTAGACGAACAGAGAGGACAAACATTTTGGTAGTCTTTGAAACCAAAAGCTAACGGAGGGCACAGAGTGTCTGCTCTGAGCCAAGCTGCCGTTGGGCTGAAATAGACAAAGATTAACGCCTCAGGGTCTCGACTCCTGATGTTGACAGGAATTTCTGCGGCACACAGTTTGATTGGATGGACTGTAACGAGCTGGAGACAATGCTACTGTCTTGGCCTCAGATGGACTGGAGTATAACGCTAATAACTGCTTGATAATCTCAGCAATTACAGCTCACATTAGAGGATCACAGAGACCATGCTGACCCTGAAAGTCCTGCTGGGTTTGTGTCGTCCCGTCTGCAGGGGTCATGTTGGAGACTTGTTGCCGTACCTTCCATAGCAGCCGCGGTCAGCACCGACAGAGCGCTGGGAGCTTTCTGCGTGAGGCCTGGTTCCTCCAGGTGGAGCATGCTGGGCACAGAGCCCACAGACTTCTCCCTCATCTCATAATCTGGAGCCGGCTGTGAAGAAAACAATGGGTCGTTAACAGTGTCAACCTAAAAATCACTTTAGTGTTTCTTCCAGTGACTCAATCCCCAGACAAACCTGGTCCATGGTGGGCGCTCTTATGAGCAGACGTGGAACAATCCTCCCGTTACAGTCCTTGATAACTTCATCGTGTTCGAGGCTTCGTTCATCATCCGCCATCTCAGACACGCTGTGATGACTGAGCGACTTTTTACTGGTTAGCGTCACCTGACTCCCGAGGGCCTGCTGGATTAAAAATTCATCTTTTTTTAAAAACTGTCTACGAAAAATGTTTCATCTGTAAAGATTTAACACCCAGAACGTTACCTGTTCCTGGTTCTTGAGCTGCTCCAGTAAGCGCTGGAACTCCTCTTCTTTCTCGATGGCCTCTCGCTGGGTCGCCTGGTTCTGTTCGTCATACGCCATGGCTACCACAGCCAGGATGAGGTTGATGAGGTAGAAGGAGCCCAGAAAGATAATAACGATGAAGAACAGCATGTATGTCTTTCCAGCCGCCCGCAGGATCTGTGTTTGGAGCAACAAAGGAGCTACGAGAACTAAGGACACGTCTCTTTTTTACAACGTAAATTCAAAGGAGGAAATTCTCAAGTTAAAGATCAAAAGTGGAAAAAGTGCCAACCAGCTGGAAGAGGTTCTCCCAGTAGTCCTGGGTCATGAGTCTGAAAAGAGCCAGGAAGGCCCAGCCGAACGAGTCGAAACTGGTGTAGCCGAAGTTTGGGTTCCTCCCAGCCTTCATGCAGGTGTATCCCTCTGGGCACTTTCTACCAGCAGAGAGTCAGGATGCTGTGACTGTTCAGACTTTATCAAATCAAAACACCTACCATGATACTGATATCTGGTTTAAACTGGCATTTAAAGGCGCAGAGAGGACTTCACATTGATTACAGTGACACCTGTGGCTGGAATTGGAACTGTTTATCACTCAGGTATCATCAGACCACCTGGACTTCTTGTGGTTGTTTTGGCCTTAAAAGAGTCAGAGATCATGCCTGGAAAACCCATCCTCTCCTCTTTCAGAACCTGTTTGAGTTTTTTCTCTTGCCCAAACGTTAGGAGAGTTACGGTAATGAGAGCAGCTTGCACATGGTGCACACATGGTGCACACATGGTGTGCATGGATCCCTGAGCAGTACTGTGATACCCAGGATACTGTGGTGAAGCTGGTTGAGGAGTTACGGTGAGGGGGGGCCCCAACAGTCCTCGCAGTGCCTTCAAACATGAGCCAACAGGATTTTCCAGATAAACCAAGTGTACATACCCAGCGTCAGAGCTGTTTCCACAGAGCAGAGCATCAGGACTGCCTTCCAGGAAATACTGGTTATCTGAGCCCACACAGTGAAGAATGGGAGCGTAAACTCAGGACCAAAGCAGCTCAAAGAGAAAATAAACAGGAACCTGTGTTTGGAAATCTACCTGTGTTTTCGATGTACTCCATGAAATTAAAGGAGCTGTTGAAATACGTGGTATCGTTGTAGCCCAGGGTGTCGTTGAAGGACAGAGTGTCGTTAAACATGGTGGCGTTTAGATCAATGGGCCAGCGAATGCATTTCTGTCGAAGGTTTCCCATGAAGAGCTGAAGACCAACCAGAGCGAAGACTGCAAGGGCGAAGACGGTCAGAATCATGACATCCACCATCTTCTTCACCGACTGGATCAAAGCGCCCACGATGGTTTTCAAACCTGAGGAAACACAATCAGATGTTAGCGTATCTGGAGAATGGTGGAGGTAACGATGGCGTATGAGAAATCACTGAGTCCTCACCAGGAATCACAGTTATTGTTTTAAGAGCTCGAAGTACACGAAACGTCCTGAGGGCCGACACATTTCCCAGGTCGACGAACTCAGTGATGTATCTGCAGAAAGACGTTGAAACAGCTCATCAAAGGTTTGCCAGAAGCCCAGCGTTTGAAGAACATAACTGTTTTTTTATATCAGTGATCAGGTTGGGAAACGGCACTCTGGGATACTCACGCCATGCTGATCACCATGAAATCCAGCCAATTCCATGGATCTCGAAGGAATGTAAAAGATCCAACACAGAAACCTCGAGACAACACTTTGACTGTTGCCTCAAAGGTGTAGATACCAGTAAAAACATATCTATGAACAAAAAGTTCATCACCTGTTAGCGTGAGGAAACCACATGTGAACAACTGAGGAGAGCGACGGGGGACTTACTCTACTGTTTTACTCCATGCTGGTGGATTGCTCATGGTCATGAAAACACAATTCGATAGAATGGTAATCATGATGAACATGCTAAATAATTTAATCTGGGGTTAAGGAAACAAACATGGAAACAAAGCTCACGAGCAGACATCTCTCTAATCGACAACTCCAGATACTAAAGTCAGTTAAAGGTCAAATCTGAGTCAAACCCGACTGAGACAAATAAATAAGTTAAAGTAAAGATGACCGGTCGTCTCTGCCTGTCACACCATCAAATCTGCTTTGATATCTAACAGAGAAACCATCAGAGCAGCTTAAATCAAAATCTGCTCTGATATCTAACAGAGAAACCATCAGAGCAGCTTAAATCAAAATCTGCTTTGATATCTCACAGAGAAACCAGCTGAAAGCTTAAAGGATATGAATGTATGAGAATTCGGATGGCTCCTCTTCTAACCAAACTAAAGGGGCTCAGAATGTAGCAGGCGGGTTCAGCGTTGAACCTGTAGATAGTGTTTCCTTTGCTGACCACAACGAATGTCTGAAAAACAAAGAGCAGAAGAACAAACATGAGCTGGTAAACAAACGTTTCTGGAGCAGCTGGAGGATCTGCTGATACCGACGCTCTGGGCTTTGTAGAAGGGGTCCAGGTCCTCCAGAGGCGTGTTGAGCAGCTCCGGGGGAGGATCTCCGTAGATCAGGGGTAGACTCTTCCCCGCCTCCAGGTCGGCGTGCGGGGCCACGGACTCTTCCTCCTCATGGCCGTCTACTTGTGCGGCCTTTTTTCTTTCCTCCTTGAGCCTCTCGATCTCCACCAACGACTCCGGGGTGAAGCGGCGGAACACAGCGGTGCCTGGGGGAGGGAGCAGGGACGCCATCTTCGCATTGCGAAGGGTTACCACCACACCGGGGTTTGCCTACAAGGAGCTGGGAGAGTGGAGGACATGATGAGTGAATAAAGGCGAAGCAAAGACAGATATCCTCTGAAGTTAAACCTGTAAACGGATCCTGCTGATCCGAAGGACGACAAACACTTTTTATGACCTTCATAGCGTAACGTCTTCCAGTTACTCGATAGCATTTCTCTACCTTTTGCACCACACAGTCGACTCTGCAGTGAACCGGTCACTTATTCACTTTGCACTTTGTGCCAAACATGACCCGAGTGTTGGATTGGATTATTTGTCTGAGCTTCCTCTCTTCACATCACCAGGGTTAGGGTCCACATGGTAACAAAGAGAGGAGACGGTCCGGACAGGAGCTCGGACTTTCCCACCGCTCTGAGGAGACCATGACTGGTGGAGCTACATCAGATTACTTATTAGCTTAGCAGACGCTCCACGTCAGGTCCAAGTGGCGTTTGCTTACATCCTTTGATGTGTTCAGCAACCTGTCTGATTTGGTGTGGAGCAGCTGAGGTTATCCTCTGTCAGGGAAGCTAACAACACAGGTTTGGGCAGAGGTTGATCCTTCTGTGTAAAACTAATGAGCCACTGAGTGTTGGTCTCTCACAGATCCACAGAGTCTGATGGAAACTCACTCAAAGGAAAAGTGTGTTTGCAGTCATGATGCAGCTGTTGTTTGACTTTAAAACCTACAGATCACACTGAGCCTGAGCATCAGGTCATTTATCGATCACACACGGCTGCACTGGCAGCAGTGATTTCCCCAAACTTCCTCCCTCAGACAGAAAATCTACATCCCGTACACACGGAGAGGCGCACACGCTCTGACAGATACGGTGGCTCCCCAGCTGCTCCAGGCAATCAAGACGGAGCGTCGTGTTTCAGAGGCCCGATGACTCGGCTCATTCCTTCCTGGCTGAGCCTTCGCTCTGCGCCTCACATCCCTCCGATAAACAGCACAGCATGCCAACTTATCTTACCAGGCCCACTCCTCTCTCTACTACCTCCTATTTTACAGGGGGCCCCTAACACACCAAGCTTCCGCCTCCACACCCTCAGCCATGCTTTACACCCCCCCACCGACCCTGCTACACGACACTCGGGCTCCGAATCCCACTTTTATACGACCCAGACTTCAAACATTTAATCTGAAAGCTGTCTCTCATCAATCACAGCCACCAACCACTCCTCAGAAATGATTTATCCCCTTTGTCCTGCTCAAAAGTAACACCAGAGTCTCAGCCCGAGTCCGTGTCCCCCCTCATCAAACCCCCGATCTGGGAGCCGTGGGCCCCACTGCCCTCAACCGTGAGCCAACCCTAAAATACTCATCCTGAGTCTGGATGTGTTTCTGCTTTGCTTACAGGGAACGTTTCCTGATTGCATTACATCACGCCGGTGCTGCTGAAGCCATCAAGTGTCCCGTTTTAAAAAAGCTTAGTCCCTCAGTTGAGAGCGTGCCAAACTCAAGAGACTCCTCCAAAAAAAGGATGTTGCCCTGTCCGCTGAACCAGGCAGGTAAATAATCTGCTTTGGCACCACGTCTCCATCGCTCAGGGCTTGTTTCTGCACAGGAACGGCTCAGAGCAGGAAAGACCACGAGGGTCAGGATCAGCTAAAACAGATTCAGTTTGTCTCACGTAAACCTCTTTACAACACGTCCAGAGGATCACTTCCTGTCTGAGTTTCCAGTCTAAAGAGAGGGATCAAGTTTCAGATTTTGGAGGCAAAGATGTGTTAGTTAATGGAGGAGGCGCTCTGGTTCATCAAGCCTGTAACTCACAGACACACCTAAGAGTCGTTTTAGCGACTAAATTACAAGGACAGGCTGATGATATCGATCACACTGTCCATTTAACATCAGAAGTCAAGCAGGAAATGTAAAACGAAACCAGGACAGTGTCGCGTGGGAACAATCCTCCAACTGTGGGCGGGTAACACTCAATGTTTACAGACAGACAGCGAAGAGATCCTAGAAATGAAGTTTTGGAGGAGGCAGGTTGAAGGATAAGTTTTGTTCTCAGTCTAACTCTCAGTAAAACAGTTTGGATGTCACCAGAGAAGGAGGGCGAGAGGATGTGTAAACCAGAACCCAAGCCGTCAGCACTGCGAGGTTCACATCGTAAGTCTGCAGTGTCCAGAAACACCCAGAGATTCGACCACGAAACAAGAACTGTCCGACCCATCGAGGTGTGAAACAATGCTCAAATATAACTCTGTGACAGGGATGTGAGGGGAATGTCTCTTTCCTAACCACAAACCAGCAGAAACGTCCAGTTTAAAAAATAAAGATCAAAAACCTGCAGTTCCTTCACTGTCCACTTGAGGCTCGCTGCAAAAAGCTCAGGATCTCTATTAGGTCCCATTATCAACGTCTAAGTTTCAGCCAGCTCTGAGTGGACCCTGGAAGATCTGCAGGTTTGACACTTCCACAGAGCTTCACATAAGCAGACTGAGGGACGGCGCCTCGTCACGCCTCAGAGGCTGCGTCTGTATCTTTAAACCGTCTAACACTGTAAGTTTAAACCAAAGACAAGTTCAACAGTTACAGTGAATCTGTGGGAACATATTGTGTTGTAATCTTATCCTGTTTGAAAGCAGCATGAATCAATCTGATTGGTTTATTTCAGCTGTGGTTTAACCTGAGTCCCGCTCAGACAATCAGCTCCTTACACCAGCGCGCTCCTCCCTCGGCCTGGAAACAGCCGGCCATCCCAGTCTGATGTTGGGTTTCAGAAGCCTTCCCCGACAGTAATATATATATCAGCTTGCATGTCAGTGAAGGCCATGTGACCTGTGACATTCCCGTTGAGGATATGGAGCGGGTAATGTAGACACTTCTCCGTTACACTAGCCGGCCGGGGAATGCGAATGCCAATATTCACCTCCGGAAACCAGCCGATCTTACTTTGAGCGTTTGTCATAAAGGTATCGTGAGTTCATACTCTCAGGAGGGCCTGTGCTGTTTCCCCTGAGCCGTGAAGACGTTCAGGGGTCAAAAATCAAAGTGTGGAAGGAAAAGAAAAGGAAGAGGCTCTGTGATGCCTCCAACATGTCTCTACATGTGAGATTAAAGCGAACGAAAACCCCTGAGAAGAGAGCCTCATCGTTTCAGTGACCCCTTGGCTCCGCTCTGGTGTCCTGAAAATGTCAGGACTTTACAGACACGTCAAGCGTTAACATGGCAAATGTCTCCGTCCCCTCATTATGCAACACTTAGCCTCGCAGGAATGTGGTGAAGTTGTAAACAACAGATCGAGAGCACAAACAAGAGCTTTTATCCACACGTCCTCTGACACGAGCCGTGCTCCTGTTCTCTCCGTTTTCTCACGGGGTCAAATCACAACGCTGCACTTTACTCTCCCCCAGCCCGCTTCAACACCTCGTCACCCACCAGTTAACCTTGTAGCTCGACCCTGCAGGGAGCCACCTATAGACAGACTCCTCCACCTGTTGCCACCTCCTAACCTGTGGTTGTAAACCCTGCAGGCCTGTGCTGCTCAGAGCCGAACCGGACTGAAACAATCAGCTCTCAGGGTCAGGCCCTCGGAGACTCACGCTCTTATTCTGATGTCTTTATCAGACCAGTCCACGGAGCACTGAGTGGCAGAAAGTGTATCTCCACATGCATTATGCTGCTGTTAGGAGCACAGCTGCTGTCGTCTGCGGTATGTTTCTGTAGCTGCATACCAAAGAGCTGTGAAGACCGCACATAATCCCTCTCCTGCCGGCAGCCGGTGATCAGACGTATGGGCCTGCTGATTCACTAATCCAGGTTTTTATTGGAGGATGAAGCCAAGTGATGCACGTTGAGCTGACGATGACAAAGAAGTGATTCCAGCACAAATAGTTCCCTCAGATATAAATACCACGCAGCCTTTAATGAAGACTTGAAGAGTAAAGTTGTTGACGACCTAAAAAGTAAATCAGATCATTTGATACAGCTTTCTGAGCAGGTTTTCACTGACTTAGACTGACCCATTTGGCCTTTGCTCTGGCAGAAACCTGAGGAGATTACATGTGGAAGTGTTATGGGGAATATTCTGTGTAGCTTGTGAGGGGCCAGCGGGAGCTATTATCATATTCATTACACCAATCAAGTCCTTAAAAACCTCAGACATAAAGGGCCGAGCCGCTCTCGCCTCCACGACTTCAAAACAAAGCCACGGTGAGAAATCCTCAGCGCTGACACGTGATGTTCAGACCAAAAACCAGAACTGAGCGTCAGATTCGTTGTTCTGGGTTTACGGGGACTCGATGGTAAAATGTGAGGAAAAGCTCTGCTCATCTTTAACCTCGTTTCACCTTTTGGATCCTCTGGAAAATAGGCAGGCCCAGCCAAGTGGTCACATGGGGCTACTTGGTGAAAGAAACTCAAAACCGACACCTTCTGCGTCCAAGAACATGTGATGGGAGACACACAAACACACTGGAGCAGGGGAGGACTCACACCTGCTTACAGGTTTATACAAAACACAAATACGGATCAGATTTACCCAAACAGACGCAGAGAGAGGGGAAATGACGTCAGAGGAGTGTGAACTCGCTCGGTTTACAGTGAAGTCCTGAGGTTTCACCCGAACACATCAACACCAGCACCAGCCATCATATCTGCCACTGGGCCAAAAAATGTGCTTCCCCTGCAGGGAGCCAGGCTGTAGCCCCACACCGCCGATTTGAGCGGCCTGGATTAACAGCAGAGAAACTGTGTCTTTGAGCATCCACAGCATCACAGTATCTTGCCCATCTGCCATGAAGACATGAGCTAAAAATACAGCTCTGCCCCAGTGGGAGGAGGCACAGCCGGGCTGAGAAGGTTGCAAAGTGTCCACACCGGGCGTCACAGCCAAGAGGCTGCAGAGGGAGCGTACACCTGGCAGGTGAAGACGTGAGGCGGCGCTGATGCTCATGACTTGTTCTCCCTCTCTGTGTCTGAAACACAACAAAGCTCCTCTGAGAGCGTGCTGCTCCACAACACAGGAACTCACACGCTTCCTCAAACACAAGCACTGTCAGGAGCCATAAATCTGCCGCTGCCAAATTTGACCCAAGCTCAATTACAGGTCTGTGTTTATTTATAGAACAAAGCAGCCGTATTAAAACACATCTTTGTATTTAGAGGTTTCGTCTGTTTGAAAACAGACTAAAACACTTCTTTACTGACACATTTCTTCACATGTCAGTCACACAAAACAGCTGAACTGCTGTTGCTTGATAGAAATGAAAACAGGTATTCATGCAGAGAATTTGAGGCATTGCAGAAAAACTACTAAAAACCTGCAAACTCACAGTCAGGACAGAGTCTGATTCACTGGGAGAAAGGAGGAAAGGCAGAAAGGAGCTGGCAGAAAAAGGCAGAACAATCAGAGCCGTGTGGCACCTGCATGAAGCCCTTCAACCTGCAGAAAACTCAGATTCTGGGTTTCTGAGCGGACCCGGCTCCAGGCTCAGAGAGCGGCTGCAGACAGCAGCAGCAGGTGGCAGCTTACCGTACACACTGAAGCAAGTATTCCAACAGGATCCACGAATTTTAGAAAAACAAATCCAGAGTCCCGTCAAGTCTCACGCCGAGGACGTAATTCTCCCCCTGTGGCAGCCAGCGCGGGGCTGCAGGACAGCTGTTGCTGACGCAGTCTGGTGTCCAGCAGTGAAACCGGAGGAGTCCAGTCCAGGTAGGATCAGATCAGAACTTTGACACTTGTTCAGCCGAACGTGTCCCACATTCCCACACAGCTGGGGGCTCCTGCCAGTATTTACACCAGTGGAGGAAAGTTAATGAGACAGTTTGTTTGAGCTGAGGTGCAGCTGCAGCGCTGCACAGAAAACTGCAGCTACCATGACACAAGAAGATCACTCACACTGACATGTTTTCTGTTTTCATTAAGATACCAACATTTCTGTGTTCTGCATTCAATGATCTGATTTTTTTCTCTTTTTAATGATTAACTCATTTGTAGCAGATCATACATTAAAACACAAGTTTTGTGCTCAGGTATTTAATTTTGACACATTTTAAAATAAAGTGGAAAGGAGATTTTTGAGGAGTTCAGTTCAGTTATTTTCAGAAATAATAAAATGATTCAATGTTTAAAGCGTGCTGAATGATAACTACTTTTCTTTTACCAGGGATAAAAAGATCATGAAGTTTATTTTTAGGCTAATATCTGATGGAAGAGTGAAACCAGGGACTGAAATGTTCACACTTTAAAAAGTGATCATGTTTTACCAGCTATGAAATGCAAAAAACAACCACAAGAGGACAGTATAGCTACCTTTAAAATTCTAAATAATCACTTTATTCTCAGTCTTTCTATGGATTTTATAGTTTCTCTCTCCTTATCACTTATTTTAAACAAAAACTCTAAATTAAAGTATGACATGCTATGGTTTATAGGTTTATAAATAAAGTGAACTGACCTTCCTCAGCGTCCCGTGGCTGAAAAAAAAGAGTAGAAGTGTAATTTTCTGTCAGAAGTAAAAGGAAATATCTCCATAAGAAGGAGTGAAACACTTTTTAAAGGTTCAGATGTGAATCAAGTATTAATTTGAATAACTATGATCTTTAGGTGTAATGAGACAGGACGTCACTCAGCCATTGGACGAGCTCCTCAGCGCTCCTGCTGATGCTGAGCTATATTTGGCTGAAAGGTGTGTAGTATGATTATACAAGGAAAATGAGATGAGCCATCTCTGACTGACAGTCATCTGTTTCTTTGAAATGGGACCTGCTGGTCACTGCCCCCCCGCCTCCTCTCGTGTCCACAGCGTCTCTGTTTGGAGACACAGAGCACATCAGGTTAGAATAATCACAGATATCTGACTCTGCTCAGGCCGACTAATACTAAAGAAAATGTGACAAACTTACTCTGATTGTTCTGATTTTTGTTCAGTCATAACAGATGTAAATAAAGTGGTTATTGCAAAGTGTGTAATGTTTGATATAAAGTTGATGTGATACTTTAATTGACTTATTTCATTGTTTTAAATCAACCAGTTATTTAGATAATTAAACTTATAATTAAATTTAGAGATAAGATCATTTGGTGGAGGTATGGCGAGTGAGAAGCATTAACATTTATATATTATTATCATTATATATAATTATCATTATTATTATATTATTATTATCATTATTATCATTATTATTTTTATTATTATTATTATTATTATTATTATTATTATTTTATTATTATTATTTTATTATTATTATTATTATTATTATTATTATTATTATTATTATTATTATTATTTTTTTTTTTTTTTTATTATTATTATTATTATTATCATTAGTAGTAGTAGTAGTAGTAGTGATTTTAATTCTGGCCTTGGAGCAAAAACTCCGAGGGTAAACTTTTGAATTTGGACTTTCATCACCAAATTTGCCCCAAATCTCAAAATTTTTACGGAAAACATTTAAAATTCAGACTTTCCCCCTCAGAGCTCAGAGTTCTGCATCTGAAAGTTTCCCCCAAACATTTCCATCCCAGATCAGTCTCCTGATAAACCCTCGGAAATCACTTTAGCTCAGAGGCTCGGATCCTCCATCGGAGAGCCGGTGGTGGTAGGAACCAATCAAAGAGAGCTGAGTGAGGGGGAACAGTGTTGACGGGACGCTGTTACTATGGAGACTGAACCGCTACATCCGGGTACTTTTCTAAACGGTTTGTTTCGGGTCTGTCGTCTTTTTAGATCAACAAAGAGTTTTAAACTTAGCGTAGGTACAAAGTTAATTCATGTTTAACAGTAAATTTATTATTATTGTTATTGTTTATTTATTTTTTACTCTGACCGAAGAGTCCGATAGTTTCTGTGTTTGTGAGTTTGTGAGTTTGTCTGTTTGTGTTTCTGTATGTTTGTGTGTTTGTGTTTGTGTGTGTGTGTGTGTGTGTGTTTGTGTGTTTGTGTGTGTGTGTGTTTGTGTGTTTGTGTTTGTGTGTTTGTGAGTTTGTCTGTTTGTGTGTTTGTGTTTGTGTGTTTGTGTGTGTGTGTGTTTGTGTTTGTTTGTGTGTGTTTGTGAGTTTGTTTGTGTGTTTGTGTGTTTGTGTGTTTGTGAATTTGTCTGTTTGTGTTTGTGTGTGTGTGTGTGTGTGTGTGTGTGTGTGTGTGTGTGTGTGTGTTTGTGTGTTTGTGTTTGTGTTTGTGTGTCTGTGTTTGTGTTTGTGTGTTTCTGTGTTTGTGTGTTTCTGTGTGTGTGTGTGTGTGTTTGTGAGTTTGTGAGTTTGTCTGTTTGTGTGTGTTTCTGTGTTTGTGTGTTTCTGTGTTTGTGTGTTTCTGTGTGTGTGTGTGTGTTTGTGTCTGACGGAGGCTGGTGGTCGTCGTTGAAGAGGCTCGTCTCTAACAAAGGGTGTTTCCTGTTAGTTTTACCGCCAGGTGTTTTACCTCTCTCACAGGTGAGCATGGACTCTGAGTACCTGAGGACTCACCTGGGGAAGTGTCTGGCGGACGGTCTGGCGGAGGTGGCCGAGCAGCGTCCGGCAGACCCCGTCCTGTACCTGGCTCACTGGCTCTACAAGTTCAACCAGAACGAAGAGTACGAGGCTGAGGTGAGCTGCTGTGCTGTGTCCCTGCCAGCAGGGGGCGCCGCTACACAACACTGTCTGTTCATACCAGCTCTTAATGTGGTGGTGTTTCCTTTCCCCAAGTTTATTTTTAGGAGTCAGCTCCTCAGGTTTAGAGAAAAGTAAAATCTGTTTTACACTAAATTTCATTCAAACATCTGAACATGGTTATTGACAGATTCTTTGCTCACCCAGGGGCACAGCAGTGACTCCTCTCAGCACTGTGGGCAGAATATGAGCACAAAGAGATTAAACATCACAGTTTAATACAGCTGAAATCTGTCAGATCTGAAGTGAAAAGAGGAATAAGCTGACGGGCTTCTCTGATTATTAAAATATAACGAGTAACCGTGTTATCTGGAGACATATGCTCCTCCAACCACAGGTCACATCATGGACATCATCCAGAGTCTGACCCCAGCTTTAATAACGAGGCTAACTCACAGGAAAGACTACTGCCAGCTTTAAACTCCTCAGAAACTGAGCTGCTCCTGCTCTCACCTCCTCCTCCTCCTCCTCTACCGGCCTCCTCCTCACAGCCTGATCTCCTTCAGGGTTTGGAGGCTGCAGTGAAGCAGTAATCAGTCTGAGACGGTCTGAGCTCCTCAGGCTGAGAGCTGCAAAGCTGCAGAGCCGCAGAGCCGCAGAGCCGCAGAGCTGCAGAGACACAGAGCTGCAGAGCTGCAGAGCTGCAGAGCTGCAGAGACACAGAGCTGCAGAGACACAGAGCTGCAGAGACACAGAGACACAGAGACACAGAGACACAGAGACACAGAGCTGCAGAGACACAGAGCCGCAGAGCCGCAGAGCCGCAGAGCTGCAGAGACACAGAGCTGCAGAGCTGCAGAGCTGCAGAAACACAGAGCTGCAGAGACACAGAGCTGCAGAGACACAGAGCTGCAGAGACACAGAGCCGCAGAGACACAGAGACACAGAGACACAGAGCTGCAGAGACACAGAGACACAGAGACACAGAGCCGCAGAGACACAGAGACACAGAGACACAGAGACACAGAGCTGCAGAGCTGCAGAGCTGCAGAGCCGCAGAGCCGCAGAGACACAGAGACACAGAGACACAGAGCTGCAGAGCCGCAGAGCCGCAGAGCTGCAGAGCTGCAGAGCCGCAGAGCTGCAGAGCTGCAGAGACACAGAGCTGCAGAGCTGCAGAGACACAGAGCTGCAGAGACACAGAGCTGCAGAGACACAGAGCTGCAGAGACACAGAGCTGCAGAGACACAGAGACACAGAGCTGCAGAGCTGCAGAGCTGCAGAGCCGCAGAGACACAGAGACACAGAGCTGCAGAGCTGCAGAGCCGCAGAGAAACAGAGCTGCAGAGCTGCAGAGACACAGAGCTGCAGAGCTGCAGAGACACAGAGACACAGAGACACAGAGCTGCAGAGACACAGAGACACAGAGCTGCAGAGACACAGAGCTGCAGAGCTGCAGAGACACAGAGCTGCAGAGCTGCAGAGCTGCAGAGCTGCAGAGCTCAGTGAGATGTGCCAACACCTTTGGCTGCCTTTAAGACGCTGCTCCCATGACGGGTCAAAGGTCAAATCTGTCACCATCAGGCCTGTCAAAGGTTGTCTAGAGGAGCGTTTCGTAACTATTGTGTTGATGTTGTTGTTGTGTGTTTGCAGAAAAAGGCGACTCTGGACCCCCAGAGGGAGGAGCAGGAGAAAGCCGGAGAGGAGGAGCAGGAGAAAAACGGAGAGGAGGAGCAAAACATGAGGGAGGCCACAGTGGAGTCAGAGAAAGTGAGAGTTTGGCTAACCTAACAGTTCTTCCTCTACCTCATCAGGCTTTTTATTTCTCTACAGTTTGACTGTTTGTTTGTTGTTTTTTGGAATTAAGATGTTGAACACTTCATTTTCATTCCTGTTTGAGAAATTTATATCGAGCAAACATCAAGAGCCAGGGAAAGCATCATGTCCAGGGTGAAGAGAAGGTCACCGCTCTAACGTACCACAACACCAAGATTTCTGTCGCTCTAAAAGAAATCACCACGAATATTAAGACACGTGTCATCACATGACATCAACAGATCTCTGAGCAGGAACCTTCAGCGTCCAACGCGTCCAACGCGTCCAACGCGTCCACGCTGGCCTCATCAGACGCTGCTGAAGAAAACCAACCTGCAGAGACGCACAAAACACCTGATCAAGACCTCCAGCAGAGCCCAGAGGAAGACAGACCTGATCAAGACCTCCAGCAGAGCCCAGAGGAAGACAGACCTGATCAAGACCTCCAGGAGAGCCCAGAGGAAGACAGACCTGATCAAGACCTCCTCCAGAGCCCAGAGGAAGACAGACCTGATCAAGACCTCCTCCAGAGCCCAGAGGAAGACAGACCTGATCAAGACCTCCTCCAGAGCCCAGAGGAAGACAGACCTGAAGCTCAGGACGAGGGCGCCGAGTCACAGGTGATCAGTTACCTTCCTCTGCATGAATCACTCTCTGAGGTGGTGAAATGATCCAATCTTTTAAATCTCTGTAGTTTCAGGAGGCTGTGCTGTGTCAGGGGAAGGATGCAGCGGAAACCACCACAGAGTCTCCTCACATGAAACCACTGGAGTCCAGCAGGTCCTCGCTCAA
Organism: Halichoeres trimaculatus; assembly: GCF_033239565.1. Classification (NCBI taxonomy): domain Eukaryota; kingdom Metazoa; phylum Chordata; class Actinopteri; order Labriformes; family Labridae; genus Halichoeres; species Halichoeres trimaculatus. The sequence continues at coordinate 25,058,064 of NW_027437201.1, read as the reverse complement.
AGAGGAGTCTGCAGAGGAGCCTGAAGGAAAACCTGAGGCCGAGGAAAGGAAGGAGGACACGGGAGAGAAAACTGGGGAGGAACAAACCAGTAAGAAAGAAGAGGAGGAAGAGAAGAGTGAGAAAGAGGAGGAGGAGGAGAGGAGTGAGAAAGAGAAGGAGGAGTGGAGTGTGAAAGAAGAGGAGGAGGAGAGGATTGAGAAAGAGGAGGAAGAGAGGAGTGAGAAGAAAGAAGAGGACGAAGAGGAGAAGGTGATGAACTGAAGCTGCTCTGAGAAAGTTGACTCTGTGCGTTGAAGGCGACTGTGACATGTTTCTCTGTCCCTGCAGGAGGTGGATGAAGCTGACGCTGAGTCTGAGCAGACTGAAACTTTGACTCTCCACCAAGACGCCGACGACGTAAAAACAGACCAAACAGCAGAGCAGCCAGACGGAGCGGACACACAGAGCCGTGTTCGTCCTGAAGCTGAACACACAGAGCAGGTGATGACACGCTCAGAGACGAGCAGGCCGCAGATATTCACAGACTCAGGATGGAGACAGGCAGGATGAGAGAGAGATACAGAGGAAGAGTAAAGGCAGAGGGAGCTGGAGATAACAGGCCAGCTGAGGACAGACGGAGCAGGAGGAGGAGAGAGGATCAGGACGTGTCTTCAGTCAGAGAGGAGAGGAGGCAGGATGAGATCAGCTGAGTGGATCCTGGAGCAGATGTGTGAAAACTGCTGCTTGGAGCCTCTTGATGTCAGGAAATGCAGCTGGTTTCTGTCAGTAAGGATGATAAACGAGGACACTTTGTTGTCAGCTGTGATAAAAGTCTTTTTTTTTTCAGGAGGGGTCGACACCTGAGGCTGCAGAGGAGACACAGGAGGAGTCAGACGCTGCTCCTCTCCAAGAGCAGGAGAAGGTTCAGACATGTTTCTTAACCTTTGCCAAATGTGGACTCAGGGTGGAGACAGGGTGGAGACAGGGTGGACTCAGGGTGGACTCAGGGTGGACTCAGGGTGGAGACAGGGTGGAGACAGGGTGGAGACAGGGTGGACTCAGGGTGGAGACAGGGTGGACTCAGGGTGGACTCAGGGTGGACTCAGGGTGGAGACAGGGTGGAGACAGGGTGGACTCAGGGTGGACTCAGGGTGGAGACAGGGTGGACTCAGGGTGGACTCAGGGTGGAGACAGGGTGGACTCAGGGTGGACTCAGGGTGGAGACAGGGTGGAGACAGGGTGGACTCAGGGTGGACTCAGGGTGGACTCAGGGTGGAGACAGGGTGGAGACAGGAGTGTGGACTTTGAGACAGTCAGACAGTCAGGCAGGAGTTTGGTTTGATCTTTGACCTGATCATATCTTTCAGGAGACGGACGATCAATGGGCCGCTGACGCCGCTGATGACTCGACTCTGGCCGACGTGGAAATGCTCCGTCGAACATGGAGGGTGGACTCTGTGGAGAAAAACAAAGATTAATGATCAATAAAATGTAAATAAAGTCATTTTGGAGGCTGATGTGTGATGTGAAGGTTAAACTCCAGGACGTGGTGGATTCTTTGTGTTCACGTCAAAATAAACTTTGAGCTTTTTGTTTGTTTCCATCATGTGATCTTCTCTGAGTCTGAGCTGTGAGCTTCTCTAAGGCTTGGTCTGCTCACAGCGGGGAAACCTGCAGGTGAGTGCAGAGTTTTTCAGAGGGTTAACCTGTGTTATCCAATCAGGATGAGCCTGTTAGTCAGCTGTGAAGTGAGAAACAAAAACCTGCGGCTCACATTTACAATAAATCTCAGACGAAGATCAAGGCCAGTGAGGAAAACACATCCCAATCATTTTATGACCTTTTTTTTTCAGAGAAACAGTCAGAATTCTGACTTTTTCTCTGAAAAACAAATAAACACAAAACATTTGGACGTTTTTTTTCTCACTGGCCCTAATCCCCTTCCGTAGAAATCAGCCAGCTCAGTGATTGAGGGAGTAACTGGTATGTTGATTGTGCAAAGAGCGGAATGACTGAGCAGATTTTCTTTCTCTGACCTTTGAACCCAAACGGGAGGAACTTGATTGCTGCACAAAGTTTCTTTTGTGCTTCGACCGTTTTTCACGGAGCTGACGCCGCGGAGTGCGTCAGTGATCAGAGGCAGCTGTGACGGAGCGAGGTCTGCGTCCGGACCCACAGGATCCGCTTCAGCTGGGAGGGTCCGCCTCAGGTGGGAGGGTCCGATTCAGGTGGGAGGGTCCGCCTCAGCTGGGAGGGTCGGCCTCAGCTGGGAGGGTCCGATTCAGGTGGGAGGGTCGGCCTCAGCTGGGAGGATCGGCCTCAGGTGGGAGGATCGGCCTCAGCTGGGGGTTAAATGCGCAGGTCGCCGGAGCAGCGTCACAGCAGCAGGAGCTGAAGATGTTTTAAAGCGGCCAAACGCTCAGAGGAAAGATGGCGACAGCTTTCATCGCCAACGCTGCGGCGACGATCACCGGCTTCATCACCGGAATCAGCAACTACTTCACCGACATGTTCCTGACCCCCCCACTCAAAGCCACCCTGAGGCACCTGGAGGAGGCCGAGCTGAAGACTCTGCAGGGAGGTGAGAGGAGCAGCTTTCTGTTTACAGAGCAGGAGGTGAGAGGAGCAGCTTTCTTTACAAAGAGCAGGAGCAGAGAGGAGCAGCTTTCTTTACAAAGAGCAGGAGCAGAGCAGGAGCAGAGAGGAGCAGAGAGGAGCAGCTTTCTTTACAAAGAGCAGGAGCAGAGCAGGAGCAGAGAGGAGCAGAGAGGAGCAGAGAGGAGCAGAGAGGAGCAGAGTCATGCTGATCTGTCCCTCCCTCCTCAGAAACACGGACCCTGAAAGCCAAATCTCTGTGGCAGAGCTCGGGGGCTGTGGTGGTGGCCGTGAGGAGACCTGGATGATTCCTGTGCAGAGAGGTGAAGCTCTCCAACTCTTTCCTCTGTTCAGAGTTTTTATCTTTGTCAGTGTGAAGCTCACGTCTGATTCTGTCTGTGAACTATGAGCAGATGAACTTTGACTTGATTCAAGAGGAAAAATAAAAACGACTCCAACAAAAGCTGCAAAAGTCAAAAGCAGTGAAACAAAGAAAAGAGTTAAAGGTGTTGAGTGTTGGTGCTTTACGAGTCATCGTTAATTATAATTAAAGTCTCATCTGTTTCCCTGTGAGGCTGTTATTGGAAGAGGCTGAAAAATAAACCCTCAAATGTTTAAACTATTTTTCTGGGAAAAAAGTCTGAACTCTGACTTTTTCTGAGAGTTCTGACTTTAATCTCAAAGTTCTGACTTTAATCTCAAAGTTCTGACTTTAATCTCAAAGTTCTGACTTTTCTCTCTGAGGAAATATTGACAAAAACAAACAAAAAGTTGATGTGTTTATATGCTCAGTGGTCTAATCCTGTCCCGCAGACTGTGGACTGAATCTCTGCATCGTGAACAGACCCAGCAGGAGGAAGTGTTTTTGTAGCGACAGGTTTTGTGGATTGTTACTTGTTTTGTGACCTGATGCTCTCACCGCAGGAGGCCGCTGAGCTGTCCTCTCTCAAGCCCCAGCTGGACCAGCTCGGGGTTCCTCTGTACGCTGTGGTGAAGGAGGACATCGGCACCGAGGTCCAGAACTTCAGACCCTACTTTAAAGGCGAGATCTTCTTGGATGAAAAGGTGAATTTTTAAAATCTTATTTAATATTTTCTCCTGTGAATTCAGACATTGTTCCATCGGCTTCCTCATGACGCTGAGATTTTAAGATCTCTGAACCAGATTTCAGCTTCATCATGAAAACACTGCAGTCATTCACAGTCTGTGAAGCATCGATTAAGATCTGTGAATCGTTTCTAGCTTCTCATTTGTCTGTTTCCTTCCAGAGGAGGTTTTACGGACCCCGTGAGAGGAGGCTGGGTCTCCTGGGGTTTGTGCGTCTGGGTGTTTGGCTGAACGGCCTCCGGGCCTTCAGGAGCGGCTTTTCTGGGAATGTTTCGGGAGAGGGTTTTGTGCTCGGCGGGGTCTTTGTCATCGGTCGAGGACAGCAGGTAAACACTGAGCACAGTAAAGTTTATCTTTGCATCATGTTAACTCTCTTTTTGAGTAACTTCCTCTGTTTCCTCCTGCAGGGAATAATCCTGGAGCACAGAGAGATCGAGTTTGGAGACAAAGTCAACCCTGAACACGTCATCTGGGCTGCCAGGCGGATTTCTCAGGAGCTCCGTCCTTTGGAGAGCAGAGGCTCAGATTATCACCGATAGGAAACAGAGCTGACACGTTACCGAGGTTTGATGTGAGAGGGCTCTGGGCTCAGGATGCAGTTTGCAGTGTGACTTTGCTTCAGGAGGATCTGAGCGTGTTAATGATGGTTTGTCTTTAAACTCGACAGAGGAAGCAAACCTGATGTCTGACGCTCAGCTTCCAGTCGTTGCTCTGTCACACTTTAACTTTGCCACCCTGGGGCCAAGAAACCAGGGCCTCTGAAAATAAAGCTCTGCTTTGTGCTCCACATTTTGGTTTCTTGTGATTTACTTTCTGGGAAAAGTTGTTTCATGTCTCTCTGGGCCCTTTGGGTTCAGGGTCCGACTGTTTTAAGGAATAAATCTGTTTCACGACGCTGCGTCTGAAAACAATCCACAGTAAACCAAGCCTCTGCTGGCTCAGTGATGTTTTAAACACTAATATATTCAGCAAAGAGTCAACAGTGGCGTGCACAGGAGGGGGGCAGGGGGGCGGTGGCCCTCTCCTTCATGGCCCAGTTGTTGAAAAACGTGCTCTCCTCGTGGCCTCCTTGGGGCCTAAATGAACACGTAGGTGCCATCTTCAGTCCAAACACAGAGTGAGCATTTAAGACCAAAACACACGCTTCAGTTTACCTCTTGGAGCCAGTAGTGTGCTGAAGTGCCCTGTGACATGTAGAGCCTTCTGTAGGGGCAACTGTTTGTGCCTTTTTCCCTTTGGCCTTCAGAAAGTCTTTGCACGCCACCGTCAGATAACACTCAGTTAGGGTTAGGGTTAGGATGTCCTGATCCGATACGCTGCACCGTCACACTTTACGGCTGCTGTAAATCAAACCACGTTTCCAACATGTCCGCTGTGAGGGATTACTTTTCTTTGGGAAGCAATGACAGGAAAACAGCATCTGCAACATGTGAAGGGAGAGTTCCTCCAGGGGGCGCCAACAGGGCTCACTTTGTTACAGCACGATTCATCATTCACACCAGGATCCCCATCAGAGTACGGGTCAACCAGAGGAAGGATCAGATCAGTATCAGGGAAATATAGCGTGAAAGAATCGGATTGGACTGGAAGTAAAAAAATCTGTATGGAAACATCCCTGGATAACACTTTTCCGTTTACAGTGACACCGTGTTTACACCGAGGAATAAATGTAAAAAAAAACACTCCTTCCCACAGTGACCAGTTTATTTAAGCTTTAACTGAGAAAACAGGAGCTTTTTATTTAAACTTAACTGTTTACACCACAATGTGGCTGAAAGTCACGTGTCCGGGTCATTTTAAATCAACAAATCATGATGTCATCGTGATGTCATCATGATGACATCATATAACATTCATATCTCAGGGCAAAGTGGACGTTTCAAAGTCCGACTTCCCCTGAATGCAGCAGACTTCTCCATAACCTGATTGGCACATTCGTCATCCAACCAGTGGGCTTTTATTGGGAGCCCTCCAGCCAATCAGCGCGCAGGGGGCGGGACTTAGCGCCTGTCGGAGAAACGCTGCTCCCACGGAGGACTGATCGCTTTACTCAGCGTGGATCAGCAACGTGGAAGTTTCCTGTGTGTCCACGGAGCTCAGGAAGGATTAATGTGACAGGGCACACCTGGAGCGGTCACCTGTCCGTGTCTGCGCGTCAGGATGTTCACTTTGGTGAAGTTTGGACGGGCTGCGGCTCCGGAGCGTCAGAGCGCACAATGAGAGGTGAGTGTTCCGCTCTTTGTCGGTTTTCCTCTCTCTCGGATTGTTCTGGAAGTCACCTGCCGCTCCTCAGTGTCCCACAGGTGTTCAGCAGATTAAGGGACAGTTCAGGGGAATTAATCCCCCTCCGCGCTCACACGCCGGAGCTCGGACGGTTGACCCGACTCACGGCGGCGCTGTCCGGGGTGCTGAAAGGTAAGCACCGTGAGAGGTTCGGGAAACCCGGAGGACAGAGGTTCCGTTAATGTTACCATGGTACCAGCACCATGTGACATCCGGACTCTTAAGAAGGTCAAGTCTGGGATCAAGCAGTAAATCCAGTTTGACCCGCTCCAGGTGAACTGAGTATTTAAGGTTTCAGCTCCTCACAGGAACACTCAGGACACACACTGGATCAGCTGATGCTGTTTTTAGTGTTTGTTTACCTGAAACCTGTCCCTGTGTTTCCTGTGAGGCTCAGACAGGTGAGAGAGATGCATCATGGGCAGGGACGGACCAAAGAGCGACCCTGAGGAGACGAAGGAGCAGCGGCCATGTCCCAGAGGAATCAGCATCGGTGAGTTTGTCATCAGGGTGGAGGTCAGTGTGTGTGTGTGTTGATCCCTGTGATGCAGTCTGTGACCTCCTTCCTGCAGACTCCTCCACCTGGAGCTGAGCCCGCTGTGGAGCGCCGCCTGTGAAAGGAGACCCCGCCAGCCTCCATGGCTCACTCGTCAGACCCGTCCCGCAGGGAGAGGACCCCTGGGACTCAGGGGTCACACACCGCTACGCGCAACCTCTTACGGAAGAAGGAGCAGCGCCGGCGAGGAATCCGATCCTCGTCGCCCATGGGCCGGGTCATCCTCATCAACTCCCCGGTGGACGGTGAGGAGCAGAGTCTGAGGCAGAAACATTAGACACAGAGTTCATCCTGGGTAAAAACACAGGTCAGATCAGAAAGTGAAAGAGTTTAATCTCCTCTGGTGTGAAGGTCCCGGGATGCTCAGGATAATCAGATCAGTCTGATCATTCACTGATATCCAATCAGACTGTGAGCCATAAACAGACTCAAGGCGGTGGCGTCCGCTCTCTGACCTCCGTCCTCAGGGATGGATCCACGTTTTAGAGCAAAGTCACAGGATCTGACTCTGGCTTCACTCATGTGATGTTTTCAGGCGGAGACGACAGCGAGGACCTCCACACCATCACCGTGGACAAGAGCGTGGACGGGAAACTGGGCTTCAGCGTGCGGGGGGGCTCCGAGCACGGCCTCAGCATCTTCGTCAGCAAGGTGGAGGATGACAGCACAGCAGGTGACGTAGCAAAGCCTGAGGGAGGAAGTCAGCGTCATGACGTTATCACAGCTCTGTTTCCTCCGACAGAAGAGGCCGGCCTGCTGGTTGGAGACAAACTGGTGGAGGTGAACGGGGTCAGTCTGGAGAGCATCACCATGAGCAGCGCGGTGAAGGTGCTGACAGGAAACAACAGGCTGAGGATGGTGGTGAGACGCGTGGGGAAGGTGCCCGGCATCCGCTACTCCAAGGAGAAGACCACCTGGTGAGATTAACAGCCCTCTCCTCATGGGCCGTCTCTGTGGACCGTCTCTGTGGACCGTCTCTGTGGACCGTCTCTGTGGACCGTCTCTGTGGACCGTCTCTGTGGACCGTCTCTGTGGACCACTGGTCTGATCAGGATGTGCTGCTTGTGTTTCAGGGTGGACCTGATCCACAGGCGGATGGTGGTGGAGGAGAGCGGACAGACGCCCTCAGAGATCAGCTCGGGGAGCGCTCTGCAGAGGATCGTGCACCTGTACACCACCTCAGACGACTACTGCCTCGGCTTCAACATCCGCGGAGGGAAGGAGTTTGGTCTGGGGATCTACGTCTCTAAGTAAACCTCTCCTCCACCCACTGCAGAGCCTCAGACTCCACCTCTGGAGCTCACTCATCCTGTGCTGCTGTGTTTCAGGCTGGATCCTGGAGGTCTGGCCGAGCAGAACGGGATAAAGATGGGAGATCAGATCATGGCGGCTAACGGCGTGAGCTTCGAGGACATCAGTCACAGCAGCGCGGTGGAGGTGCTGAAGAGCCACACACACGTCATGCTGACCATCAAGGTGAGCGCTGCCGTGGACGGTTACACCAAACGTTTGTCAGACCTCCAGGATCAAAAGAGAAAGAGGTGAAGTCATCTGATAACACTTATTTAGAGAGCACATGTTCAAACCAGCACAGCTGACCAGCTCTAAACAAACAGTGAGATCATTTAGGAAGTAAATATTAAAAACACTAAATATAGAAGGAGAAAAAGCCACAGTCAAGAAAAGCAAAATAAAAAGCTGGATGTGTCTCTCAGCAGGTTTTAAAAACCAGGGCAGAGAGGAGTTTTAAGAAGAGGTTTAAGGCCCCGTTTACACGACGCCGAAAACGGTCGATTCCGCAAACATTTCGTTGCGTTTTGGCCTTCCGTTTAGACGAGACCACGTTGCGTTTTCAGTGAAAACGCAAACTTTTGAAAACGCTCCCCAGAGTGGAAAGATCTGAATCCGCTCCGCCATCCAGCTTCGTGTAAACACAGAGCGGAGCGTCTCAGGGTGAAACGCTGATGTCACCGCATGCGCACTCGCAGTTTCAGGTGAAGGCTCCGCGCTCAGCCACATTTCCAGTTGAGCCAGTAGTTGGCGGTAATGCGCGTCATGGTTGGATTGCCGACCGTCTCACACAACAAAACGGCAGAAAAAGAAAAAACAGAAGAGGAGACTTCTCCTCCTGGAGTCGTATGAACGCGGATCGTTTTCACGCCGTCCTCATGTAAACGCGGGTGGCTTTTGAAAATGCAAAGGAAGAATCGTTGCGGGAGTCTCCGTGTAAACGGGGCCTAAATCTCTGGGTGGTCTGAGCGTCCTGACAGTTAGAGACAAACTGTCCCAGAGCGAGGAGCAGCCACCCTGAAGCTCCGCCCCCTCTGCGTTTGAGCCTCGCTCCGTGGACGTCAGGAAGCAGCTGGTGTGTTGACCCGAGCGCTCTGATTGGAGGATTCAGGTCAGGGTGGGAGAAAAAATCAGTGGACCATAGTGTCAGTTTTTTTTTAACTATTTCATATCGTGATTTTATTTTGTTTAAAAATAGTTTTTTTACCCAGATTGAAGTCCTTCATTTTCCTCTTCGTTAAAGGGTTGGGTTTGAAAAACGTTCAGCTATCAGAATCAAACAAACCTCAAAGCTGACTCACATGTGATGTGCTTTTTCAGGGGGAAATATGGCTCCTGATATCATCATCATCATCATCGTCATCATCGTCACCATTCAACTTTTTCACTTCTTCTTGTTTTTAAAAAAGAAAAAATACAAAGAAACAAAATTTTAGAATGATGAAGAATCTGGATTGAATCGAATTAGCTCCCTGAAACTCCTGAAAGGATCAGACCAGGGGGTGCAGATGGCCTAGTGGTCTGGGTCTTACCCTGGAGCGGGTGGCCCAGGTTTGAGTCCAGCCTCTGTTGAAGAGTGTTGGTCGTCTCTGACAGAGGAGGCTGAACCATTTCAGGGCGTTTGATGGCGACACAGAGCTGGGGGGGCGGGGTTAATGGATCAGGTGTGCTGAAGCAGCGGTCAGGTCTGAACCTGAGGGTTTTGTGCAGTTGTTGCTACATGTGAGAGGAGCTCATGTCTGTCAGAGCTAACTCTGACACACACTCACTGTCTCGCCTCGTGTCTCAAACCGCCCTGCTCTCCTCTCCTGGACGTGTCGTCCGTCCGTGCGGCGGCCTGACAGCTGGCGTGCAGTCGTAATATCTCCCGCTCACTTTACTTGTAGCAGCTTGGGTTTCGCTCAGTGACAAACAGCCGGGCCGTGTGCATTATTCACCAGGCAGCGGGATCAGGTGCTGGGCAGAGCTGGGAGGCGTGTTTGGGCTGTTTCACGTCAGGTGGTTCACGTCAGAGGAGCTTCCTGAGGAGCTTCATGAGGAGCTTCATGAGGAGCTTCATGAGGAGCTTCATGAGGAGCTTCATGAGGAGTTTCATGAGGAGCTTCATGAGGAGCTTCATGAGGAGTTTCATGAGGAGCTTCCTGAGGAGCTTCATGAGGAGCCCATAAAAGTTTCAGGATCTCATTTGCATATCTGTGTCCATCTGTGCACAGGAGGCAGGGCGATACCCGGCCTATAAGGAGATGGTGGCAGAGTACAGGTGGCTGAACAAACGTACGTATCACCTGTAATCAAACGTTTCAAACACACCAGAGGGTTTCAGCTCCTCCTCATCGTCTCTGTTTTCTCCCTCAGTGGCCAACGGCACCCAGAAATCCTCCTCTCAGGGTTCAGGCTCCACCTCCTCAGTGTCCTCGCTGTCGTCAGGGACTCCAGTCAGCTCTCTCAGCGGCCTGTCGCAGGTCATGTTCCCTCCCAGCATGCCGTTCGGTTCGGACATGGTGGATGTTTGCATCTCTACAGAGGACCTGAGGTCAGGGTTCACCGTGTTTCAGGAATAAAGAAAGTTTTCCTCGTTCTGAGAGTTTAAAACCATAACCCCCCTTTGTTTGTGTCCAGGTCGGAGTCTGAGAGGACAGAAACCGCCATCCAGACCGACCTCCCCTCTCAGAGGACGGGTCCAGACACGACTCGCAGCCTGGGCCGGACCACCTTACTCAGAGACACGGCCATCAGAGGAGAGGAGGAGCAGAGCAGAGGGAGGAAGGAGTCCACCAAGACCGCCGTGCTGATGGCTCTGAGCAGACCCAGCCGGCCAATCAGCAGGTCCCAGAGCCAGGTCACCATGGCAGGTAGGCTGCGGGGGGGGGGGGGGCTGGTCCAGGTAGAGGAGGAAAGACTGACTCCCTCTGTCCCATCACAGAGATCACTCAGAAGAAGGAGAAGAAGCAGAAAGGGAAGGACCCAGAGGAGAAGAGCACCCTGCAGCGCTCCAAGACTCTGGTCGACCTGCTTTTCAAGGGCGGGCGGAAGAGAGACACCGTCAGGGCCAGATCCAAGTCCCCGTCCAAAGACAAGACCAGGAGAGGTACCTGCGGCCCCGAGACGCATCACAGACTCTCGTTTGACTCTTCACAAACTTTGACCTGACATCTCTCCTCAGAGGGACGACAGGCCGCCGACACGCCGAACTCTGACATGCTCTGTGCGGTGGACGACATGGCGCGCAGGCTGCTGACGGAGGAGGAGGTGGACGCCGTGATGAAGACGTGCAGACGGGTAAAAGTCAGCGCAGGATTCCTGCACTCCACAGTTTAACAAAAGGTGAGACTTGTGTTGTTTCTCTCCCTGCAGTACATAGCAGAGCGCTCGGTGGAGAACCTGATACGCCACCTGCTGGCCGTGCTGGACCGGCCGGAGAAGCTGCTGCTGCTGAGGGAGGTCAGGTAAGGTTCAAACCCACCTGAGGTTTTAGTTTCCCTCCATGTGGAGCTCTGACATCCTGAAGGATTTCACCCCCACATGACGGAGAGTGATGGTGTTTCCTCAGGATGCTGCTTCCTCTCTCCGACCTCAACGTCTTCAACTCCTTGGTGACTCCGCTCGAATCCGAGGCCTACGACATCCTGAAGTACCGCTCGAGTGCGTACGCTGACACAGGATGATCTCGCAGCTCTGCGAGGAAACAAACGAACGCACTGACGCTTTATTTTCTCTGTGCTGCAGTAAAAACTCCTCCTCTCCGCTCGCCCGTGTCCGGCAGAGCGCCCAAACGGCGCCTCATCACTCCCATCCCAGGTCAGGCCCTCGCCGCTCTTTGCTTCGCTCGTCTGAAGGTTGACGCTGACCCGTCATGTGTCTGTGTCCAGATTTCAGAGGCGGCTTCGAGCTCCACAGCACCGAGGAGGTGGAGAAGGAGAGCCACCTCCTGGATCAGCTGGAGAGGCTGAGTGTGTCCGGGCTCCCGAGGCCCAAAGACCGACCCACCTCCCCCAGGTCCTTCAGCCAGCTGCTGGACATCCCCGTGGACGAGTTCGACCCAGAGTCCAGAGACCTCCGACCGCCCTCGGCCAGCCCCACGCTCCCAAACTGGCTGCTGACCCGCGGCGACGACGCCGGCCCTCCTCTCCGCACCAACATCGGCACCATCCGCTCCGTCCACTTCGACGAGGTTTCGCTGCACTCCACCACGGAAAGACGGAGATCCCCGTCCAGGAACGGACGCTCGAAAGGCAGGAAGAAGAGCGCAGACAGCGACAGGGAGTCAGTGTTCACGCTGCAGGGCGCCGCTCGCAGGAGTCGACCGCTGCTGTCTCAGATCTTCGGCTCTGATCAGCAGACGGGAGGCGAGCAGGCGAACGGACACCCCGACAAATCTGAGAACGGACTCCACGGATCCGAGCCAGAGCAGGACTACAGACTGAAAACTGTCACCATCTCCAAGACCAAACAGTCCCTGGGTAAATACTGAAGTCAGAGAGGAGAGAAACATGTTATCTCATTAAAGGTGTTCAGTATTCACACGTACCTTTACCTCTGATTGGATGTTTCAGGGATCAGTATATCAGGAGGGATGGAGTCCAGGGTTCAGCCCATGGTGAAGATCGAGAAGATCTTTCCTGGAGGAGCTGCCTCCACCTGTGAGGTGCTCAAGGTGATCAGACAACAAAAACTAGCATCTTCTGCTCCCAAAGTTTGATCTCTAAGCTCAAAATCATTTAATAAAACTTCTCTCCTCGTGTCCGCAGGCTGGGTTTGAGTTGGTGTCCGTGGACGGCGTCTCCCTGCAAGGAGTAACCCATCAGCACGCCGTTGACATCATCAGGAAAGCCTTCAGCAACAAGGCCAAAGACCCCATGGTGCTGGTGGTCAAAGTCCCCAAAAACATTTCAAAGGAGACCTGAGTTTTCCAGCACGTGAGCAACGCACAGCAGCACGTAAAGCCCGGCTCATTAGAGACCGAAAACCTGGAGCTGTGGTGATGCCCACCTGCTGAAGGATAACTGTCACTGATCAGCAGAGGGATGGACTCAAACGTTATCTGCTGAAGGATAACTGTCACTGATCAGCAGGGGGTGTCTAAACACCAGTAAGATGATGGATCCAAACCTGAGTGCCTTTAAAAGGCAGAATGACTTTGACTGCAGTAAAGGCTTTGGCCAGCAGAGGGCAGACTAATGTTGACTGCAGTAAAGACTTTGGCCAGCAGAGGGCAGACTAATGTTGACTGCAGTAAAGACTTTGGCCAGCAGAGGGCAGACTAATGTTGACTGCAGTAAAGACTTTGGCCAGCAGGGGGCAGACTAACTTTGACTGCACTAAAGACTTTGGCCAGCAGAGGGCAGGCATGCTCAGTTTCAGAGTGTTTCTGCACAGACTGCTGTGTTGCATGAATGAGACGATGGTTCCTGTCTGAAGCGATGGTTCCTGTCTGAAGCGATGGTTCCCGTCTGAAGTGATGGTTCCCGTCTGAAGCGATGGTTCCTGTCTGAAGCGATGGTTCCTGTCTGAAGCGATGGTTCCTGTCTGAAGGATGGTTCCTGTCTGAAACGATGGTTCCTGTCTGAAGCGATGGTTCCTGTCTGAAGTGATGGTTCCTGTCTGAAGGATGGTTCCTGTCTGAAACGATGGTTCCTGTCTGAAGGATGGTTCCTGTCTGAAACGATGGTTCCTGTCTGAAGCGATGGTTCCTGTCTGAAGCGATGGTTCCTGTCTGAAACGATGGTTCCTGTCTGAATCCTGACAGAAATCAAACTCAGCTCCTGCAGACTCTCACTTCACAAAGACTTTGTTTCATCTTGAACTCTTGAGACGGTGACAGACTCAGATTCAGAGACACAGGCGTCTAACTTTGGTATTTTTTATTTAAAAACAGTCGTTTTGTTCAGAAATGTACAGCATGAAAATATACATTAATGTCTTCATACAAATATTGTGGATTATAAAATGACAGAACATCCACACCAACATTAACATCCAGGCGTCATGTCTGCAGGAGTAAGTCATGTGACATTGCTTTGGTCTACTCACAGTGGCTATGCTTTAGTCTGAGACTAAGAGGAGGAGGAGGAGGAGGAGGAGGAGGAGGAGGAGGAGGAGGAGCGGATGATTGGAGGGTAATTTACAGAGGAGGAAACTTTGATCAGGGAGGAGAAAAGAAACGTCTGAGCTCAGCAGAGAAGTTGGTGATAAACTGATCTGATATTAACTTTAAAGAAAAAAACAACCAGTGCATGATTCCCATCATTTCACAATCAGCTCTCTAACCAGAGCACAGATTAAAGTGTTCAGTGAGTCAGCGGGGATTTGTTTTGGGGCTTTGAGATGATCTGTTTCTGTTTCACTGGGAGAAGAAGCCACAGGTTATGAAGTGTTAGCTTTGCCTCCTGAATGCTGCTGTTAGCGTCGGAGCAGGAGACCTCTGGGTCTCTGAGTCACCAACACTCAGCTCGCTGCGGTTTGGTCGACACTTCTCTCAGGATTAGAGCAAACAGCTGATTTGGTTATTTTTACATGACTCTGCATAAATTGGATGAAGCCTTTTTGCTCAGCCTGTGTTTCATTTGCACGATCAGCAAAGAAAGTTTCCCAAACACTCTTTAACAAAGGAGACCTGTTCAAACCCAGAGTCCTGATTTTTCTCTGTGCTGATGTGATGACTCATTGTTGAGTGAGCAGTCCTTTACTTTCATTACTTTATAAAAACCAAACATCACTCTTCATCACTCTTCATCATCAGTGCCTCCCTGACTCACTCATCCTGACGCTCAGCGTGGAGTCCCACGGTTCCTGTCATCAGCAGCAGCGTGGGCTGCGTCCACATGAGCCGCAGGAATGAGAGTGGGCTGCTAACACAGAGTGGGAGAGTGGGAGTGGGGTGTTCATCTGAGCAGGGAGGAGTCATGACAAACACAGGAGGAGGAGGAGGAGGAGGAGGAGTTACTCATACACAGAGAACTCCACACACGGAGGTGGCTAACCGCTAACAGAGCTCGTTGGAAAAAGCTTTTCTTATGCTGACACCTCGGTTTATAACCTCCCTTTGTCCTCGAGCCTCTGTTCATCATCTGATGATTCTGGGACCAGTTTGGTTGATTCTGGGACCAGTTTGGTTGATTCTGGGACCAGTTTGGTTGATTCTGGGACCAGTTTGGTTGATGGAGCTTGTTGAAGTTGGGGAATCCAACCACTAGAGGTCAGTGCAGGGAAACGTGGAGCTGCATGAGTCCAGGTGAGTGTTCTCTCCACAGCACAGGGATCAGATCCACGATCAGAGTGAAAAGGTTTCACGCGGGCAGTAGTGCAAATCAAACATGAAAAGCCACGAGGGTTATATTTCCGTGGCGGCGATCTCGTCGAAGTTGATCTCGTTGCCGCTGCCCTCGTCCTCCTCCTGGCTCAGCTCCTGCAGGAGCTGCTCCAGCTCCCGGTTTCTCCGGTACATCTGCACGTAGTTCTGCTGCAGCTGTTTCTGGTAGCGAATCACTTTGTCCTTCTCCTCCTGCCAGATGCGGCGCTCCTCCTCGAAGCCGCCGACCTGCTGCTCTGCACGCTGCTGCTCGAAGATAAGCTCCGCCCTCATCCTGTCCAGCTGCGCCTTCATGCTCTGCAGCGCCTCCGAGCCGCTCTGCCGCTGAGCCTTGGCCTCGTCGCTCTCGTAGGCGAGCAGGTGCTCCTCAGCTTCCTGGAACACCTGGCACTGTCTGTTTCCTGGGCCCTGATTGGCCGAAGCCTCTCTGAGGTGGACCAGCTCCGCCTCCAGACGCCCCACCTTCTCCCTGAGCAGCTCGGCTTCGCTCTTCCGGCGCTGAAGCTCGTTCTCACAAACCTCCAGCTCCAGGGTCCGGGTGCGCGTGGTGCCGTTGGCCTCCTGCAGGAGGACCTGAGTGTTCGTGAGCTCACCTCGAGACTCCCGCAGCTGACCGCGCAGGGACACGATCTCCCCGACCCGCTGGGCCAGCTCCCCCTGAACCTCCTTCAGCTGCTGCTTCAGCAACGAGATCTCCCCCGACTTCTGACACACCTGAGGAGAGAGACCAGCAGGTGAATTCAGTTTGAGTTAAAGAGATGTCAGAGTTAACGTCAACACTTTGTTCCTGTTCCTCCATCTCTCCTACGATCAAAGCTTCACCAGAAACTTTACAGAAACATCTGCACCTCCTGCGCTGTGACCTCCTGACGATGCACGGCTCGTTGTTCACGCTGCGTCAGTGAGTCAGAGACTAAACGTCAACTCTTCACAGACGACGCTCGGTGTGAGGTGATCAGTGATAACCTCCTGAGAGCCTGTCACAGCAATACACTTCTGTCTAACTCTCTCTCCTCTCTGAGCTCACGCGCCTCCTCTCACCTCCCACTTGCTCTCCTCCAGCCGAGGCCCCAGCTGGATCTTCTCGTGCTCGTAGGAGGTGCAGCGCTCCTCCAGCTGCTCTCGCTCCTGCAGGAGCTGGGAGAAGTCCTCCTGCAGCTTCTTCTTCTCCTGCTGGAGCTGAAACACCTGCAGAGGAAGCAGGTGAGCAGAGATTAAGTGAGGGAGCAGAGATTAAGTGAGGGAGCAGAGATTAAGTGAGGGAGCAGAGATTGACTGAGGGAGCAGAGATTAAGTGAGGGAGCAGAGATTAAGTGAGGGAGCAGAGGCTGAAGTTAGAGCGAGGGTCAGGGTGAGGAGCAGAGAAATGTGAGCAGGTTTTTAAATCTCTCAGATAAAGAGGAGACGCGCTGCGTGCTCCTCATGTTTCATTCATGGCTGTGTGTGAGTAAACAGCAGCAGACTGAGCGTCTCTGTCACGTATGTTTCACGCCTCAGAGGACGAGCAGCAGCTCTGTAGTTTCTAGCAGCGGGCGCCGCTGGCTCCGTCGGGGCTCTGACCTGCAGCTGCAGCACCTGCTGGGCACGCTGAGCCTTCTGGGAGGCGACCTGCATCCTGGTGGCGCAGCTCTGCCTCAGCTCCTCCAGCTCCAGCTCGAAGCGTTTCTGCTTCTCCTCGTAAACCTGAAGAAAAAGACGAGAACCATCAGCGAGAGCGACGGGTTGATCTCAGCGTATGGACCAAACGTTAACCGGCGTCGGCGCCGACCTGGCAGATCGCAGCTTCGTTCTCGTCCAGGTTATCTCTGAGCGTCTGCAGCTCCAGCTCCCTCTCCCTCAGTTTGTCCTCCAGGTCCCTCACCACGCCCTCGTAGCCCTCCATGGGCCCCGGGGAGCGGCCCCCTGACCCGCTGTCAGACATGGGCTGACCCCGCCCGCTGACGGAGCCGGAGCCCGTGCTCTTGCTGGACGATGATCGCCCGCTGTCAGAGTTTGAGTGTCCGTGCGTGCCGACGGCGGGGGCGCTCTTCATGGGCTCCAGGTGACCAGCAGATGCCTCCCCTGAGCTCTGACTGTAGGGGGCGCTGCCGTACGGAGGGATGCTGCAGAGAGAGTTACGCCCAGAGTCGGTCAGCTGGCAGGACTGGCTGCTGCCGGCGGCGCTGATCCGCGTCCGGCTGTACGCGCCACATTTCTCAGCAGCAGAGGGCGAGGTGTCTCTGTGGGCGGGGCTTAGCAGGTTCAGGTTGGTTTGGCTTTCTGATGCGTTGGCGCCGTGGCGAGGAGAGAGGTACTGCATGGAGGCGCGACTCTTAGGGATGACGGGCTTGAAGGCCGTGGGTCGCAGCACGGTTTTCTCCATGTTCTGTGGACGGAGACAGAGAAACTCAGGAGGACGAACTTTAGAGACAAACTTTAGAGACAAACTTTAGAGACAAACTTTAGAGACAAACTTTAGAGACAAACTTTGGAGAGGAACTTTGGAGACAACCTTTGGAGACAAACTTTGGAGACAAACTTTAGAGACAAACTTTGGAGACAAACTTTGGAGACAAACTTTGGAAACAAACTTTGGAGACAAACTTTAGAGACAAACTTTGGAGAAAAACTTTAGAGACAAACTTTGGAGAAAAACTTTAGAGACAAACTATGGAGACAAACTTTGGAGACAAACTTTGGAGACAAACTTTGGAGAAAAACTTTAGAGACAAACTTTAGAGACAAACTTTGGAGAAAAATTTTAGAGACAAACTTTGGAGACAAACTTTGGAGACAAACTTTAGAGACAAACTTTGGAGAGAAACAGAAAAACAAACGTAGATCAGAGGACCTGATCCGCAGACTCACCCTCTCCAGTTTTCCTGACACAGGGATCAGTTTTGGGGGAGGTCCCCCCACAGTCCCGTTCAGTCCTGGTCCCTCTTTAGTCCCGTCCAGTTCACTCCCCGGGCTGGACGCCGTCACGTGGTTATCATTCCAGTCTCCTAAGAAGTCTTCGTTGATAAAGGTGTGGTTCCCGGTCCCGCCCTCCCTCTCCTGCCCCCTGCTGGAGGTCGTGGAGCTCTGTTTCAGGAGGGGGGGGATGTTCTGCATCAGAGGGTCCTGTGGGGACTCTGAGCCCAGACAGGGGGCGCCTGGTGTGGGCCGTCGGACTCTGGCTCCCAGCTCCACGCCGGATCGCAGGTCCTGGTAGGGTCCGGGGCGGGCGGCGATGAGGCTGCTGACGGAGCCCATGGGATCCAGAGCGGAGGGAGGAGCAGCGATGGGGGGCGAGGAGGACGGGTGCCTCCTGCGGGATCCTCCACTGTGGCCCTCAGCAGAGAGGGGCGGGGCCTGGACCAGGGCCATGGCGGCGGCTCAGAGAGGTTGATCGCTCTGTGACGGAAAAACACGACATTTGAAACATTTTTAGAAACAATCAGAGGTTTGAAGGTCGGAGACGACAAGTCAAGGTCATCTGTGAAGTTTATACAGAAACAAACTTTTCATGAGACGGGTCAGATCTCAGTAGACCCAGTCCCAGGTCCCAGGTCCCTCAGGCGGATCCAGTCACAGTGTGGGACCGTTTAATGACATCAGGATAATCTCCCGTCCAAACTTTGTCAAACACAGTTTTTAAAGAGTGATTACGTGTTTATCTCTGTCGTCGCCTCGTCAGGACGCTTCCCAGGAACTTTGTGAGGTTGAAAACAGCAGAGCTGAAGCAGAGATGATTTACAGCAGACTGAACTGTACAAAACTTCCCATAAGCCCATGGTGGCCCACACACGGAGCAGCAGGGCGAGCCATTCATGGCGCCCGTTCAAGCAGCACAAACACGGCGTGCAGCGCGAGGCGCTGGAGGTATGAGGCGGCAGAGGAAAGGCTCTCCTCTCACTGGACACGGTGACACGGCTTGGAGCATGCTGCCGTTTTCTCTGACAGTAACAAAGGCGGCTGTCGCCACACATCTGATCAGCCCTGAACGGCCGAGCGTCCGTGAGCAGCAGTAACCTCTCAGAGACAGGCTGGACTGGCTGACAGACCCTGACCCTGGGGGGTCAAGTTTCTGGATCAATCCACAGAGAGTTTAAAGTTGTGAGGAGTTAAAAACAGCAGGAGGAGGAAGAAGAGGAAGAGCTGACTTACTTTTCTCCGCCTGGCGCTCTCACAGCTGCTGGTAAACACTGACACTGATGCAGACAGAGAGGGAGACTGTGGCGTCAGCCTCAGTCCCGTGGACGGGGAATGAGTCCAGTGTTGTGTGGAGAACAATGGCTTCACAGGACGCGTGATGATGAGGTCATGGTTCACTGACAACGACCCAAACAGGCGAGCTGCTCTGAGAACGCCACAGCCACTGACGGCGTGTCCTCTCATGGTCCAGGGTCGGTCTCTGAGGTCTGACCTGAGGCTGCTCTCCAGGTCCAGGGTCTGTCTCTGAGGTCTGACCTGAGTCTGCTCTCCAGGTCCAGGGTCGGTCTCTGAGGTCTGACCTGAGGCTGCTCTCCAGGTCCAGGGTCGGTCTCTGACTCTAACGTACGGAGGAAGTGCAGCTCACCACGTTAGCTGGTGATTCCCCGTCATGAAGGCGGAGCCACACACTTCCTGTGGTCTCAGCTCCAGTCTGATCCTCTGAACTTCCTGTTGAACCAGGTCTCAGACCTGGGGGGTCTGCCCGTGTCGTTAAAGATGACTAACGAGGTGAGAGGTAGGCTGACAGCAGTTGGCCGGACACATGGCTCCAACCTGCCAGGACCGAGCTCGCCAAGTCTTTGTCCGACCTGCCCAGTTCACTGATTCTCCACGGCTCTGTTAGCGCTTTAACGCTAATTATTACTCATTAATTAGTGAACTGGAAGTTGGTCTAATCCTTCTCAGGCTCATAATTATGACTGTGACGACTCTGGCTCTGCAACCTGCTGCTGGAATATAATCTCTATGAACAGACACTATGAGTGGGTAATCTGTAACAACTGATTAAGGCAGAAGGTAATCTGCAGGTGTTACGGTAACTCTCTGAGACGATCTGAGACGATCTGAGACGATCTGAGACGATCTGAAACGATCTGAAACAATCTGAGACGCTCTGAATCGCTCCAACTTTAAAACCTAACCACTCCTGAAGGACCAGCGATGCAGATCATTTATGTCTAAAACCTGTTTTCATGAGCAATAACTGAACACTGTCACTGATTTGATCCAGAAAACTGAAAACAAAGGAAAACTTAGTTAAACTCTAAATAAAGCCCTTAAATAACTTGTTTATCAGTTTAAGATAAGTTTATTACTTATCTGTTACTTGAAAAAGAAGCAACAGTTCCAGTTAAACCTGCTCTTTGAATCCATCATGAGCTCATCGTCAGCTCTGAGCCTCAGTGTAAACAGAGTTTACTTCTGGTGTTTTCACTGCCCCCATAGCGTCCAGCGTGTCAGCTGACTGCGAGCAGCCCGTTCCTGTCTGCAGAAAGCCCTTTAAGGGTTTAGTGCCCCTCAGACAGACCAGTCACTCCCCCAGCAGCAGGAATGTGCAGAAACACCAGCAGCCAATCAGGGAGAGGCAGCTGGGTGGACGCGGTGGGAGCTGGTGAGTGTTGGGCCGAGGCGACGGTGCAGCCACAGGTCTTTATGAACCTCAGCGTGGGGGGTGAGACTCAAAGCAGGGCCTGTCCTGAGTCAGTCCTTTGTTTAAAACCAGGTCTTTAAAACCAGGTCTTTAGGTCTGAGGATCAGGAGCTTGGTTCAGGGCAGAGTTCCCAGATTCATTTGATCAGCCCGTGTCTGTGATGAAACTCTTACCCTCACCACCAGAGATGGAAAATCATCCCCCTCCATCAATACATGCAGGAAAAGTTGCTGAGCTGTCTCCAGATTTCACTGAATAAGAGACGAGAGGCAGAGTCAGCAGAGGACGGTCGGTCCAGTCTCAGCCGTGTGTCTGACCAGATCCACAGCATGATGAGAGTCACACACGGCCTGGTGGTGTTCACACGCAGAGAGAAACCTCTGACTGGAGGAACGTTACAAAGAGCCAGCACAGCTGACTGCCGGCCTGCCAGCGTCACACTAACCTGCTTTCAGAGCCGCAGACAGAGGCTGCACTAAAGCCTCTCTGTCAGAGCCACGCCATCAACACACACCGTCTATAAATACTCCACCACCAGGAGACAGGAGGAGGCCTCCGAGAGACCCAGACCAGCTCCCAGAGGAAAACTGCTGCCACTAAAACCGCCTGAGACAGACCAGGATATCACACTGCAAAACCATCTCCACACATCATCAACGCTCCTCCTCTGCTCCTCTGCTCCTCCTCTGCTCCTCCTCTCCTCCTCTGCTCCTCTGCTCCTCCTCTGCTCCTCTGCTCCTCCTCTGCTCCTCTCTCCCATCTCTGTTTCCTCCTCTCCTCCATCTCTGTTTCCTCTGCTCCTCCTCCTCTCCTCCTCTCCTCTGCTCCTCCTCTGCTCCTCTCTCCCATCTCTCCCATCTCTGTTTCCTCCTCTCCTCGTCTCCTCTTCTCCTCCTCTCCTCCTCTCCTCTCAGGAAACTGGAGCACAGGGACACAGTGTGACAGATCTATTCTAGTTTAGTCAGCGACCTACCTTTCCCTTTCTGTTTCCTGGGGCAGACGCTCAGCTCACCCTCACACACTTCACTGGTCACCAGGCCAAACGATGGCGTTTCCAACCAGGGCCGGCGAGGAACCTCAGACATCACAATCCACATCAGGACTTCAGTTTGAGTAATAACAGAGAGCCCAGGCAAATATCACACATTAACCTGTTTGTCCAGAGACAGAATCTCAGGATAAAAGTGTGATGAGCACAGGAAGCTGAGGGAGGGGTGCTGCTCCAGCAGCTTTTATGTCTGATGTAGGGAAGTGTTTCAGTTTCCTCCCAAAAGATCAGACTAAAGAAAAGGTGCTGCACAAACAACGAAACGCCAACGCTGTCAGGGAACGCTGTCAGGGAACGCTGTCAGGGAACGCTGTCAGGGAACGCTGTCAGGGAACGCTGTCAGGGAGCGCTGTCAGGGAACGCTGTCAGGGAACGCTGTCAGGGAACGCTGTCAGGGAACGCTGTCAGGGAGCGCTGTCAGGGAACGCTGTCAGGGAGCGCTGTCAGGGAGCGCTGTCAGGGAACGCTGTCAGGGAGCGCTGTCAGGGAACGCTGTCAGGGAACGCTGTCAGAGAACGCTGTCAGGGAGCGCTGTCAGGGAACGCTGTCAGGGAACGCTGTCAGGGAACGCTGTCGGGGAACGCTGTCAGGGAACGCTGTCGGGGAACGCTGTCAGAGAACGCTGTCAGGGAACGCTGTCAGGGAACGCTGTCAGGGAACGCTGTCAGGGAACGCTGCTGACACCAGGAGCCACTTGGAAAGATTGAAGAAGATGTGAGGAAGAAAACAGACTCTACGGGACTGTCACAGCCTCACTTCCTGCATCCACGCTGCTTCTTATTAAACCATGAACAATCCTCAAAGAAGTTCATAAATAACTAATTAAACTAAATAAACTACTAATTAAACATGGTCCAAAGGATGAAGAGCGTGATGAAGACTCAGACTCTCAGGGTGATCACAGCTCAGGACAGACAGCAGCTTTCACCGAGTGCCGTCAGTGATCACACTGATCTGAAGAGGCCTGCTGTGTGTCAGCCCACACACACACACACACACACACACACACACACACACACACACACACACACACACACCTACACACACAGACACACAGACACACACACACACACACACACACACACACAGTGGATGAACAGCTTCAGATCTGTATGTCTAACTGAGCTCAAACTGAGCTGTGAGGGTCTGACACAGACTGCAGCTCCTCTTTGTCCAGTTTCTGGACATGAACACAGGAACCTGGATCAACACGTGTCCCTGTCACCCTGAAGCTAAAGGAGCAGAAACTCCTCTTGTCCCTGAGTTTCTTACCCCCGTTTGTCCCCAGCATGTCTGCTCCTCCTCTCTGCTCCTCCTCTCTGCTCCTCCTCTCTGCTCCTCCTCTCTGCTCCTCCAGCGCCTCAGACCGTCCCTGTGCTCCTGGATGTTTGTTTCTGACCGGCCGGCCTGTGAAATCTCCTCTAACCCCCTCTGCCTCAGAAAATAACTTTCTCCAGCCAAATGCCGCCAGTGTGAATGAAAGCACAGCCCCCTCCTCCTCCTCCTCCTCCTCCTCCTCCTCCTCCTCCTTAGCACGGCCCAGCCTCTCTCTGACAGATACACCTCCTTCCTCCCTCCCTGGCCCACTCCTCCTCTTCCATTTCCTCCGACCAAAGAAAGTGAGCTCTGCCCAGCCTTTGTCAGTCAGTGAAAGGAGGAAGAAAAGGAGGAGAAAGGAGGGGGAGGAGAAAGGAGCACGGAGCTGTCCGTTACAGACCTTTCTACTTTCCTTGACGCTGAGAGCAGCGCAGGAAGAGAGCAGAAAAGAGAGAGGACGTCCTCTGAAAAGTCTGGATACAGATTAAAGTACAACGTGTTTGTTTCCTCTGCTCCAGGCCAAAGAGTTCGGACGGTCCAGAGGACGTTTGCAAACAGCATCTCACACGTCTGAGCCCTCCTTTAATCCAAGTCCAGTCCTCTTTTCCCTCTGTTTCTGTCTGCACCACTGAGCGGGGGGATATCTGGCTCTTTAGCAGCTAGCGCTGGTCGCTAACGTGTCTCCATAAGAGGATTTTCACTGAGACAGCTGCCAGAATAAAACCCTGACAGAAGAAGTTTAAAAATGTGGATAAATGTCGTTTTAACGTGTCTCTGTCAAACTCTGAATCTGAAACATCTTCATCAGTTGTTTCATCACTGAAGCGTAACAAAGAGTCTTTAACTTCCAGATCAGACCCAGAGAGTCTCCTCCTGATGGGGGACCTCAGTCTGGACCTGTGATCCACCATCTGGACCAAACAAACTAAAATACAGGAACGAACAGACGAGGCGATGCAGGCGGAGCTCAGCTGCTCGCTCCCTGATGAAGAAAGTAGGCTACGAGAAGTAGGCTATGCCCTGCTGCAGCCTCACACACACACACACACACACACACACACACACACACACACACACACACACACACACACACACACACACACACACACACACACTGACTCCTCAAACTGGGTCACAGCAGCAGACCCACATTTGTCCTTCATCAGGAGGAAGATGAAGGTCAGCTCTGGCCTCAGTCCGGGTCAGGAGGACTGAACACACCACGGGTGAAGTCCTGAGCCGGCTGCAGCCAGAAACCGGTCCAGGTCTGAGTCCACGTTAACAACAAACAGCATCAATCAGCCGCTGCGAGGCCACGGGAGCCCGCTGCAAATCACCTCTGTGAACGCCACTGTTAGCACCTCCTCCTCTCTCCAGGCGGAGGGAGGCAGGAGCGTGACTCAGCCTCTCTCCTCCTCTCAGGGAGTGGGGTTACAGGCTGGAGCAGAGAAATGACGACTCAGTGCCTTCCTCTCTGACTGCCAAGAGAAATACGAGAGGGAAATTAATGTTCCAGTCAGAAGCAGAAATCCAGTTGTGGCTCTGCAGAAACGTCTGTCTGGTGTTTCTGGTTTTTCCTCTTTGGTTTCATTTCCTAAAGAGGGACAAACCTCCAGGAGGGCCTCTGGGAAAGTGGCTCCATGGAGGCCGTGTTCAGGTTTATCTGCAGCGGACGCTCGGCTGGTGGTCATCTATCACAGGCCGTCTCTCTGCGGCTCGTCAGCCTGCTTCCTTTAACGCTTTCATAACAACGCCTCACGTCTGGGACCAGGAGCGGACAGAAAGCTAGGCCATCCATCAGCGTCCCTGCAGCCTCCGCGCCGAGACGCCGCTCCCCCTGGACCAGCTGCAGCTAAAAGCAGCCTCCAGCAGGCCGCCCTCTGCTCTCCTCGCCCCAAAGTAATCCACTCTGGCTCAAAGCAATCCACCAACACCTCCAAAATAAAACTGGTGCAGAGGTTCGGCTCTCAGCAGGGGGCGGCTCATCACTTTCAGACTCTAATGAAGAGACGGAGGGAGAGAGCTCTGCAGATAGAAACGACTGCTCCTGATAAGTCCGGTCATAAACCCACAGAGATCAGACGGCTGCGTCGCCCCGGCAGCCTCCGGCTCAGGCTCCGGCTCAGGCTCCGGCTCAGGCTCCGGCTCCGGCTCAGGCTCCGGCTCAGGCTCCGGCTCAGGCTCCGAGTTTCTGAACCATGATCCACAGAGATCAGGGCTACGCCTGCAGTTTGATTCACAGCAAACCCTGATCCACGATGAAGATCTGCTGCTGCCTCCCACAGCAGGAGCATGTAAATATCCTCACACAGCGGGATGCACAGCGCTCTGTGTGCAGCAGGACGCACAGCGCTCTGTGTGCAGCAGGCTGCAGCAACAATCAAGACTTAACCCAGAGAAGGAAACAGCAGCAGGTTTGAGACGTCAAAGAAAACTGACACAGTGACTCTCTCTGTAAAAGTTAGGAACCAGAGTGTGGATGAAAGAGACGGCAGAGACAACATGACGTGACTATCACCTCAGCTAGCAGCCCTCTGATTGGTCAACAGGAGAGCCTGAGACCTCCAACAGGAGAGGATGACCCTTTAAAACTAGCAGAGTCTTTCCTTTGTGTTGGAGTGAGCAGGGGAGAGGTTGGCGAGCTCCAACACCAATGACTAAGTGTTGATAAACTTCATGCTCAGCCAGCAGCACCAAACGCAGGTCATTAGTCCATCGCAGCATTTCCAAAAGATCTCGCTCTGATCCTGAAACCTAAAGTTTGCATTTTCTGCCACCTACGAGTTTGGTGTCTGTGTGAACAAACAGCAAAAAGCATGGACAGTGTAGCACTTTGTCTTGATGCGTGTCCCTGGAAACAGACGCTCAGGCTCTCTAACCGTCGTGTTTCTCTGCTGAACAGTGGAGCGGGTGCTCAGGGTCCACTGAGTGTTTCCGATCGTAGGTTTTGGTGTTTT
Source organism: Halichoeres trimaculatus (assembly GCF_033239565.1). Classification (NCBI taxonomy): domain Eukaryota; kingdom Metazoa; phylum Chordata; class Actinopteri; order Labriformes; family Labridae; genus Halichoeres; species Halichoeres trimaculatus. The sequence goes on along the minus strand of NW_027437201.1, from coordinate 25,032,017 downwards.
TGCAGAGACATCTGTGAATGATCTGGCTCCCTTCCCTGTGACGATGGAGACTAATTGAATCCTCGTCCAGAAACATGCTGAGCTCCCAGAAACCAGCTCTGCTAACAGCCCCCCCCGACACGCTGCTTGAGCTGGAGAGCGTCACAGAGACTCCTCTGACATCGACTGCTTTGTTCAGTGAATTTTTAAAGTCATTAATTATAGTTTTAGAAAAATAACAAAAAACCTTTAAAAACCTTTGGTGCTTGGTGTTAGAAAGTGCTGAAAGTCGAGCTCATTAACTGTGTAGAGGTCAAACGTGCAGACTGGGTACAGACACTCAGAGACCTGACTCTACGTACCTGTGGGTGGCGCTCTGTCTTAGCGTCTGGAGGCCTGAGGAAAGCACGTGGTGCGGGTCCGTGGAGCATCCCAAAGACTCAGACTGATGAGCAGATCCTCATTCCCTCCTCGTCCCCGTGTCCTCGCAGACTGAGGAGGAAAAGCAGAAAAAGTGTGAGTTGATGAATCAGCAGAAGAGAAGCAGAGACGACAAACGCTGAGGAGAGCTGGAAAACCTGAAGTGTGACAAGTGTTTATGGAAGTCAGAGAGAAAGAGGAAAATCTGAGTCATGACGCAGAAACATCTCCTCCTGCAGGAAGGTTGAGTGAGGGGATTTTCCATGTCAACACGCAGGAAGACTGATCCCAGACCAGGACCAGGACACCCAAAAACTGCCCCGAGAGAGAAAACAGGAGTTCATCTTTTAGGTCTGAAAACCAAAACATGCTTCACATTTTATGACCACACAGAGCTCAGCTCACAGGGGAGATACTCCAGGGTTAAACATCACAGAGAGGCTGAGCCGCACAGCGCCACCATCTGGGAAGAAGCGCAGAGTCCAGCTGCACCTCATTAAAGTCATCTGAGTGATTAATATCAGTGGTAACTAAATATTTGAGTCTGGGCAGAAGAGCATGAGAAACGGGGATTAAAGAGCCAGAGGTGAGCCCAGCAGACCGTCGTCACCTCCGTCTGGGTTTCATGAACCATCCGCCATGAGATCGTTACGACTTTAAATCACATGTGGCTCCGTCTGTGTCAGGAAGAAGTAATAACAGCAGCATGTGGCGCCCAAAAACTGAGACGACAACTTTACAAACTTCATTTATTCAGGTTTTTCAGGCCACCTTCCCAAGGTGTCCTCTGCTCCATGAATCTCATTAATACGTCTGCGAAGCTGGGGAGCAGCCGCCTGCAGAGCCCTGACAGATCATGTTCCCCTGTCATAACGCTCATGAATTATTCACACAGCAGAAAGTGTTTGCAAACTCAAAGAAGGAGGAATATTTCAGGGTCAAGAAACCGATTTACTGATGCTGACTTTGATGTGACTTCATGACTTAAAAAGTCTGAACGACCAATGCGTCAAACCTCAAGATCTCTGATAAACACGAGACAGGAGAGAGAAAACATTTCACTTCAGTTTAACTTCAGCAGCGTGCAGGGTGTTAGATACTGAACTGTGAGTGTGTGTGTGTGTGTGTGTGTGTGTGTGTGTGTGTGTGTGTGTGTGTGTGTGTGTGTGTGTGTGTGTGTGTGTGTGTGAGCTGAGGCTGACAGCATACAGTTACTGAGTGTCCGGTTTTATCACAGCGATCAGGGATGTTTGCTAAACCAACGATACTAACCGCCGCAGTGTTTGGGTTACTGTACAGGATCAACTTACAGCTGAGCAAACCTCCATCTGTGGCTCACACACACACACACACACACACACACACACACACACACACACACACACACACACACACACACACACACACACACACACACAGCGTACAGTGAAACTTGGAGCGGGTGGTTTAAGTCGGACCGTTGAGCCTCAGATTGAGAATACGTGTTGACTCTGGAGCGCCGCTCCTCTCGCCTGTGATTACTGTGACGGGGATAATCCTGGGTAAAGGAGGAGCAAACAGACGGGCAGAGACTCCCTGAATGGAGAGTCAGGAAGAGAAAAGAAGATCCTCATCAGTCTGTGGAAAAAAAGAAACTATATTTGAAAGAAAGGACAGTTAAACACAGATACCTGCACGTGAAGAAGTGAAGAAGTGAAGAAGTGAAGAAGTGAAGAAGTGAAGAAGTGGTAACAGTGATAGTTTGGTTTCTGGGTCACTAATGAAGACTGCTCTACAGTACGAGGTGTGGATATGCACAATGAGAATCAGTATCTAATCCACAGAAAGGTTTCTGAAGTCAGGCTCAGGATGTTTGTTTGGTTCCAGCTCTGAGACAGATTTAATCCAGCGATCAGTTTCTGCAGGAACTTTCAGATCAATGTCCTCAGAAACCATCAGCTCCTAACTGTGAACCATCCAACCCTAAACAAACTTTTTAGTGTAACAGCGCCCCCTATGTAACCTCAGAGGTTAAACTGTCAGCAGCTCTGATTGGTGGATTCCAACACCCCCAGTCTCCAGGTTTAAAAACTGATCACACAAAGATGGGAAACGTGATGTTTCCTAAAGGGTTTCCCTGCTCTGTAGCTCACCTCACAAACTTTTCAGCTCCAAAAGCCCAAAAATCCCCTCAGCAGAAAGAAAAAGAAAGTCCTGACACTGACTGGAGAAAGGATCTGTCAGACAGCCAAAAGCTGCCGCAGACGATAAGGAGCTGGAAAGAGCAAAGTCTGAAAGATGGAAACTGCCAGAAAAGGTCAGAGGATGCTTCAGGGAGAGAGACGGACAGAGCGAATGATCGATGAGAGGAAACACACGCCTCAGCTGAAGTTTCTTTTCTTACTCAGTTCATTTTTGGAAGACTGTCAAAACTAAAAGTTTGTTATGTGAACCGACACACTTCTTCTTCCTGCACGATGACTTGATGTGAAGTATGTGAGAATATCAGTTTCATTGGTTTGGATTAGTTTAATCTGCATCTTATTTTGAGAAGGTAATCCCATAAACGAAGGTTTCTTTACCCTCCTCATCCTCAGATTTAAAGAGGACTTTAAAAAGCAGAGTTCACACAAAGGGTCTTTACCGTGATGGATCACTGAGGATGTTCCTCCATTATCATAAAGCTTCAGAGAATAAAAGACTACAGACTGACCACTGTGATTATTACTATTCTAACATCAGTTTCACAGCAAACACGTCTCTGTGGGAGGAACGAGGGTTTAACTCTGTACCAACAACAAAGACTCAGAGACCTCAGAACCAAGTTTAACAATCTGACATTCAAAGCCTGATTCCAATTCCAGATGAGGATGATGAGGATGAGGAGGGACTGAGGATGAGGATGAGGATGATGAGGGACTGGGGATGAGGAGGGACTGTCTGCAGCTGTCTGGGCAGAGCTGGTGTTTTGTGTCTGTAGACCTGAACCTCAGCGCAGAGAGGACGCAGATTAAACCATGAGCTGTTTCAGACGTAGTAAAGACGCAGATTAAACCATGAGCTGTTTCAGACGTAGTGAAGACGCAGATTAAACCATGAGCTGTTTCAGACGTAGTAAAGACGCAGATTAAACCATGAGCTGTTTCAGACGTAGTAAAGACGCAGATTAAACCATGAGCTGTTTCAGACGTAGTAAAGACGCAGATTAAACCATGAGCTGTTTCAGACGTAGTAAAGACGCAGATTAAACCATGAGCTGTTTCAGACGTAGTAAAGATGCTCAGCGTGAGTTTCTCCACCAACAGAAACACTGGCAGCAGTCGACCAGGCTGTGCTGAGCGGCTCTAACAGACGCGCTGCAGATTGTTTGAAACTCACCATCACCCCCTCTCTGAGAGCAGCACCACGCTAATTACTTCACCTCCATTTCCCTCCGCCTGCACACGTCCTTACACAACTCTGTGACGCAGCCCGGCCCTGCATCCCACCACCCACAGAGCTCCTGATCCACACCTCCCCACCTCTTCACCTCCACCTCCCATCCTGCCTCCCTCCCACACAGCCTCTTCATACACCGTCAGGACGAGCTGTTTGAAGAGTCAGGGCTGAGAGAGCCATCCATCTCCCCTTGTCCCCAGCAGGAGATAATCAGGCCACAAACCACAGCGAGAACCAGGAGAAAAGTATTTAAAAATACCCAAACAAGCAGCCTCAGGGAGGCTCGGCCCACTTTCAGCCGAACCTCCGACTGTGAGGGACCAGGAGACAGGGTGAGGGTTAGGAGGAGGCTCAGCAGCTACAGAGACGAGGACTGACTGGAGATCCTCCATCATACACAGCGTTCGGCCTGCCCCCAGCTCTAAACCACAGAAAAAACACAGGAGGAGAGGAAGAGAGCAGGAAGAGCCGTATCTGATGCTCCACCACTCCAACAGTCTGAGAAAGTGGAAAACAAGGGAGTGACTCCACCCTGTTTGAGAAGCAGGAAACACACAGCGAGAGCTGAAACAGAGTTTAACAGAGTTTAACAGAGTTTAACAGAGTTTAACAGAGTTTAACAGAGTTTAACAGAGCTGAAACAGAGTTTCACAGAGTTTAACAGAGTTGAAACAGAGTTTAACAGAGTTTAACAGAGTTTCACAGAGTTTAACAGAGGAGACGTGCTGTTAAAGTTTAATCTCAGTGTTTTCATTTACTCTGCCAGTCCTTTAATCAGGAGCTGCACAAACTAAAGCCTGCTGAGCGCTGGGACCACCGCCCCCACCCAACAAACTCCAGACCAGGAACAAGCTGTCAGGACGTCAGAGACCAGAGTTTACAACAGGATCCAAACCACTACAACCCAGGAGAGAGGACTGTGACCTGCTTTCACTTCACCAGGGTCAAAATAAGAGGGTTAGGGTCAAAGTGAGAAGAACAGGTGGAAAACTTGGTGCTGAATGCGTGTTTTAGTCCGACATACAGATCCAGCTCTGTGTGTGTGTGTGTGTGTGTGTGTGTGTGTGTGTGTGTGTGTGTGTGTGTGTGTGTGTGTGTGTGTGTGTGTGTGTGTGTGTGTGTGTGTGTGTGTGTGTGTGTGTATGATGGGCCAGCTGAGAGGGACTGAGAGGTGTTTTTAAAGGAGACCAGTCAGAGCGTCTGGAGCCCGCCTCTGAGTGTCACACCGCCTCTGAGCCGTGAGCGTCACACTTTAGCCACGCCCACGTCACAGCTGCTGGTGGGAAAGGGCTCGTTGTTTGTCTGCTCGTTATCACTCCCATGATGCAACTCACATCGTCTCCATGAAGAATGACCTACAGCTCTGACATGGCACCCAGCCCACACATGACGGGACGTGCCCACGAGTGACGTCTGAGCCAACAGGACCCACCCCGTCACACTCTGCTTCTTCTTTCATTCAACAGGAAAAACGTTCAGACATGTGCAGACAGTTTGATCAACATCTGCACACCAACGTGAACAAAACGTCCCAGCGTTTGTCCCAGGACGACTGAACTAGCACACAGCCTGTCACATGGTTCATGGACGTGAATATTCAGATCGTGGAGCCAAATGTTTTACAAATGTTTGATTCTTTCACAGCTTTGTGCACAGACTCTTCAGGATCTACACGTGAGGATTCCTCCGTGTCTAATTTCTGAAGCAAATATCAGGCGGGTGGGCTGAAGGGCGAAGTGATGACACTGCTCTGTGTCATCCTCCTCACACAGACAGGTCTCTCTGAGTCTGTTTCATCTGGTCCCAGTCTCTTTAGACTTTGGCATAAATTATTTCACAGGAAAATAAGCAGAAAATATTCTGATGGACTTCAACTCAGACTCAGACAGTGAGCTCTCTAGAAGAAAAACTGTGGAGAAAGTTCTGGAGGATCACGCCGCTGCAGGCTGGCCTTAGCAGGACTAACGTTTAGTTACGTTAAAATTTAGCTCTGGGTCAAAGCACAAAGACAGGCAGCAACAAAATACAGTAAGTAAAGCCTGCACGTAGGATCAGAGAGTTCTTCATCTGTGAAATGAGACGAAGCAAAAATCACACGAGGTTTTATCCTGAGTAACAAAAGAGGAGGCCTGTGTGTCTGTGTGTGTCACACACCTACTGACAAATCCTCTTACTGCAGTCAGTCCTCAGTATTCTCCAAACAGCCATCATCACAGACGTCACCTGCTCAGGTCAGGACACACAGACAGACCGGCTGCAGACTGGACCCAAACACAGAGGGTAACGGATCAGTTCCCACGTTTAGGAATCAGGAATCTGACGCCACAAACCCCCGCTTCCTTCGCCCTCACAGCTGATCAGTCCAGCTGATCGGTCCAGCTGATCAGTCCAGCTGATCGGTCCAGCTGATCAGTCCAGCTGATCAGTCCAGCTGATCACCACACTCAGATCTGACTCATTAACTCATGAAATCACCCTCTGATTAACTACACACCTCAGCTCTGATCAAACTGCTGGGAGGAAAGAAACAAAACGACCACAAACACAGGGGGAAGGTGGGAGCACTGATGGAGCTCTGATGGAGCTCTGATGGAGCACTGATGGAGCACTGATGGAGCTCTGATGGAGCACTGATGGAGCTCTGATGGAGCTCTGATGGAGCTCTGATGGAGCTCTGATGGAGCTCTGATGGAGTTAGACACCAAAAATATAAATGAAACACATTTACAGGGTCTCAAAATAATACACACACACACACACACACACACACACACACACACACACACACACACACACACACACACACACACACACACACACACACACACACACACACACACACACACACACACACACACACACACACAGTGTCTGGTGGGAATGTAAACACATGTGTGTTTGTTTCTGGGAAACATCCTGAGGGGAGCTCTGGGTGTTTGTCTCGTGGTCGTACGGGCTGAGCTACGACTCAGACAAACACGCTTTAAACCATCATGAAGTCAGAAATATGAGACTCCATCGCCTGAAAAACACCATGACTTTGTTTTTTTATAAAACCAATAATGAGCGGCTGACCATGAAAACTAAATAAATAAAATGAATAAATAAATGAAATCAGAAACATATGCTTTGACTGGAGTCGTTGGGTAAATGAAGAAGTAAAAAGAAAGATTCAGTCACAGATTTGATGTTTGGAGCAGGGTCAACCAGTTCAGAGAAACTGTGACTCAGAAGTTAAGCTGCTCTGATCTGAATCAGCCGTTTACACCAAAAATCTATGAGGTGCTAACACAGAGTGAAAGGGGATAAATCCCTGAGTGAGGAGGAGGAGGAGGAGGAGGAGGAGGAGGACGAGGAGGAGGAGGAGGAGGAGGAGGAGGAGGGAGAGGAGGAGGAGGAAGAGAGGAGGAGTAGGAGGAGGAGGAGGAGGAGGAGGAGGAGGAGGAGGAGGAGGAGGAAGAGGAGGAGGAAGAGGAGGAGGAGGAGGAGGAGTAGGAGGAGGAGGAGGAGGAGGAGGAGGAGGAGGAGGAGGAGGAGGAGGAGGAGGAGGAGGAGGAGGAGGCCTGAGGGTGAAGGCCAACCTGCTCACTCTGTTTAGTCAACAGATACATGTGTTGGTTTCAGCTCAGACAGTTTTAAACGCTGTGTTGTTAAACTACAGCAGATAGTGTGTAATCCCTGAGCAGACACAGATCCACTCACAGAGCGTCTCCGTCAGCAGCAGATCCAAGGAGGGTCCAGGAGGGTCCAGGAGGGTCCAGGAGAGTCCAGGAGAGTCCTTTGAGAGAAACTCGTTCATAAATGAAGTGCTCCTTCCTGTCCGGGTCAGACACAGAGCCTGCAGCTCACCGCGTCACGCTGGATTGTTTGAAAAGCCACTTACAGAGTCACAGAGTCATTATTTCAAGCTGCTTTAGATCCTGTGGTGTGGGAAAGAGAACGACACGACTAATTACAGGAAGCAGCCAATGAGAGGAGAGCAAGCCCACACAGAGGACGGCTGAGAGGATGGACCCTCAGGAGGATGGACCCTCAGGAGGATGGACCCTCAGGAGGATGGACTCTCAGGAGGATGGACCCTCAGGAGGATGGACCCTCAGGAGGATGGACCCTCAGGAGGATAGACCCTCAGGAGGATGGACCCTCAGGAGGATGGACCCTCAGGAGGAAACACCAGCTCCTCATGCTGCCTGTCAGCTCACGCCTCCTCCTCCTGCTCCCCGTTGTTGCTCCGTCATGTTAAGCTGCTCTCTATGTTTGCTCTCCAGGAGACGGTTTGTGTCACCAAACAGAGAGTGGAGAGACTTGACCTTCAGTGTAAACAGCTCCAGGACAATATTCAAAGCAGCGGGTCAGAGAGGCCTCACTTACACAAAACATCAACCATTACATAACCCGGCCTCTTTAATGAATCATTACTCACCACTTCATCGCTCACAGTCAAAGCAGTGAGGTGTGAGATCATTAAACAGGCATGTGCAGGTCAAATACAAATAAACAATCAGCATACCTTTGGGCTCACGTCACTATCAGCACAGGTTTCTCTTTGAGCAGAGGAGAAGCTTCAAACTGCTCGTCTCCACCCTGATGAGCTCGTTATGAGTCTCTGGCTGCAGCCCTCACCTGAGCATGTTTGCTTCAGCTGGAAAAACCACCAGGTTAACAGAGTACGTCCATCTATCTCCCCGCGCTCATAGCTGCTCAAACCGCCGCCATGACCTGACGCCCAAAGCTGCACGTCCCTCACAGACGGCTGTGCTACCAGCCAGCTTCACCTGACCGTCCTCTGAGGATCAGGTGAGACCATCTCAGGCCTACAGGCCAGGTTACACACAGCAGGTAAGAAGGAGCAGGTTGATGTCTTTGTTCAAGGATCATTCAAATGATCAAATGATCAAAGTAACTTTTGTCCTTTAATCCTCTAACCCAGGGGTCTGCAACCTTTACTTTCATAGGAGCCATTTTTCCTCCGCTCACCTGGATTAAAGTCATTCAGGAGCCACAAAATCTACTTTATCTTCACTATAAAGACAAAAAGTGTATAAAATTGAAACATATTAAAAATCTAGTGAATAATTAGCTGAACAAGAAGATTTTGTGTTTATTAAATTGTACATGTTATGTCTCAGTTTTTTATTTTCAATAAATTTGCAAATATTAAAAATTTAGAAAACTATGTAATATAAAGTTCATAAATAGATAATAAGATATTTCAGTAAGTTTGTGATTTTTTTAAAAATAAATACATAAAAATGTCTGAAAATGAAAAATATTTTAAATCTTAAAACTGTTTTAAAATTTCATAAATTTGCAAAAAAATATTTAAAAAAATGTCTTTTTCAAACTTGCTCCATTTTCAATTTTTTCAAAAATTTTAAGAAAAAATGCAGAAATTAAAAAAAAAAAAAAAGAAATCTAAAAATTTGCAAAATCTTAAAAAAAATTGAATTTTTATTCCTAAATTCGCAAAAAGTTTACGAAAGAATAATTTCAAAAAAGTATGCAAAAAGTTTTAAAAAATAAATAAATAATGAGACAAATAACTTCTAACAGAATTATAAATAAAAAAGGTTGCAGACCCCTGCTCTAAGTGATCCATAGAGTTAGAAACCAGGAAGAGAGAACAGGAGTCAAAGATTTGCACGTTTGAAACCTTATTTTTTAAAATGTCAAAGATCCTTCCTGACTCTAAACTTTACTGACAGATGTAACCCTGGATCCAAAGAGGCACAGAGCCAAACAGCTGATTTATTTCTAAGTTCAGACGAGATAAAAGCAGTAAATCCCGCCCATAAACATGCAGGTGATAAATATTCCTGTCATGTAAAAGATAAAGCATGGACACTGAAGTCTCCAACACCCTGATGTGCTGACCAAGCAGTTCAGAGGAAATCTCACCATGTGCTCAGAAAATCACTCCAGAAATTATCAATGCAAATAAAGCTTGGCCTCCCGCTGTGGCTCTGAGCTCGTCCTCTGCGGCTGCTGAGGAAAGTTTGACCTCTGCGTGTCTGAATCAGACGCCTGCTCGTTAGCAGGGTGAGGAATTTAACTCTGACGTTCAGTTTGCTGCTTTTTATTGTTGCTGATGAAGCTGCTGCACTCAGAAAACACAGAAGGTGATTTTTTAACCTGCATATTTAGACTTTCTTCTTGTATGAAGACACTTTTGTGCTGCTGTGCACGTATGTGGCATAAATCCCCTGGACAGAAACCTAACGTGGAGGATTTAACAGCTCTGGTGTGTTCTCCTCTTGCCCTGGTCTCACAGTGGACCTGGCAGTGTAATGACACCCTGATAGAGCCTCTGTGTCTGGCCAGAAGTGGCTTCAGACGGCATTAGAAAGGGAATGCTGCTCATTTTAAGAATTCACATGTGTTACTGCTGCAGCCCCAGGCACGCCATCCATCACACTGAACGTGGACTACTTCCTGTAACACACGAGCTGGGAAAGAGATCATGGACTGCTTTGTGTCGTCACCTTGATGTAATTTCTCACACTGTCCCATAAACAGAGGGGACGCAGAGCGTTTCTGTGAGTTATTACACTGAGGAAATGTTTGGTATATGGAGCATTTACAGCCTCATTTCAAAGCTTTCAAGCTCAAAGTTGAACTTTGTGGTTTTCAGCTGCAGCAACGAGCAGAGGTTACAGCCGTGGATACATAATGAGGTCAGGATAACAGTCCTGAACCAGAGGTACTGTCTCTTTAAGGTGTGTGAGGGTCTTTACATGATAAATAAACTTCTCAGAAAGCTTCATTGACCCATATTCTTAGAGCAACATCCAGCCTGAGCAGAGGTAAGCTAACACAGAGGGATGTGTGAGAGGAGGAGATGGTGGGGCAGTGATCAGATGATAACAGCTTATTTATGATGAGACTAAAGGTCTGAACAGGAAATGAGTGAGGCTCTAGTTTCTTTAGGAGACTCTTTGTCCTGAAACATTTACACCAGGTCTGTTACACACTTTACATTATTACTATATTTGGATAGTAACTTCACATTTTTAAGATTTTTAAAGAAAAATGTCCCTTCACACTCCCTGTAGGTGTGTTTTTAATGCTCTAAATATTAAAGCGTCACACACCTGGGCAGATGTAGGTAGAGAGAGATAAAGTTAGACTAACAGTTAACTTTGATTAACACCTCATCATGAAGCTCTGATGAAACAATGAGAACATGTTTCACAGTGTTAACAGCCCATTAAAGTACAGTGTTAGAGCACAAAAGGCTGAACTCACCGGGAAACGCTGGAGCGGACAGCCCGGGACAGCCGTGAGGTCCTGGGTCCGCTGAGAAACCTCGACCAGCCGGATTATTGGTCCGTTTCGAGTCGTTTAATCCTCAGAAATGAAACTTTAAAAAGAGGGATGATGATAAATTATCACCTGATCGTCTCTCTGAGTCTTCCTGTCCTCCTGATCGGTCGTTCACAGACTGTTTGTTGTTGTGGAGGAACGGAACAGGAGCTGCTCGTGTTTAGGGAACTGACGGTAAGCTGGCTGCACAGCACGGCTACATCCGGTTAGGGTTTTCAAAATAAGACACTTTAGATTTCACATAACACGGTTCGTTTTGGCATTTTCCCATCAGGATTCTTCAATTTAGACTCAGTTAAAACACATTTCTAATAACAACAAATCTGTTTGAGGTGCTTAAAAATATCTACTTATTTCCTTTCACCGTGAAGAGAGCAGGTATGCTTGTTTTACCAACCAGGAAAACACAGTTTTTGTCACTGCAGTCTGCTTTGTGGCAGTCCAGGCAAGTTGGAAGAGATAACAACACATGGTGCATTGAAAAAAACTGGCATGGCATGTTTAAGAGTAAAACTCCTTTTTATACACACACGGGGGTGAAGATGTGTAAGGAGATTAGAGAAGCCAAAACCCGACTCTGAATACCTGTTAAGTCACAGACACACCCCTGAAACAGCTGGCTGAAAAACAGGTGAGTGGGTTTGAAACAAAACAGTTGCATAAATTGTGTCAAACTACATTCTTTTATCTGCATTGCATTATTGTTTATTCAAAAACTGCAGGCTTTTATTTTGTATGCTGAGCTGTGAGCTTCCTGTCAGTGAAGCACTTCTTGCACCTGGACTCCCACCCTTTCCTCTGAGCCCTGGATCTGCCCTGAGCTGCAGACACTGTGAGGACTGGAGAATCTGCAGTTTTTAACAGGTAACAAAGTAAAAACACACACAGCTGAACTGTAACACACCACATGTTGTCGTCTTTACTCCACTCTTTCAGGCTGAGTGTTCAGTCACTGATCTGCAGCACAGGAGTTTGTTTTGAATATGAAGTGGCCCAGATCCAGCCTGTCCCTGCACAACCGGTTCCTGGCTCTGTATGCTAAATATGAACCAGGTCATACCTGACTCACCTCGGCCCTCTGAGACCAGTCTTTCTGCTCCACAGGACTGAAACAAGGCTGTTCACAGGCCTACATAAACCGTGTTTCTCAGGCAGGAAAATGAGATAAGGAGAATATTAAAATTCCTCATTGGCTCTTTGTTTGGAGGGGTAAACTCTGATTCACCTCCCAGTCCAACATCAAGCCATCATACTTTAAGAAATACTGAGTTAAAAAGGGAATAAGTCTGCTTTGTCGTGGTTTTTGATCGTCCTGTGGCCTTCTTTTTCTTGCATGTCCTCTCTGATCGCCCTGCACCAATGAGATGTGCTCATAACTTCCTCATTTCAACCTTGCCTGGCAGGTTTTGAAGTTTTCAGCACTTGAAGCTATCAAAAACTGAGATTCTTACATGAAACACACCCATAGACTCTTGTATGTTTACACTTTGTGTTTGTTGCTCATCTCCTGAGCTTTCCTTCATTTTCAAAGATCTGTGCAGTCATGAAAATACTCAGCTGGGCGGTTCGTGAAGCCTGTGGGACTCCAGCGCTCGGCCTCAGGGGAATGGAGGGAGAAAATTGTCCCACACTTTTCCGTCCAGAGAGAATGTGAGAGGAGTTGTTACAGTAATGATAATTGTGTGTGGGTTGAGAGCAGCATGTCTGTGGATAATGACTGTGAAGACCAACCTCTCAGTCTGCTCTCAGCACACCAACGCTGGGGACATTGTGTTCCTGCGTGCTTTGGGCCTGTGCATGCCCAAGATGCCTATCGCTGCCCGAAGCATCCAGCCGACGTGCAATTAAGCTCGTCTGCTGATAATGACCTCCCCTCTGCGTCCACCGTGAGCTCGTGTTATTCATAAACTGCCGGGTGTGAGATAACTGGAGGAGAGTAATTGGTCAGTGACGGCTGCAACTCGTTTCACACAGAAATAACCCAGAGATCTCTGCTCTCCCAGAGTCCATTTCCTGCATGAGAAACAGCAACTTCCCATCCCGCTGCATTAGCTGAGTGCAGAGAGAGCCAGGGAAATGTATTTCCAGGGTTTCCCAGGTGCTGTTTTATGCTGCATGTACTTGATATTCCCATCGCTGCACTTTGCATTTGATTAACATGATGTACAGTATTTTCTGCAGAGCGCACACCAAGCCCTCTTTATTCCTCCACTTTCATCCAGCTCAGAATGAATTTTTATGCTCAAACTGATCAACTATCTTATCAAGAGGAGCAGAAAAACACAGAAACCTAACTATGACCTCTGAACCCCCGCAGAGAGTCGAATGGAGGCTTTCTGCAGAAACAATCAGCAAAGAGGAAGAGGTTTAACTACAGCGTGCAGCGTGGATGATGAGTTACGAGGAGCGATGATGACCTGCTGACACCTGATCCCAAACACACGCCTGCCGCAGAGAAACAGACGCCTGCCGCAGAGAAACAGACGCAGCAGGCATCATGTTCCTCTGCTCTCTGACCTTCATCCTCCTCCTCATCATCAGGGAGGAAAGGAGGATGAATCAGGTTTCCAGATGTTTGATCATAGAAAGTAATCTGCAAAGCTGTTGATGAGGTTCATCTTTAACAGTCTGTCATTATGTGACGTGTGAGCAGTGGTGGCACAGAGGGGGGTCAGAGGGGGCGCTCTCCCCAGGTACAGAGTCCTCTTTAGGGCTAACCCACACTAAAGCTGCGTTTCCACCAAGCGGTACGGGTCGGTTCAGTACGGTTTGGGACGGTTTGGGACAGTTAAGTCTGATCCCGTTTGCGTTTCCACAGCAAACTGTGCCCTCTCGTGGTGGGCGGCGTGTAAGCCGCATGCTGGAAGCCACAGCTGGTAAACAATAGCGCGGACGCCGTAGCAGCTTACCCCCGCGATTAAATCCAACAAAGAAGAAAACGCGACACAGTAACAAAGAGCACGGATGGAAGACATGCAGCATTTCGTCCTCTCTGTGATTTTCATGTAACTCTCTGTTACAAAGTGCAATCAAGCTTTGTTTCAGAGAAGTCTGTGAGCCACCAGGAGAAATGCAGCCGCTGTCGGGGTGAGTGACGATTCTTTTGACCAATCAACCGTCTGCAGTGTGTCGCTCCACCTTCCGAGAGCTGATCGGTTCAGTCTGGCACCCATACGAAAGGGTCCCAAAAAAGTGGGACGGCTCGTCTCGGTTTTTAGGGATCTGACCCGACTGCTTGGTGGAAACGCGGCCTTAAGGTGCTCTAGCGCCCTCTTTGTAGCCAAAATGCACGCTGAAATGCCCTCGTCGGAGCCAGAATGGGCACTGAAGAGTCCTCTAAACTGTATCCTTGGGTGAATAAAACACTTGAAACTGCCCCTGTGGTTATTTACATTATGGTATGCTCCCTCTTGGGGAAAAAACTGTGCACTGTCTCTCTTTTTTTGTCTCCCACTGTGAGTTTTTCCTCTCATCCAGTCTGTGCAGTTGTAACTTCGTTGTCAGAACTTGTCACCCAGTTGGCGTTGCTCCATTTTGGCTCTGCGCAGAATTCAGCTTCTTCTGTTTCTGATTGGCTGGAGCTACAGGATGCCAAAGACTCCTCCAACCGTCTAATCCCTTATTCTTCTGTGCCATGTTGTTTTCTTCCTGTTATCATATATCCTCCTCTTGTCTTTGAGGGGATTGGGTTAAATGTTGATGACTTCATGCAGAGCAGAAGAGGATTATTTATGAGCTGCGTTAACGTACAGAAATGTTGTGCTACTTATTCTGATGTGTTAGCATCTGTTGGAGGAATGTGTTTGATAATCAGCTTAACTGGACCATGCTAATGCTAATAATGCATTATTAAGCGCTGGCTCTGAGGACCGTGGGCTGGGGTCTCGGTGGCCCGGCAGCAGACGGTCAGTGTGTGCACACTCGGAGGAGATTAGGCGCAGAGGGGCCAGCTGAAGGTGGCCATGCTGACGGCTCATTTGAGAGTGAATGGGAGATTCTCTTTGGCCTGGCTGTGGTGAAAGCTGTCTCCATCTCCACTTTTCTCTGTCCCTCTGGCTCTCAGAGTGAATTAACAGAGAGTCTGGTGTGAGGAGCTGGAGTCCTGCCAGGAGCCTCACTTATCTCGGGTTTAGGACGCTCAATCTGACCCACTTACTGAGAGGAACGAGGCCCTCCACTCACTTTAGACAGGACAGAGCTCCTCTTCCCTTCACTTTGCTCACCACAAACTTCCACCACCACAGTTATTGGCTTGTTGTTGACCTCACCTGCCCCCTCAGTTAACGCCTACAGGTTTTTCTTGAAGCTGGAGTTTCAGAGTAAGTTGATGCGCCCTCTCCGGTCCCCTCAGGGCTCTTGAAAGGTGGTGTTGGTGCAGATTAAGCCCCTCAGTCTTCTCTGTGACCAGGTCTGGCTTGTTTGCATAAGCTGCTGGTGAGCTGGTGTCTCTCTGAAGCGTCTCTGAGACGGTCCAGCACATCGAGGCGCAGGTGTTTCAGGTCTGGATGTTCTGCTAAAGAAGGATGCTAACGCTACGTGACAGTTCAGGAGACCTGAGAGACTGATGGACGAGGATCAGGAGGATCAGGGTCCGTGCATGGTGACCTTTATGTGCTCGTACCTTACCACCTGCTGAGGAGTAAAGCTCTGCAGGTATTTCTCAGAGGGGGGTCCAGCTCACACTCAGCACTGAGTTCATCTCTGATGAAACATTTCAGAGCCACCTCTTTCTTTTAAACCTTTGCATTTGTTGGGAGCAACTCTTGGATTAGAGCAGACTTTGAAGTGTTTCCTGCAGGGGGACAGAGCGAAGCTGTCCGCAGTGACTCCTGGGTCATATGCTTTAATCTTTATTGGGCGGCGACGGGGCTCAGTGGCACAGAGGATTAAGATAAATCAGGCTTTGGCTTGTTTGTTTGGGGTAAATGTTGACAGTAATAAAACCTGCTGCCAGCGCCAGCCTCCAGCTCCACACAATGAGCTGAAACACAGCCTCCTCCTCCTCCTCCTGCTCCTCCTCCTGCTCCTCCTGGCCCAGCAGCACAGAGGGAAGGATGTGAACGTGGTTATTAATACTCAGAGGCAGGCACAGCGTTGGGTAATGTGGGTCAAACGTGCAGAGTGCACGTGAAGCAGAGCACAGCCCTCCTCCCTGACGTTACAGGGATGGAGGGGCATCTGAGTCAGCCTGTGGTCAGAGTGGTGTGTGTGTGTGTGTGTGTGTGCGTGTGCGTGTGTGTGTGTGTGTGTGTGTGTGTGTGTGTGTGTGTGTGTGTGTGTGTGTGTGTGCGTGTGTGTGTGTGTGTGTGTGTGTGTGTGTGTGTGTGTGTGTGTGTGTGTGTCTCTGACTCTAAGAGGTGAAAACTTCCTGTTCTGCTCACAGGGACAGAGACTGTAGCTTCACACCGTGTGCTGATGAAACTGGCTCCACATACTCGCTGTTCTCAGCTCGTTCTGTCACACTTTCTGTTTCCATGTCAGGGTCACATGATGCTCTCCCTCGTTGAGCTGCTTCAGATCAGGTTAATCAAACTGGATTAAAGCCAGAGTGATGAATCAATGAAGAAATGGATAAACTCAGCAGGATGACCTGTGACTGTTTGAATCGGTGTTTATCCTGCTGAACCAGCTCACTGACCGTGGACAAACAAAGGATGTGACTGTTCGACTGAACGCTTCTGAAGCTTTTCAAGCCTGACTGTTCGTTCTGGACCTTAAACAAAACAACCTAACGTTTTGTCTGATGTGTGTCCTCCAAAGCTCTGAACCGTACCAACACTGACCTGTTTTTGAAGGGGTCTGGGTGGGCTCATGTTGTCCATGAAGTCAGAGAAGTCCTGGGTCTGTTCTTCAGACCGGGCTCTTAGTTCACCAGGATAAAATCTTCTTCCTTACAGAAGATCAGCTGAATCCCTCTCTCTGACTGAAAACTTTCATTAAAGCTCCAAAAACTCCCTCAGACGGGTCACATGGCCTGATGAAGAGCTAACGGAGCGCAGAGCTGTGCATACACACACCCCCACCATCAGAAGCCGGGGCCTCCTCTTCATTGGTCGTCTGTTTTTGTTTTTCTCGTTGGTGTAATCAGCGCTTGGGAAGATATTTAACAAATAAAGACCAGCTGTTTATCTGATCATGATGTTTTTCATGGATCCAGGGTCAGAAACTTCACAGAGTCCATCTGCAGCTGAAACGTTTTGATTCCCGTCCTCACAAATGTTTGCTTTTACGTTGAAGAGGAATGCTTTGGTCTTTGCACAATTTGTTTCCTTCGTGATTACGAGCCGTTTCATCTCCCTCCCCCTCCAGATGGCAGCTCTTTGAAAGGCGCGCAGAGCTCTGACCAGGACAGGCTCTGAAAAACAAACGGAGCAATCAGCTGCATTAGCCGTGCTCTCTGTGTTCAGCTCTCTGTATCTCCTGCACCTGTTGCATGTCTAAAGCTACTTTCTTTGCAGCCTCTCTCAGAGGACAGGAAAGGCTCTGCAGCTTTGCATCTGCATGAATTCATGTCAAAGTAATTTGTTCCAATGTTTGTGCTTTTCCCTCTGCAGGATCCTGGAGGCGACGGAGCGGTCATCATCTGGGTGCAGCAGTGAGTGAACACAAAGAGCCCCATTCAGAGGCCTCAGCAGCAGCAGCAGGATCCCACAGACACTCAGACCATCCAGCTCACAGCCTGGAGTCATTATGGAGACACAGATACACAGAGGAAAACAGCCCAGCTAGGAGGAGCAGAAGTGAGCAAAAGGATGAAACTAAAACCAGCACATGTCCAGGAAGTGTCTCCCCCTGCTGGCTCATCAAACAAACACAGCAATAATTCACACAGCTTACAACAACATTCACAGGAGCTCAGGGCCCAACATACCAAGCCTAAAGTGATTCTGGTGCCAGCAGCTTCCTGGACCGGCCTGTCAGACCGAGCCAGGGGGATCTCGGAGGCAGACAGAGCGGCTTCAGACTCTGTGAACCCTGCACCGAGGAGGAACAATGGAGAGCAGCACCAAATCCAGCTACTGGTCTTTCCCCGGCCTCAGAGAGTAAAACTGTTCAGTCAGACACACACAGACTCTGTGGCTGTGAAACCTGAATCTTTGTTTACTGGATTATTTCAGAGGGAAGCTGATCCCTGTGTTTGTACCTCACGCTGGGCTCCGTTTGATGATGACTGTCTGTCCAAAGAAACATCTGCACATGGACTTTAACACAGGGAGGGTCCAGCTCCCAGCCACCATCACACTGAGCTCAGAGGATCAGCTGGGTGCTCAGCCCGCCGCCCTCCACCCTGCTGACCCACCTCTGCATCCCCACCCACTGCTCCACCCACAGCTCCACCCACAGCAGCTCCACCCATAGCTCCAGCCACTGCTCCATCCATAGCTCCACCCACAGCTCCACCCAGTGCTCCACACACTTCTCCACCCACCTCTGCATCCCCACCCACTGCTCCACCCACTGCTCCACCCACTGCTCCACCCAGAGCAGCTCCACCCACAGCTCCAGCCACGCCCTCAGGTTTGCAGACAACACAACGGTGATGGGCCTCAACACGGAGGAGGAGACCAACTCCAGGACGGGGTGAGCCAACTGGTCCAGTGGAGCAAGGACGACAACCTCCTCCTCAACGTGGGAAAACCACAGAGGTTGTTGTGGACTTCAGCGCCCCCCACTGACCATCCATGATGCATCTGGGATGACCTCTCCTGGACCAATGACTCTGATTTTCTGGCCAAGAAAGGCCCCAAGATGAAGAGACGAGGAGACGAGGAGACGAGAAGACAAGGAGACGAGGAGACAAGGAAACAAGGAGACAAGGAGCGTAGGAGTCTTACCCCCATCACGTGCTCCTTCAACTGGGAACCACTGAGAGTCCTGGTTGGCTGCATGGCTGTGATGGAGGATGCTCTGCCTCCAGCTGAGAGACCCTGCAGCAGGTACTGAACACATCCAGGACCATGATCGGTGCTCCCCTGACCTCACTCACAGACGGTTTCCACACCTGCTTCACCTGCAGAGACATTACCCACCGTCTCCAGGTTTCAGTCTTCAGTTTCAGTCTTCAGTTTCAGTCTTCATCTTCAGGTTTTAGTCTTCAGGTTTCAGTCTTCAGTTTCAGTCTTCGGTCTTCAGGGAATAGGAGCAGATCCTCCTGGCTGCTCCATCCTGCTGTTAAACAGCTTTTCCCACCAGACTGACAGGATACTGAACCACTTTCTGAACCTTGAATCTTCAAAGCTTGACTCCTGAACCAAAAACTGTTGGTAGCTGCTGCCCCCTAGTGGTGACAACAGGTCAGTGCAGTAGAAAGTCTGACTCCACTGGTAGATTCTTTACTCTTCCCAATAATCTCAGAGGATTTTTGTCTGTAGATATCTTGAAATAAGAAATGTTTGGACTTGTGACGTGAATGTGGCTCACATTAGGACAGTTTTTACTCAAAATAAGACAAAACACTTTTAGATTTGTGTTTTTTTAACCATCCAAAACCCTCAACTTGCTCCTCACTCCTCATCTGAAGCAGAAACATTTTCCACCTCCTCATGAGTATCTGCTGATGTTGTTTCTCTCTTTTTCTGGTGTGCTCTCTCAGGTGCTGGTTAATCATCTCTGACACCAAACGCTGCCACGCTCCAAACCTCCCTGGCTCCATGGAGAGGTTAGTCATAGCTGAGTTACTCATGCTGGAGTAGGTCACAGATATTTTTGGTCACTGTGTGATCTCGTCTCTCAGCGCTGAGACGCTAAGGGGTGAGCTGTGATATGAAACGTGGAGAGAAAGCTGCAGAGGGTTAAGAGGAGCTCCTCAACATGAAGTATTTCTGCCTTTCCACCAGCTGTTACATCAGCCCTCCAGTTTCACACCATCATTTGCACTTCAAGAACTCGCTCATGAAGATAGATGTGCGCTTTTTCTGATTAGCCAGAGGTTACAGAGACACGCCACAGATCAAACAAAACCAGACTGCTCCCATTCTGCAGGAGAGGAGAGGAGAGGAGAGGAGAGGGGAGGAGAGGAGAGGAGAGGAGAGGAGAGGAGAGGAGAGGAGAGGAGAGGAGAGGAGAGGAGAGGAGAGGAGAGGAGAGGAGAGGAGAGGAGAGGAGAGGAGAGGAGAGGAGAGGAGAGGAGAGGAGAGGAGAGGAGAGGAGAGGAGAGGAGAGGAGAGGAGAGGAGGCAGAAAGTGACTCTGACAGCTTGTTTATCACTGTGACAAAGAAAAGGGAAAGTGACTAACATCTGAATGAGACACTCTGGTTTCCTGGTCGAGCTCACCACGTCCCCTCAGCTCTTACTGGACGCCCGTCTCCAGCTGTGGCCTCTCACCTGTGCTGCTCCTCCAGCTGGAGTGATCCTCCGTTAACATCTTAGCCACTGGAACAAGACCCCGCATTAGGTCTTTCAGTGCTCTTAATCAATCATTCTGGATGTTTTATGCACTTAGAAATAATCCACAATGACCCTGACAGATAAAAAGGTTGCAAATCTATACAAATCCTTTCTTGGTCATTGACACCAAACTGGTTGTGCTGAAGTGGTGTTTTTACTGTTTTTGTTTCTGTGTGCATCCTGAGATCCTACATCACTATTTACACACAACAGTTCAGCCGTTAGCAGCCTGTAGCGTGTCAATGCTAACTGGTGCTAGGCCAGATGTTTCCCACAAGGTGAGGAGAAGGAGGTGAGGAGAAGGAGGTGAGGACGACGTGCTGGTTCTCAGGTGTGAGCTAAGAAATGACGACATGGACCTGTCCTTCCATCAAGTCTGCAGGGCAGAGAGTGTGTGGGGCAGAGAGTGTGTGGGGCAGAGAGTGTGTGGGACAGAGAGTCTGCAGGGCAGAGAGTCTGCAGACAGAAACAGGAAGTCCTCTCCTGCAGTTATATAACCCGTGAGCAGAGGAGCAGAGGAGCAGAGGAGCAGAGGAACAGATTCGGCCTGGCTGTTTACGGCTCAGTGATGGCTCCACAGAGGGGGTTGGTATTTGTTAGTGTTGGTGTGTAAATGTTCCTCAGAAAGGTTATTTTTAGAGGAATGACTGTCCACAGGCCTGCTGGGCCCGACGCTCTGAGTTTGACTCCTGCTGGGTTTCGATCCAGAAAGAAATCAGATTTGTGTGATGCTGGGTATCGATATTTAAAGGAGCAGGAGAAAACAGAGAGTCGATGAGTGAGAGCAGAAATAAATCAGCTGTCCTGAGGCTGTGACTCTCGCTGCTTGGAAATAAAGGCTGTTCTCAGAGTAGGGACGGCTGGGTTAGGGTTAGGTCTGCTCTCAGCGCTCCCTGCTCCTCATGTGCAGACGTGGAGAGCAGTTTGTGGGTTGTTTGGTGACTCGGCTGAAGCCTCTGTGTTAAACGGCTCTGAGCCGCTGAGTCTGTGTGACTGCTGCGCTTCACGGAGAACAGAGAATTAAAAACCCCACATCTATTAATCCCTCTCACTCTCCCTGCCCTCTTTTTATTTTTAATCTGTGGCGTGAAGAGAGGAGTTATTAATCCCGTTAAGATCCCTGAATCTGCTGTCGAAGTGTCAGGCAGCCTGGCTCTAATTGAAATCGACTCTTTAAAGAGGCGTTCAGCCGAGGCGCCGCAGTTAACAGACACACATTAGCTCCGTGGATTAACACGCAGACAACTTTCTGACTACGTGTGAACATGTGAAGCTGTTTCCTGTGGCAGTTCGCTTTGTGTTACACGGCTCTGAGTGGAAATGAATAAAATCTATAAGAGCTGCGACGAGCTACACTGCAAACACTGACACACAGGGAGAGAAGTTAGTAAGTGTGTAAAGTTTTTCTGATTCTGATTCTGAAGTTGGAGGATTCAAAAACCACCTCACAGGTGCTTTAAGCAAATCATCAGTTAACATTTTGCAAAATAGAATAAAATCTTTAAGCTGAATGTGTGTTTCTGTGCAGGTAAAAGTGTTAACATGTGATTGCATTTCTGTAAAATTGTGAAGTTGAAAAGGAAAAAGGAGGAAGAGAAAATACTGGTGCAGTTAGGATTAAAGGATCCTGCTTCTCTTCCACACCACCAGGTGGCAGCGTTGCACCTTAACAGCAAGTTTCAACTCCTCACTGAACAAAAAGAAGAAGAAAAAGTAAATAACCCTCAGGTGAATTGAGTGGGATCAAAGTTTGTCACTCACTCCTCTGGTTGCTCCCACCGTCCTCCCTGTGTGTGCTCAGGGTGCAGGGAGGTGTCACATCCGTCTCCAGCTCCTCCTCAGGTGTGTCCACATCGCTCCATGTGGGTCAGATCCAGGTACGCAGAGCTTTGTCTTCCTTAATGAAGTAATGAAGTCACCTCATGGAGTCATCCTCTCTGGATGGTTTGGTATGATTCAGGAGCAGAGCCTCATCCTGCAGTGACTCAGACCGCGGTGAGTCATGGTGTGGGTCATGCTCCATCTGAGGGGGTCACAGGTCAGCTGGATGAGGAGCAGGAAAACATTTACATCTGACATCTTTACAGTGACAGACTCTCTATGTGCTGAACCTCTGCAGCATCTTTAGCGACAGGCATGTGGCGCTGTGTGGTCTAAATGTAGTTTATATGTTGTTTCTGCTGCTAGTGCAGTGAGCCTCTAGTGGACACTCCAGGAACTGCAGGTCTGAACACTTGTGTATGAGCTTCATCCTCTAAGATCAGCTGTTTCTGCCACAGATTGAGCACTCAGCAGTTTTAAACACATCCAACATCATCCTGACACGTCTCCACTGAGCTACAGATTCATGAAAGTCTCTCACTCAGCTGAACACATTTCCTCTTTGGGTCCAGAGCGTCGCAGTTAAGAGCGCAGTGGATCCAGGCTGAGCAGCTGGCTCCTTTTTTAAAGCCTCACAGGAAGATGGAGGAGAGAGGAGGTCTGCCCCTGCTCTCCTCCTCCTCTCCTCCTCCTTTCCTCCTCCTCTCCCTCAGGGACAGCTCTGTGTGAGGCTGAGGATGGGGATGGATGGTGTGTCAGGATGGACGTGTGATTTCTGTCCTCAACATAAAGTCAAGGAAAACCCTGGGTGTGATCTGAGGTGTGTGACGCTCCTCCGTGTGTGTGTGTGTGTGTGTGTGTGTGTGTGTGTGTGTGTGTGTGTGTGTGCAGCAGTAATGAGCTCTGGGCTGGAGCTGAATTAGCTGACAGAGATATGAAGGAGCAGCGATCCGCTGTGATTTGACCTCAGCACATCTGATGTAAGATGTGAAGTGACTGGAAAGCACGGCTCCATCTCATCCTCTCCTTCCTGTTTCCAGGGAAACAGCAGACATGCAATGCAATGTATCAGAGAGGAAAGTGACGTGACGAGGCAGTGAAACCAGGAGAGGAGGAGGAGGAGGAGGAGGAGGAGGAGGAGTGAAGAGGAATATTTCTATCAGGAAAATCAGATACTCAAAGAGAAACCTCTGAGTGACTGATGTCTGTCACTTCTGTGTCCGCTTCCTTCAAACCAGGAACTGATGATCCTTGGTACCAGGAACTTTTCTAGCTCCAAAGGGTCAGAGATGAGATGAGCTGAAGGCCTTCATGTTTGTTTGGAAGCAGACTGATGTTGAGCTTTAGAGGAAGGAGAGATGAAGAGGCAGAAAAAGACAGTGAACACCAACAGCATCAGCAGAAACTGAAGAAATCTTTCTCTGAGTGGAGCAAACACAGTTTTTAGAGCGTTTTGTGATCGGTTGTAGCCGAGCTCTCACATTAGTATTCATCCACGCCTCTGTGAGGGCGAATCTGACAAAGCCTGGATACGTGGGGTTTCTGTCTGTCTGTGTGTGGGCGAGCAGCTACAACCACGCTGATGTGTTCGATGCAGAAGGAAAAGTTGACTCCCTCTGCTGCTGGGAATCCAATCTGATGGAGGAGAGGAGGAGAGGAGGAGAGGAGGAGAGGAGGAGAGGAGGAGAGGAGGAGAGGATGCATGTTGCCGTGTGGGGGAGGGGGCCTCATCCAACATGTATGAACAGTAGGATTTGAAGGGGATAGTCCTAAAGCCAAGTCCTGCTGTGTGCCTTTCCCCCCTGTTACATCACTGTTCATGGGAGACTGATTTCACTGAGGGAGAGGAGGCAGAGGAGGAGGAGGCAGAGGAGGAGGCAGAGGAAGGGGCAGCTGCAGGATCTGGCTCACACACACACACTGTGCAGTCAGGAGAGACAGGTTTGCTCTGCAGGGCCCGGGGAGTCTGGGGCTGTGGATGTGACCACAGAAACTGAGCTGCACGCTTGCAGAGCCGTTTCCCTCCATCTGCTGCTGCGCTGCTCTCTCAGGTCATGTGAACATGTCGGAGCAGCTCCATGCTCAGCCTGTAGCAGCCCCCTCCCCCTGCAGACAGCGCGCAAAACGCGCCTGTGAATTCTCCTCAGCAGCATTACCGAGCAAGATGGCGCTGTGCTGTCAGCACCGCGGACAGCTCCGAGAGGACCAGGCTCCAAACTGAAGGTTCGGTCCGGTTCCAGGTCGTCCACAGACATGTCAGGTGTCTGATTCCGGTCTGTCAGGGCTCTCAGGGGATGTGACCGTGTCCAGGTGTCGCGGTGAGCTGAGCGCTTTTCTCCGCACTGAAAACGGGGATTATTCCTGGACTGCTGCTGTCGGAGGGACCCGGGTCCAGGATCTGGATCTTGGAGTTAAAGAGGGGGAGGGAAAGGGGCAGCCTCGGCCTGCTGTGACTCCTGTACGCCGAGGAAAGCGCGCTCCTGTCAGCATCGGTCTCAATCAGCGGTTCAGGAGCGATGGAGGGACGCGTCGGGGGATCTCCAGGGTCCGGTTCGGAAAGGAGACATGAAGCTGCGTCCAGGAAATAAAGTCTGCTCTCTGAAAACCCCCTGAGCTCTGAGAGGTCTGCTCCCCGGTGATGAAGATGCTGCTGCTCCTGGTGACCGTGTCCTCGGTGCTCCTCAGCCCCGGCTCTGCCTTCAGCTCCCACTTCAGCCCAGGTAAGAGACATCCGCTGCTCCGAGCTCCGAGCTCCGAGCTCCGAGCTCCGAGCTCCGAGCTCCGAGTGACGCTGCTGATCAGCGCTAATTACTCCATTCATCCAGGTCACCGTGAAAACACCTACACACACCTACACACACCTGCACACCCCCACTTTACAGCCACAGCACACAGGAGTGATGTAATCTGTGTGTGTGTGTGTGTGTGTGTGTGTGTGTGTGTGTGTGTGTGTGTGTGTGTGTGTGTGTGTGCGTGTGTGTGAGTGAGTTTGAGCCTCTGCAGCAGGTCAGCTGATCAGTTTAAAGGAGCAGTCCGTATATAAAGGTGAGAGTGCTCAGGTGAAGGTGAAAGGTGAGGAAGAGGAAGAGGAAGAGGAAGAGGAGTGGGAGGCTGGAGCAGCTGATCCAATTAGTGGAGCAGGAGAAGAAGGAGGATTAAGGAGGAGGGGATGAATGGAGGCAGATCTCCTTCCCTCTCAGCAGATGCCTGTTTGTTACGCAGCAGCAGCAGCAGCTACCTCAGGCCTGTCACTCAGGTGGTTTCCATGGAAACAGAAAGGTGCAGCAGCAGTCTCTACGTTTCCAGCTGAGGATCAAAGATGGATTTCCTCCCACAGTAGCTCGGCAGTTTGAGGAGCAGGCTTTGCAGCGACGCAGCAGCGTGATAAACCAACGCACGGCGCTCTCTGTGAACCGCTCCACGCCCTCCATCATATCTGACCTGACGCTTTCTGGTCCCAGCTGTCTCTGTGGCGTGTCCTCCATCCTGCTGGCTCTGGTTGAGTCAGGCAAAGATGTGGTTGTGTAAGAATGATCAGTTTGTAAGTTAGTGCTGAGTGTGTAGGCGTCCATGGTTGGTGTGAGAGCTCCAACAGACTCACGCCTACATGTTGGGTCTATAAATACACTCCTCTCTCCGTCTTCTGAGGAGCAAACAATGGAACTGAAATCACGACTGGAAGAATCCATCAGCAGCTACAGGACAACAACTTCTGCTCATGTGTGCAATCAGCTAATTCCTAAACTCTCCACGAACACCGTGTGTTTCCACCTGGTCTGCTCCTGATTCCTGTAAACCTCAGGAAGGACTCTGAACCTGCTTCACGTCTTTATGTCAGCTCTGAAAGGAAACTAAAGTTTAATAACTGGACTTCAGACGGCCAAGTAAACAAAACCACATCATGTGTCGAGCTTGCTAAGAGTCACTGAAGTCAGGCCTGTCTTCATCAGGAGAGTTGACCTCTGTAAAAACACGTTTGTCAGCAGTGGCTCTGATCTGAGACCCCCAGGCGCTAAACACACCTACATCCAAGGGTCAGAGCTGCAGAGGGTCAAACAGCTTCAACCTCTGTGCAAACAGCAACTGATTTGGAAAAAATGCCAAGTCCCGCCCTCAAACTGGATGAGCCAATCACAGCTCGTATATCTATATTGTAATGACCCCACACTGAGTCATTCTCTGGCTGACGTCCATTAAAACGCTTTGAGGAAAATCAGTTTTTGCCCGTTTTATGAAGTTTTCAAAGATTTTTAGTTTAAATAAGGTCAAACTGTGTTTATAAGAAACATGCAACTCCAGAACAAGTTATCCTGAGATGGGTGAGGAGGTGAGGAGGTGAGGAGGTGTGTTTTTAACCCTTTCCTCAGACACATCTGAACAGAGCAAAGTGTTTTCTTTGGATGAAGTCCAGCAGCAGACCAACGATTGAAGGACGTCTCCATCTGCTCTGAGCTCAGCTGACATCGTAAAGAAATATAAAGTTATCTCTAACCCTAGAGCCACCACTGCAGTCTGACAGGCTCTTTGGGATTTTATCTAACATCAGATAAAGTTAGCCTAGCGTTAGCTCCCAGCTGCATTGTTCATCATGTCTCTTTGTTTGTTGGGAGTTTGTTTTGTTCCAGTTTTTGTTTTTTGGTGATCGTTCATCATTGTTAGCTGTTGTCCAAATGGCTCTAGTTAAGCTAACCTTAGCTTCTGTAGCTTAGCTTCATTAGCTTATCTGTAACAGCTGAGATAACAAAGGTTGTCAAACGTTGTGCTGAATGATTCAGTGTAAATCCTGCTCCAAACTAACAGAGACACACTCTCAGTAAAGATGGTAAAAGGAGGTTTTATTTCTGTCCTGACCAAAGCTAATCCTCTGTCTCTGTCTGAGACGCTGATGCTAACCAGACGCTGATGCTAACCAGACGCTGATGCTAACCAGACGCTGATGCTAACCAGACGCTGATGCTAACCAGATGCTGATGCTAACTAAATGCTGTTTATCAGGTTTGCTCTGAAGCTTTTGATCAAACTTCATCAATAAAATGATTGAAACATCCCTCCAACGAGGACTTTAGAGACTCTGGGACTGAAAGATGATCTGTGATCTTTCTGTCTCCATCAATCATCAACAGCATCCAGAGAAATGTCTCCTACTGGGACACCTGCCATCACACCTGTCACTGAATGCTCACTGTCTGAGTGAGTTAGATTAGATTAGATCAACTTGATTGTCCTTTGCAGGAAATTTGTCTCAGACAGCTACTGGCCAAGGACGCAGCATTTTAAATAACAAAATACTGGACAACAAACAACAGTCACATAAGCAAGAGGTCATGGCCAGAAGTTATTGCTCAAGGATGTTAAAGTGCCGTGCAGTGGAGGTGACGGGGCTGAGTCATAGATCAACTGAGCTTTGACGTCATGATGAGAAGATGGCTGCAGGTCTAATACTCAAATGTTGTAAATAAATACTCATTTTTCCCCATTGGACAGTGGGTGGGTGTTCGCCTTCAAAAAACTCAAGGAAAAAAATAAAACAAACAGATTAAAGTCAGAACTTGAAGAATCAGTCAGACGTCTTGGGGAAAAAGTCACAGCTCAGAGAAGTGCTGTGAGATGATACTCTCTGGGTTTGAAGCTGGCAGATGTACCTGTCTGATGTGAGGATGTGTGGTCAGTTTAGGATGTGTTTCTAACAGACGTGAGGATGGGAGGAAGAGAGCAGCAGCTGAGGCTGAAGGATGGAGCAGGGAGCGGAGGGAAGAGGCTCTTCCTGCTCTCTGGATCCTCAGCTCGACCCAAACGGCGATGACCGCTGAGCAGGCGCTGGGAGGATGACATCACAGCCCGGGAAGGCAGGGCCTGATATCATCCACAGAGGAGGAGGGGAGGAGGAGAGGAGGAGGAGAGGAGGAGGAGGAGGAGGGGAGTCTTTCCTGGCAGTGCTGGCAGGTTTCCTGAGCCTCAGGTTATCTGTTTCACATTTCTCCAGGGCTCACGGCTGCATCCACAGCGGCACACCCTCATCATACGGATACAAACAGAAAGAGTGTGTTTAAAAGCCCAGTGGACCTCCCTCTGCAGGCTGTCGCTAAATGACTGGCTGTGAGAGCTGCAGGACGTGAGGAGGGAGCTGGAGGAGCAGGAGGAGCTGGTGGAGCAGGAGGAGCTGGTGGAGCAGGAGGAGCTGGTGGAGCAGGAGGAGCTGGTGGAGCAGGAGGAGCTGGAGGAGCAGGAGGAGCTGGTAACCTCAGGGGAGAGGGGGGAGCTGGGATGGATGCTGGGAGCTGGAGGCCGGATGTCTGTGTCTTTACTCTGAGACAAACTGGAGTCAGCGCTCTGACATGAGGCTTGATGGAGACAGAGAGAAACTAACTTTAAAGGATGCTGTAAAAGATGAGTCTGGATGCTGATGTTTGACAGACGAAGCTCACAGAATGAATAATTTACTGCTGCTAAGCTGAAGGGAAGGAGAGGGCCGAGCGCGACGACTGTAACTGGATCATGTCTGTTAAACTTCCTCCTCTGATCTGCTCCTGAAAGCTTCCTGTGACCAGCAGCTCCCAGCAGCTCCCAGCAGCTCCCAGCAGCTCCCAGCAGCTCCCAGCAGCTCCCAGCAGCTCCCAGCAGCTCCCAGCAGCTCCCAGCAGCTCCCAGCAGCTCCCAGCAGCTCCCAGCAGCTCCCAGCAGCTCCCAGCAGCTCCCAGCAGCTCCCAGCAGCTCCCAGCAGCTCCCAGCAGACCCACGCTGACCCACGCTGACCCACGCTGACCCACGCTGACCCACGCTGACCCACGCAGGTGGGAACAGAGCCCAGGTCTGAGGGTTTCCAGCAGCAGGTTTGTTGTTCTGTGTTTTCTGTGTCTGAGCGGCGTGTTCACAGCGTAATCACTTCACCGTGGAAAGACCCAGAGTGATTTTAGTGAAGCTGCTGCAGACAGGCCTCTGATTGCTAACAGCCTCTGTGCCCTGAGAGGCCTTGATGTGTGTGTGTGTGTGTGTGTGTGTTTCTGCTTCAGTGTCTTAGGAATCTGAAGAATAATAGCCTCTGATTGAAACCCTAAAATCTGTTTTTTTTGTCGTGGTTGATGGAAACAAACAAACTCCCACTCATCGTCTCCGCCTTTGTCGAAATCAAATTGACTTTGTTGTGATTGTTGAGACTCCTCGTTAGCGTCAGATGAATGAAAAGGATGTAAACACACTCAGGTTACAGCAGAGGAACACACACACACACACACAGACAAACACACACACACACACACACACACACACACACACACACACACACACACACACACACACACACACACACACACACACACACACACACACACACACACACACACACACACACACACAAAGATAAACACACAGTTTCTCTGTTAATTGACAGCAGCTCACTTCACGTCCACCGTTCAGTCTCTGTTCTCTCATTGATCCCAGGCTTTTTAAAGTGAGGCGTTTCTTGTGTGTCTGTGTTGTGTTTGAAGATTTGTTGTCTTCATGTGTGTTTGTGTTTTTATACGGTTGAGGAGGGGTCCGTTAGTCTGCCCTGATCATGACGATGGACTGCTGCACTCTGAGACCCATCACAGCTTTAACAGGAGCAGGAGGAGGACTGGAGTGTTTTACCTCCTGATCCTCTCACTGTTCGTCCCCACACAGAGTCCTGCACAGACAGACACTTTAGATCTGCTCCTTCTCTGAGTTTAAGGAGATTTTTCCTGCAGTGGTGCCCTTGAGCAAGGTTTACTCCAGCCTGTCACCTCCACCCTCCTGTCCTGATGTGGGTCTGACTCATGGGTCGCTGATAGAGACTGACGTGTTTGGATCTCCTCCATCCTGCAGCTCTGTCTCTGCAGCTCTGTCTCTGCAGCTCTGTCTCTGAGCTCTGTCTCTGAGCTCTGTCTCTGAGCTCTGTCTCTGCAGCTCTGTCTCTGCAGCTCTGTCTCTGCAGCTCTGTCTCTGAGCTCTGTCTCTGAGCTCTGTCTCTGAACTCTGTCTCTGAGCTCTGTCTCTGAACTCTGTCTCTGCAGCTCTGTCTCTGCAGCTCTGTCTCTGCAGCTCTGTCTCTGAGCTCTGTCTCTGCAGCTCTGTCTCTGAGCTCTGTCTCTGCAGCTCTGTCTCTGCAGCTCTGTCTCTGCAGCTCTGTCTCTGCAGCTCTGTCTGCAGCTCTGTCTCTGCAGCTCTGTCTCTGAGCTCTGTCTATGAGCTCTGTCTCTGAGCTCTGTCTCTGCAGCTCTGTCTGCAGCTCTGTCTCTGCAGCTCTGTCTGCAGCTCTGATGAGGGATGTGAGGTTGTTGAGTTGTTGGCAGGAGCTTCAGGAGGTTTAGTAGGAGCTGTTTACTTTCAGGAAGCTGAGGAAGGTGATAAAGGTGAGGTAAAAGCGTCTTCACGGCTGCGTCTGTGTTTCAGCACCATGGAGAGCTCCCACAGGAGCTCAGACAGAGATGAGGGAAAAACAGTGTTTGTGTTTAATTTATGCTCATAACTTAACTCATTTGATCATTTTAAACCGGTTTATTGAGCTTTAGTTATTGGAAATTAAATGTTTAAAAAACTCCATCCTTTGCCTCTGAGCGAGCTTCAGGTGAGATAAAACTGAGACGTTGTGAAATTTCCGATTGGATTCAGATTCAGGTGTTTCTAAATGAAATCCAGCTGCCTCTCTTCCCTCCTGTCAAAATATTTCTGAAGCGTCAGACTCTGAGCGACAGGCTGCGCCTCCCAGGAGCATCCTCCCAGGAGCATCCTCACAGGAGCATCCTCACAGGAGCATCCTCACAGGAGCATCCTCCCAGGAGCATCCTCACAGGAGCATCCTCACAGGAGCATCCTCACAGGAGCATCCTCCCAGGAGCATCCTCACAGGAGCATCCTCACAGGAGCATCCTCAGCTCCTGCAGCAGACGTCAGGGTCGTCTGAATGAGATGAAATGTCAGGATGAAACCACCTGCTCTGAGGACGTTTTCACCAAAGCTGCTTTTCTGTTTCCACCTGTGTGTGTGATCACCAGCGTACTGAGGGGATAATTGTATTTCCTGTTTCCTGTTTTGGCCTGTCAGTTGGCTCAGGAGAGGCTGATCGTTGGACAGGCTGACGGGCTGCACAGAGCGTACATTTTGTTCTCGTTGCTTTTTCTCTTCCTCGTCCACATCCGGTTTTTATTTCATAACCTGTCCAGTTCCTGCTTTGTTTTCTTTCCACCCGTAGTTTAGTAAGCGTTCCTGCTCCTCTCCTCCCTGACCTTTCCCCTCACTACCACTATCTCTACATCACTCCATCCTTCCAGGAGCAGTCTGGAGGCGCTCCCAGCCTCCGCAGCATCACAGCACGGCTGCTGAGCCTGTGATTTACAGGGATTCATCGCTGGCAGCGCTGGCCGCGATGAGAAATGGGACTATGGGCTCAGATTGCAAGTTTGTCCTCATGCACAGAGGAGGAGGGAGGAGGAGGGAGGAGGAGGAGGGAGGAGAGTAATGTCAGCAGAGATCAGCAGCAAACACACACTCATTCGCTCATTCACTCATTCGCTCATTCACTCATTCACTCACTCACTCACTCATTCACAGCAAACCTCCACCTGCTGCTGCCTGAAACTGACTCCACTCACTCCCTCTCTGTTGGTCTGATCCTCTGGTTTCACCCCACACATGAATCGTCTGTCGCCTGATTTAAAGATCTGGATTAAAGCCGTACGTAGCATCAATCCAGACGGGCCTCAAATCGACTTCTGTGATTGGCCAGCAGGGGGCGACTCCTCTTGTTGAAGTTAGATAGACGCCTCGTTGTATTCCTTTAAGGAGGACTACAGGTAAAGGACAAGTATCCACCTGGGAAACTGTGAACAAGGGTCTAAAAACCAAGATGGTGACCGCAGCGAGGCCGGACTGAAGGCTACATCTACTTCCTGTTAACACAGCTGGTTATTCATGACCTCATAGACTGATGGTGACTGACTGTCTGTACAGGCCTCTGTCCTGTGATTAACTAAACACACTCAGACCATCTTCATCAGAGACTCTCTTTAAACATGAACCCAGGATGCTCCACATCACCTGGACGTCCGTTCAGCAGCTGCTTCATTTTTATCGGTGTGTTTGGATATTTGACGGTTCAAGGACTGATCAAGTGAAGAAAACAAGTCGCTCTTTAGCTCAAACACACATCATGATAATTTGCACGTGAGCAGAAAGTCTCCACACGTGAAGCTGCAGCAGCCGGAGCGTCTGATTGTTCCCGTCACAGCGTGGAGTGTGTCAGGAACACAGCGAGGGTGTGTGTGTGTCGCTTCTTTCTCCACGCAGGATCAACCTGGAGACGCCGTGTGTGTGTGTGTGTGTGTGTGTGTGTGTGTGTGTGTGTGTGTGTGTGTGTGTGTGTGTGTGTGTGTGTGTGTGTGTGTGTGTGTGTGTGTGTGACAGCGTTTGCTCCAGTTTCCAGTTTTGGCAGTTTCCCTCCTCTTCTCGGTCACAGATGAGCTCATCCAATATTTAGAGCATCAGTCACCCTGATCTGAAGCTGGACACACACACACACACACACACACACACACACACACACACGTGAAGGTAACCCTCTGAAGCTCTCTGACCCGTTTAAAGGCAGATTACGTAACAAACCCATCAGGCCTCATCACAGAGAAACGTCTGATGTTTACATACATGTAGTCTCTTTGTAGATCTGCATCTGTGACTGAACTTCCTCCTCTGAGCGAGACCCCGTCACCACGGTTACATAAAGCAGCTGATCCATATTCACCAGGCTCATCCATGTCCCTCCACAGGCCCAGGTACCACCCTCCATCACTCCGTGTCCCCGGCCACAAAGCCGACTCACATGTCGCCACACATCACGGCGAGGCAACCCAAAGTGTCTCCATGGCAACTGTGCTTCTAAAAACCAGCACACACAGCAGGGGGGCACTTTGGAGCCGGTCCGCTTCCTGTGATCATGCATAATCACAGCGGACAACACATCTCCGAGCGGCCAGCATCTCTCATTAACAGCTGAGCAGACGGAGAGGTCTGAGGAGAGACGCTCTGTGAGCTCCACACACCGGCCTTTCAGGAACACTCTCCATTAGTTCAAAGCTGCTTTTATGCAAACGTTCAGGGCACAACGAGGGAAATACCACCGCACTGGATCTGGGCTTGGAGTGTCTGGATGAGCCAACGTGGACTTTAGTTATCTGCATCAGGACACACTCAGAGATCAGACTCTGATGTTCAGACGGATTAACTCATCTGTATGGTCGAC
Organism: Halichoeres trimaculatus; assembly: GCF_033239565.1. Taxonomy (NCBI): domain Eukaryota; kingdom Metazoa; phylum Chordata; class Actinopteri; order Labriformes; family Labridae; genus Halichoeres; species Halichoeres trimaculatus. Next base: position 24,998,415 of record NW_027437201.1, on the reverse strand, counting down.
CAGGAATCTTTCCTTAGCTGAAATATAAGTCAAATCTGTTCCTTAAAGAGGGGGTAGGAGCTTCTCTCAGTCTCTATTCTGTCCCTCTGGTGCTCCCGTAGAACCTCTACGTGGTTTACAGCTCAAAAAAAATCCCTGTTTTCCTCCGACTGAGGTTTTAGAAAAGCCCCTTTTTCAGCCTCTGTCTCTTTAAGGCTCCCAGCTTCACAGACCCCCTCTCCTCTGATTGGCCGGTGCAGTGGGTGGAGCTATGGGAGTTAATGTGATGATGTCATCATGTGTGGTGGAGTGTTTTGATCTCAGATTCAGGCATTTCTCCAACATGTGATGATGCAGAGTTTGAAAACCTGCACGCGCTCAGTCTGAACATCCAGGGACCTGCTGGTTTTTAACAACAGAGAGGCTGAACAGTTTCTCTTTAAACTCTCTGAGACCTGCACAGACCTGCTCAGACCTGTTCAGACCTGTTCGGACCCGTTCAGACCTGTTCAGACCTGCTCCTCCTGTTCAGACCTGCTCAGACCTGTTCAGACCTGTTCAGACCTGTTCAGACCTGCTCGGACCTGTTCAGACCTGTTCAGACCTGTTCAGACCTGTTCAGACCTGCTCAGACCTGTTCAGACCTGCTTAGACCTGTTCAGACCTGCTCCTCCTGTTCAGACCTGTTCAGACCTGCTCAGACCTGCTCAGACCTGTTCAGACCTGTTCAGACCTGTTCAGACCTGCTCCTCCTGTTCAGACCTGTTCAGACCTGCTCAGACCTGCTCAGACCTGTTCAGACCTGCTCAGACCTGTTCAGACCTGCTCCTCCTGTTCAGACCTGCTCAGACCTGCTCAGACCTGTTCAGACCTGTTCAGACCTGCTCCTCCTGTTCAGACCTGCTCAGACCTGCTCAGACCTGTTCAGACCTGTTCAGACCTGCTCCTCCTGTTCAGACCTGCTCAGACCTGTTCAGACCTGTTCAGACCTGCTCCTCCTGCTCAGACCTGCTCAGACCTGTTCAGACCTGTTCAGACCTGTTCAGACCTGTTCAGACCTGCTCAGACCTGTTCAGACCTGTTCAGACCTGCTCCTCCTGCTCAGACCTGCTCAGACCTGCTCAGACCTGTTCAGACCTGTTCAGACCTGTTCAGACCTGCTCAGACCTGTTCAGACCTGTTCAGACCTGCTCCTCCTGCTCAGACCTGCTCAGACCTGTTCAGACCTGTTCAGACCTGTTCAGACCTGTTCAGACCTGCTCCTCCAGCTCCTCCTGCTCCTCCTGCTCCTCTAACACCACTTTATTCTCACAGATCTTTGGAGCCGCGCTCTGCGGCGCTGCTTTAACTTGCGTCCTGCTTATTGTGTCATCATACATAGTTGATGTCGTTACATAAGTGTTACACAGTCGACGCTCGTCGCTTCATATTTTATGGAGCGGGTAAATTTCCTGCTGCGAGCGGACTCTGATCAGAGAGAGGCAGGCCCCGTTTCTGTCCAAGATAACTCCAGGAAAGAAAAACAGGAAGCAAACATGTTGGTGTCGCTCTGACTGACAGGAAGCAGAATGAGCTGCTGAGAGAAGTTGTGCTGTGGATGGTTCGGTTAAATATGGACTAAATGTTCTTTATTCACGCGTCTCTTTCTTCTTCTTCTTCTTCTTTTTGTATAATCCTGCATGAAAAACGCTGGTGAGGGAAAGCATCTTTCCTGAAGTCAGGCTTTGCTTGTTGCAGCTGAAGAGAAGTTTTTCTAATGCTAATGTTTGCTAACATGAAGCCTGGGTCTGTCCTCTGGGTCTGTCCTCTGGGTCTGTCCTCTGGGTCTGTCCTCTGGGTCTGTCCTCTGGGTCAGGACTCTGGGTCTGTCCTCTGGGTCTGTCCTCTGGGTCAGGACTCTGGGTCTGTCCTCTGGGTCAGGACTCTGGGTCTGTCCTCTGGGTCAGGACTCTGCTCTGTGCTGAATCACCTCCATGGAGAAAACCTGAGACTGATCAACACCAGCAGCAGTGACAGCTCAAAGCTGTGTTCAGTCTTTTTCTCTTCTTGATGTAAAAATACCAAACACAGACGCTTTGAAAGTCTGATCAGCAGTTTGATCTTTGAGCCACTCTCCATCAGACGCTGCTTCTTAAAAACATCCTGAGCATCAGCTTCCTCTGCAGTCACATGGTCACCGCCGCTTCACGCCGCTTCACGCCGCTTCACGCCGCTTGACGCCGCTTGACGCCGGAGAACGTGTGTGTCCAACCTCTGAGCTGCCCTCAGCTGCTCCTTTGAGGTGTGTGTGTCTAAGTGTGTGTGTGTGTGTGTTATGTAATTGCCCTGCATGGCATCTGTGAAGTGATGTCACATCTGAGCGTGTGCAGACCGCGCCGGTGGGGACTGAGGGCAGGAAGAGGAGGTTCATTCTGCCTCAGTGGCTCCTCTCCTCCTCTCCTCCTCCAGTGCAGGAGGAGGCAGGGAGGCGTGAGAGGAGCAGACACACAGAGCCTGAGCGTCAGGGAGCAGAGAGGAAACCAGGTCTCACTTTGTGAGGAGAGGAGGACAGAGAGGAGGAGAGAGAGGAGGAAAGAGAGGAGGACAGAGAGGAGGGCAGAGAGGACAGAGAGAAGGACAGAGAGGAGGACAGAGAGGAGGACAGAGAGGAGGACAGAGAGGACAGAGAGGAGGACAGAGAGGAGGACAGAGAGGAGGACAGAGAGGAGGACAGAGAGGAGGGCAGAGAGGAGGACAGAGAGGAGGACAGAGAGGAGGAGCTAATAAACATGGAGGAGTAACAGAGATGCTCCTCCCTGCGATGTGTGATGGATCATCTGTTCTCCGCTCCGTCGAGCCTCCGGCTGAGATGAATCATCCAGGGAGGAGACGCCGACACGGGAGCGTGTTCTGCTCATGTGCAGCGTGTAATGTTCCCGTGTTTCCCACGTTTGTCGTCACCCATATCTGTGCTCCACATGACGCCGTGTTGTCTCTGTGCTGGAGCTGACGACACGTGATCTGCTCCACAGACAAAACACGGATCTGCTCTCTGCAACACACAGACTGTTTAATGTCAGCGCTCACTGCATCTGACCCAGAAAAACATCATCCACATAAAACCTGAACAGCTACAGAGGGTTTGATCTGAGTGATGGATCCAGGATCTGAAGGAGTCAGAAGTTTGTTTATGGCTCAGATCTCCAACAACAAATAATTTAGTTAATACATCGACTGAAAGAGTTTGAACAGCTGTCAGAAAAACACTCCTGATCTAAGTTTTTAAGACCAGTTCAGACATTTAACAAATCTAAATCTGCACGGTTGGATCCTAAAAAGGCTCAGAGTCAAAATGTAAACATTTATTTCTAACAACAGCTAAAGCTAAGCGTTGTGTTCCTCCTCTGATGAAAGTGTCCGAGCTCGGCCCCTCAGAGACTGAATCTGCTGTAAAACATGGATTCAGTGACTTCCTGTCAGGGTTTCTCTCTCCATGACCTCCTGACCACGCCATCTCTGCTGAGGCTTGACGCCGTCAGACGGCCATGTTGGATTTCTCCAAAGATCCTGAGGGTCAGGGATCAGAGAGTCCAGAGGTAGACCCAAAACCATCTCCTAGAGCTGAGCCTGGAGATGTTTCCACGGCGGCTCAGTGGAGGGGGCGCCATCAGGATCCTTTAATGGACCAATGGAGCTTCAGGTGGGTCAGGGGGCCTCCTTCATGACTGAGGGCCCTGGTCTGTGTGGGACTGATCCTCCATGAAGACGTCTTCACCTCCTGGAGCAGCGTTCACACAGACTCCTGGAAACACTGGATCAGGAAGGAGGAGATCAGTGCGAACGAGGAGCTCCTCATCACTGACTCCTTTAACACTCTGGTTTCTGTTTCCTGGTTGTTGGAATAAAGAGCAGTTTACCTGTGAAACATCAGAGTGTGAATGTTAATGTGAGATAACAGCTGGGCTTACAGCCGCCCCCCGATGAGAGAATCATCATAAAGAAGTGATGACAGCAGGAAGGAAGAGAGGTGCAGACCTGAGCGTAAAAAATAACAAAATAACATCCTTTCTCACTTCTGTACCAAATGATGAGGATTAGAGTTTCTGAGCACAGTGTTTTCTTTAACGCGTCTCGAAGCAGAAACAGTATCTCAGACCCATTCATGCTCTCTGTGTTTGGAGGCTGCTGCACAAACAAACCCTCACAGGCTGATAACACAGACTGAGACAGACTGAGACAGACTGAGACAGACTGAGACAGACTGAGACAGACTGAGACAGGAACAGCAGCCTGAGTCCTGCACACGTAGACCAGCACCATAAAACGCTGTTTTTCAGGAGAAAATGTTCAGATTCTGTCTCCAGATGCTTGAACAGAGGAGGGCAGAGATAACACAGACTGTGATGTGAAAAGAGGAAGCTGCAGCGTGCCTCGCTGCAGCAGCGTGCCTCGCTGCAGCAGCGTGCCTCGCAGCAGCAGCGTGCCTCACTGCAGCGTGCCTCGCAGCAGCTTAGAAATGTCGCTGCCTGATTCCTCCCTCCATGACAAAGCTACCCCGGAGAGAACAACACAAACGCTGCTCCTCCCACCAACGCTGGAAGCAGATTTATCCCTTTCAGAGCCAGGAACCCACGCAGACACACGCCGTGAATCCCACCGCCCCACAGGGACCACGCCGCCGTGGCCTGAACACGGAGAGGAAGAGAGGAGCGCAGGAGACCAAGGCAAACAGAGGAGAGACAGTCACTCACTCAACGCTGCGTCTCCCCGTGTGGTGACCTTTAACTGATCACATGCACTCCTGTGTCCCGCTGTGTGGACACACACTCTGGGCTGTACACACACTCTGAGCTGGGCACACACTGAGCTGGACACACACTGAGCTGGACACATACTCTGAGCTGGACACACACTCTGAGCTGGACACACACTCTGAGCGAGCGTGGGCTGACAGGCCGGCCGTGGAGACTCACTCAGAGACCACAGCAGGTTTCAGACTCATGGGTCCAGCTGAGACTTTCAGAGCCAGAGGAAGAGTTCATGGAAACATCAGAGCTCTGTTTGGCTTTGTTTGGTTTATGTGAACGCACCAACACCAGAGATGAGGAAAGACACAACAGATTCCTGCTGCATGCTCCGACCTCAGTCAGAGACGTTTCTCTGAGGCAGGATCATCCTCCACTCAGGACACTAACGTTAACCCACAGCAGATCCTGAACTCAGCAGCAGAGGGACCAATGATGGAGAGACACAGCGATCGTTCAGGACAAAGAGACTGACTAAGTGTTTCCATCAGTTTCAGAAGAAAAAGTTTTTATTGAAAAGAGGAAGAGGTAATCACAGAGCAGGTCTTATATCTGCGTTTGCCGTGTTTTAAAGCTGAACACTGCAGCGATGAGCTCTGTGCAGGGCATCGTTTCCTCTGAACGTTTTTATTTCTGCCCTCTCAGTGATTGTCTGCTCATTGTGCAAAAACAGGAGGAGGCTCTGCTGCAGGCCGCTCTGATGCAGGCTGCTCTGATGCAGGCCGCTCTGGATGCAGGCCGCTCTGGATGCAGGCCACTCTGGATGCAGGCTGCTCTGGATGCAGGCTGCTCTAATGCAGGCCACTCTGATGCAGGCCGCTCTGATGCAGGCCGCTCTGATGCAGGCCACTCTGGATGCATGCCGCTCTGATGCAGGCCGCTCTGGATGCAGGCCGCTCTGGATGCAGGCCGCTCTGGATGCAGGCCGCTCTGGATGCAGGCCGCTCTGGATGCAGGCTGCTCTGATGCAGGCTGCTCTGGATGCAGGCTGCTCTGGATGCAGGCCGCTCTGATGCAGGCCGCTCTGATGCAGGCCACTCTGGATGCAGGCAGCTCTGATGCAGGCCGCTCTGGATGCAGGCTGCTCTGGATGCAGGCTGCTCTGGATGCAGGCAGCTCTGGATGCAGGCTGCTCTGATGCAGGCCGCTCTGATGCAGGCCTCTCTGATGCAGGCCGCTCTGGATGCAGGCTTCTTTGATGCAGGCTGCTCTGATGCAGGCTGCTCTGATGCAGGCCACTCTGATGCAGGCCGCTCTGATGCAGGCCGCTCTGGATGCAGGCCGCTCTGGATGCAGGCCACTCTGGATGCAGGCCGCTCTGGATGCAGGCTGCTCTAATGCAGGCCACTCTGATGCAGGCCGCTCTGATGCAAGCCGCTCTGATGCAGGCCACTCTGGATGCATGCCGCTCTGATGCAGGCCGCTCTGGATGCAGGCCGCTCTGGATGCAGGCCGCTCTGGATGCAGGCCGCTCTGGATGCAGGCCGCTCTGGATGCAGGCTGCTCTGATGCAGGCTGCTCTGGATGCAGGCTGCTCTGATGCAGGCTGCTCTGATGTCAGGGCCACTTGTTCTCTGTCTTGGCTGCGTCTCTGCAAGCATCAGGAGGGCATGTGAATGAGTCTGCTCAGGATTTTGGGGAAGCAGTCGCCATGGAAACGAGCCTTTTTTTCAGTCAGACGCTCGGGCAGCTGGAGGACAACATTTGGTTGTGTTTGCGTTCAGCTCGGCGATGACAAACCAAACATGCAGCTCAGCCTGCGCAGGTGTCATCTGTCTATTGTCGTCCGTCCGTCCTGGCGGCGTGGAGCAGGGCGCACACTTCCTGTCTGATGACAGGCAGATTGTCCTGGACCGGATCATCAGCTTCATGTTGTTCACATGTGTTTGCTCCATATGGGACTGTTCAACCCTCCCTCATCCATCTGTGACCTCCTCTCTCCATCACCCTCAGCCTCCTCCTCCTCCTTTAATGAATGACTCCTCCTGCTGTCATGACCTCCTCCTCCTCCTTTAATAAATGACTCCTCCTGCTGTCATGGCCTCCTCCTCCTTTAATGAATGACTCCTCCTGCTGTCATGGCCTCCTCCTCCTCCTTTAATAAATGACTCCTCCTGCTGTCATGGCCTCCTCCTCCTTTAATGAATGACTCCTCCTGCTGTCATGGCCTCCTCCTCCTCCTTTAATAAATGACTCCTCCTGCTGTCATGGCCTCCTCCTCCTCCTTTAATAAATGACTCCTCCTGCTGTCATGGCCTCCTCCTCCTCCTTTAATAAATGACTCCTCCTGCTGTCATGGCCTCCTCCTCCTCCTTTAATAAATGACTCCTCCTGCTGTCATGGCCTCCTCCTCCTCCTTTAATAAATGACTCCTCCTGCTGTCATGGCCTCCTCCTCCTCCTCCTTTAATAAATGACTCCTCCTGCTGTCATGGCCTCCTCCTCCTCCTTTAATAAATGACTCCTCCTGCTGTCATGGCCTCCTCCTCCTCCTTTAATAAATGACTCCTCCTGCTGTCATGGCCTCCTCCTCCTCCTTTAATAAATGACTCCTCCTGCTGTCATGGCCTCCTCCTCGTCCTTTAATTAACGACTCCTCCTGCTGTCATGGCCTCCTCTTCCTCCTCCTTTAATAAATGACTCCTCCTGCTGTCATGGCCTCCTCCTCCTCCTCCTTTAATAAATGACTCCTCCTGCTGTCATGGCCTCCTCCTCCTCCTTTAATAAATGACTCCTCCTGCTGTCATGGCCTCCTCCTCGTCCTTTAATTAACGACTCCTCCTGCTGTCATGGCCTCCTCTTCCTCCTCCTTTAATAAATGACTCCTCCTGCTGTCATGGCCTCCTCCTCCTCCTCCTTTAATAAATGACTCCTCCTGCTGTCATGGCCTCCTCCTCCTTTAATAAATGACTCCTCCTGCTGTCATGGCCTCCTCCTCCTCCTCCTTTAATAAATGACTCCTCCTGCTGTCATGGCCTCCTCCTCCTCCTTTAATAAATGACTCCTCCTGCTGTCATGGCCTCCTCCTCCTCCTTTAATAAATGACTCCTCCTGCTGTCATGGCCTCCTCCTCCTCCTTTAATAAATGACTCCTCCTGCTGTCATGGCCTCCTCCTCCTCCTCCTTTAATAAATGACTCCTCCTGCTGTCATGGCCTCCTCCTCCTCCTTTAATAAATGACTCCTCCTGCTGTCATGGCCTCCTCCTCCTCCTTTAATAAATGACTCCTCCTGCTGTCATGGCCTCCTCCTCCTCCTTTAATAAATGACTCCTCCTGCTGTCATGGCCTCCTCCTCGTCCTTTAATTAACGACTCCTCCTGCTGTCATGGCCTCCTCTTCCTCCTCCTTTAATAACTGACTCCTCCTGCTGTCATGGCCTCCTCCTCCTCCTTTAATAAATGACTCCTCCTGCTGTCATGGCCTCCTTCCTGTGGCCCAGAGAAAAAACACGGCGTCAGCGTTTGTGTGGTGGAGGACAGGAGAGGAGCGATGACGGCGGCTCAGCTGGCTGCGAGCGGGGACGCTCTGTGTCTGTCTCTGGTTTGGCTCATCCCCTCACGCCATCATGGCGTCCAGTCCTCTCAGGGTTGACCTCTGATGCTGACCCCGTGCAGTGGAGGTCGTTCTGTGTTTATGTTCTGCATCATGGAGCAGTTAGAGACGGTCTCTGTTTGGATGTGGGCTCTCAGGTTGGGGTTGGTCTGCTGGGGGTTTGTGGATCAGGTTCAGGACCAGAGATGAACCCTCCTCACAGGATTTTCTGCGTCTCGCTCATTAAACTGTGAACACTCTGAGCCTCCTGATCCGTCTCCGTCTGCAGAACAAACACGTGAGCCTGTCAGAGACAGCTTCGCTCTGCACATCGCTGCAGTTTCTGTCAGACTGAGTTTCTCTGCCGAGGAGGTTCTCCTGGGGGAGACGCTTCAGAGCGCCCAGCTCCTCCTCCTCCTCTCCTTCTCTACATCCTTTCTTCTCTGCTCTCGTCTCCTCGTGCTCGCTCCCTTTTCATCATTTAGTCATCAGGATCTGCTTCATCTCTGCCTCAGGAGGCTAAAAATGGTAACCTCCTCTGAGCAGCTGAGAGCTACACGCTACCCGAGCTGCTAGCATCCGTGATGAAAGCAGAGAGGAGGAGGAGGAGGCGCAGAGATCCAGCCTGGCGTAGACGAGTCGCTGTACTCTGTGGTTTAATGAGGCTCTGAGGAGGGACGCGCCCCCCTTAACCAAACAACCTTTAACAGGACACATTTGTCTCTTTGGCCGCGGCTCATTACGGCCGACAGGAGGAGAGTCCTCTCTGTTTGCTTTAGATTAGCAGTCAATGCTATCGATTTACTCAGAGAGGGGAGAAAACAGGAGCACACCGTGTTTTAGTGCTTCCTCCTCCTCCTCTCCTCCTCCTCTCCTCCTCTCCTCCTCCTCTCCGGGTCCTCCACCAGAAAACATAAGAATAGACATTTATTCTCTCTCGGTCTCTTTTAGCCTCACACAGAGTGATTCAAGAGGAGCTGAGCTCTGTTGGATAATCTCCATCGATTCCTCCGGTATCGGCTGCAGGAGAAATAAAACCAGAAATACATGAAACAAAAAGACAAACTTATTCCATCTGTTTCCATCTCTCCATCCCTGCAGCTGAGCAGTTTACCCTCTGTGGGCTCACCAGGCTTCACACACGGCCACAAACAACCGCACACACCAGGCTTCACACACGGCCACAAACAACCGCACACACCAGGCTGCACGCTCACCAGAATCCTATGAGCGTTTTTAAAGGAAGCTGGAGAGAAACACACACACGCACGGGGGAGAACATGCAACAGGCTGCTGCCTGGCCGGGAATCAAACCAGCAACCTTCTCGCTCTGAGTCAGCCCTCCTGCAGAGCTGGAAACACTCTGTGGACTCTGCTAGCTCCCGCTCAGCGCACAGAGGCGTGGAAACATGTGAGGACGAGGACAGGAGTTACTACAACTAATATCACAGGATGTGACACAGTTTGGTCATCTTTTACTCCCAAACCCATCAGATGATCGTCCAGGTTTAAAGCAGAGCATGCAGCGCTGACACTGAGTGTCGGAGGTTTGAACCCAGAGACAGACTTCCTGTTGGATCAGCTGATCCACGCTCAGAGTGTGTGTTTAATGTGTGTTTAAAGAGTGTGTGTTTAATGTGTGTTTAAAGAGTGTGTGCTGGATTATGATGCTTTGTTTTCATGCTGACTGCATGTGAACCTGTTCCTGAAATATTAATCCCAGTCACACGCTCCCCCTCGTGCTGATGGAGGCTGAGGAGGAGGAGGAGGAGGAGGAGGAGGAGGAGGAGGAGGAGGAGGAGGAGGAGGAGGAGGGGTTTTTAAATAAAGCAGAATGAGTCTCTGTCAGATCCAGGGTGGTGTTGCTCCGTCAGATCCAGGGTGGTGTTGCTCCGTCAGATCCAGGGTGGTGTTGCTCTCTTTATGCACTCTGCTGCTGCATCCACAGACGACGCCTGAGTTAAAATTTCAGCTTCGTTCAGAGCAGGACTTCCTGTTCCAGCAGCCTGAGAGCGTCCAGATAATCCAGTATTTAACAGTTATATTTGCATGTTGTGTTTTATGCTCACATCCTGCCAGCCGGCCTCTGAGCAGCTCTGTTCTCACTCTGTCCAATTACACTGAGAGCCTGCTTCTCTCTGCGCGCCAGCCGCAGCAGCTTTCAGAGGATCAGCACAAACTGGCAGCAGGAGCGCAGCTCTGTGCCGTGTTTGTTATGGGCTCAGTGTGAGAGTGTGTGTGAGTGTGTGTGTGTATGGGTGGCGCTGTGGTTGGCAGGAATCAGTGTAAAAGATTTAGAGCTGAAGGCAATCCTGCATGGCCCTTCGTCCAATCTGTTTCCGTGGTAACCGTAGCATCCTCGTGGCAGAATAAGAGAAATAAATCATCAGCAGCTCCGTGCGTCCGTGCAGAGCTGGGAGCAGGATATTATTTGTCAGATTGGACGGCGTGCATGCAGCACGAGCCACGGATAATTCAAACATCCAGGTCTGAAAATCATTCAGTGATTGAGAGCGAGGCTGAGAGATGAAGGAGAGCAGCCTGAGGGAGGAGCTGAGCATGCTGGGGCTTTGGAGGCAGAGACACAGAGTAGATGTTTGAATAAAACACATTAATATTCTGTTTGAATCATCTTTACATCGTCTCTTTGGTTTCACCACAAACATCACGTTTACAGGGAAACGGTTCAGCCGCGCTCACACGTGGCTCTGAAACGTCCTTCAGGTTTCACAGAGTCCGTCCTGACCTCTCTGAGCCGCTCCCTCCTCAGCTGTGAGGGTGGGAAGTCACACCTGACTCCTCAGCTCCTGGTTCCTCCTCTAACCTCCCTGTTCTCTCTGTTTCATCCTGCAGATGGCGCCCCGCTGAGCGAGCTGTCCTGGTCATCGTCCCTGGCCGTGGTGGCAATCTCCTTCTCTGGCCTCTTCACCTTCGTCTTCCTCATGCTGGCGTGCCTCTGCTGCAAGAGAGGAAAACTCGGCTTCAAGGTGAGCTCCGTCTTTTAATGAGGAGCTTCTCGTTAGGCTCTTCCCGAAGCATCAAAAAAACATGAGGCGGGACCAAACCGCCGCACGTGACACACTCTCACACACACACAGACACGTGACATCCTATGAAGCTCTGACAGAGACGAGCTCTTTGGCTCTGTGGCTCTTTGGCTGGTCACTGCAGACAGAGATCATGGAGTATCCGTGTTGTCTTCTCCGTCCTGAGGGGAGGAAACAGACGCCGTGCAGAGCGAGGCCTCCTCTCCACGACCTCCTGGTTCCTCTCTGAGCAGCCGGCGCTGAAATGGGTCAGAGCGCCACAGAAAATGGGACATGGAGTAAGAAAGGAAGTGTGTGTGGAGCTGTGAAGAAGCCTGGACTCCTGTGTGTGAGCGTGTGTATTTCTGGGGCATAAATGAGAGCGGATCAGCTGATTCACCCACACAGAGCAGACTTACTGCCTTGGTGAGCTCTCTGGTAAACAAACATAGATTACTTTACTGAAAATCATCCTGAGAGGCCAAACAAAGCGTGGTCGTCTTCACAGCACGTACGCAAAGCAGATTCTTCAAACACGGTGTTTACATCCACATCAGCTGACACTTCTACTCCAGGGCCGTATGTAGTGGTTTGGGGGCCCAAGGCAAACCCAGTCCATGGGGCCCTCCATGTCCTTGTAACTCCTCTTCCTCAGAGCTAGACTGGCCTTCCCTGGGTCCACTGTCTCTTTCCCAGAATCAAGGCATGAGACAGTGCTAATCTTGTTCATGCTAACTTAACACAACTAAATGCATTTCCTCAAGTTCTGTACTTTAGTTTGATTTAGAAAAAAGTGAATCCATCATTTAGTCCACTTTGTCCTGGATTTGAAATCTTTTATGGTCCATTGAAGCTTATTTGTCCCACAGTGGGGAATTTACAGAGTAACAGGAACAAACAAGAAAGGATGGAGTGAAAAACATTACAATAGGTAAATATTGAAAACAATAATTTAGTGAAGAAAAAATATGTAAATATCAAGCACAACATCAAACTGGAAAAAAATCTACTGAAAGAGGTGATATTTACAGTTAGCATACTTTTTGGTACTATTATTTTAAAGTGAATGTATTTTTATTTGACCCCCTGTCCAGTGAGTTATGTTTCCAAAAAAGAGATTTATACAATAATGTTTATCACCAACTCCAAAAGTTTGATTTAGAGAAAATGATCCTGTTTCCTGGGCTAGATAAAGTCCTTAAATCCTAAAAGTCTGATATGTTTATCTCAGATCTCAGAGCAACATTGGTTTTATTTCACACTTGGTTGAAAATAAGAAAAAAATGTGAAAAAGTGTTTTTACCACTTTCTTCCTGAATCAAATGTTCAGATGTGTTGTAACATGGAATAGCCCATTGAATAAGAAGGGAGGGGGAGGACCCAAAACCATCATTACAGATTAAGACTTTGATGGATTTTTAACTCAGGGAGAAACAAACACAGCTGGTGTAAGAAAGAAGAAATGTGCATGTGTCTAACCCCAGAAACTCCACCTGCAGAGATCAATCTGGATCCGGACCAGGATCCAGGTCAAACTGAGGCAGGTAGAAAGTCACACAGGATCAGTTTGTGTCTGATTTTAAGTTAATTTGAGCCACATTTACCTGACGAGTCCAGAAAAATCTCATTTTAAGATATAAAAAGTCAAAAACTCACAGATTGAGGCTGATTCATCCGTTTATGTCATGTTCACACGATGTCACTGCTCTCATTCCTCCACCCGGCCTCAGCGTTGGCTTCACTGTTTACCAAAACATCCACCAGGGTTTAAAGTTTATGACAACAACAAACTTATAAACAAAGATGGCGACCGTGGAGGAGGTGTTGCTAAGCTAATGTAGCCCTTGTAATGCTGCCTCTGTTTTTCTTTTCATGTCAGAGCTTCATCAGCAACACCTCCTCCACAGACGCCATGTTTGTTTATGAGTTTGTTGTTGTTATAACTCTGACTCTCAGCTGCTCTCCCTGGTGGATGTGTTGGTTAACAGCAATGTGAAGGATGCATGTAAGGATGCATGTAAGCATGCAGCATTTAAACATGTAAAAGGAGGAGGAACGGGCCTTCATCGTCATGGAAACGTGCAGAAACATGCATGAAATGAAAGAGTACAGACACAAGGCTGCGTCCATATCTGCTCTGTGTTCAGCGCTGGGCATAAATGGGCCTTTGGGTGCACTTTTTGTTCCCACTAACACAAGTGAAGTCGTATGAATCCATGACTTCCTGTCAGCTGTCAAACGGCAGACAGTGCAGTGATGTTTCTCCACCAGAGGGGGGACTGAGTGCTCCCTGGGTCAGTCAGAAAAACCGACCATCCGAACATCATGCATACTTGAACTCCATCCTCCCTCCATCTTCCAAGAAAAGCCTCTGAGTCACATTCCTGCTCAGGACTCCACGCTGTCCAATCCGCACGTCGTCCTCTTCTTCCTGTTAATTTATGTTGAATCATTACGAGGTAATTATCTCACTTCAGGAGGAACGTGCAGAAAGGTTTGTGCTGCTGTGACACTGACGTGAACCACATGATGGAGGCGGTCAGATGAGTTTCCTCAGCGAGTCACAGACGTGAAAGATGGTTTAATAATGAAGAGTGACGGCCTGCGGGGTCATTTCCATCATCTCTCTTTGTTCTCCGTGCACCCACAGCCCGTCTTTCTGTTTCCTCTCCTCTCTGTGCAGCGCGGCGCTGCTCCGTGCACAGAGGCTTTGTGATGGTCTTACATAACTTCCTGTTCTTTCTGGAGACTCTGTGTTTGAGATGCTTCTCGTGGGCTGAGAGAGGAACCAGCATCTACTGGAAACATACAGCATCACCGGCGTGCCGGACCACCCAGCTGGGACGTGTCAGGGTGTGTCAGGGCCAAGGCGGGCGGGGGGAGGGGGGCGGAGAGGGCGTGAGGAAGGGCATACCCATGAGCCCACGGTGCATCCGGCCTCAGGGCCCCATCTGGATTTAGACACGGCCTCTCCCAGAGCAGGAAGAGGGGATTTCAGGGGCAGAGGAGAGAAAGCGCCCTGTGTTTTCAGACGGGACGGAGAGATGTGGAGCTTCCTCTGGAGATCCTGCTCAACGGCCCGAGTCCACCCTGACAGTCTGAGATAAAGTCTGAGATAGAGTCTGAGATAAAGTCTGAGATAAAGTCAGAGATAAAGTCTGAGATAAAGTCTGAGATAAAGTCTGAGATAAAGTCAGAGATAAAGTCTGAGATAAAGTCAGAGATAAAGTCTGAGATAAAGTCTGAAATAAAGTCTGAGATAAAGTCTGAGATAAAGTCTGAGATAAAGTCTGAAATAAAGTCTGAGATAAAGTCAGAGATTAAGTCAGAGATTCCAGCCTGACAGTCTGGATAAAGTCTGAGATAAAGTCTGAGATAAAGTCTGAGATAAAGTCTGGATAAAGTCTGAGATAGAGTCAGGGATAAAGTCTGAAATAAAGTCAGAGATAAAGTCAGAGATAAAGTCTGAGATAAAGTCTGAGATAAAGTCTGAGATAAAGTCAGAGATAAAGTCTGAGATAAAGTCTGAGATTAAGTCTGAGATAAAGTCTGAGATAAAGTCAGAGATAAAGTCTGAGATAAAGTCTGAGATAAAGTCTGAGATAGAGTCTGAGATAAAGTCTGAGATAGAGTCAGGGATAAAGTCTGAAATAAAGTCAGAGATAAAGTCAGAGATAAAGTCTGAGATAAAGTCTGAGATAAAGTCTGAGATAAAGTCAGAGATAAAGTCAGAGATAAAGTCTGAGATAAAGTCAGAGATAAAGTCTGAGATAAAGTCTGAGATTAAGTCTGAGATAAAGTCTGAGATAAAGTCAGAGATAAAGTCTGAGATAAAGTCTGAGATAAAGTCTGAGATATAGTCTGAGATAAAGTCAGAGATAAAGTCTGAAATAAAGTCTGAGATAAAGTCTGAGATTCCACCCTGACAGTCTGAGATAAAGTCTGAGATTAAGTCTGGATAAAGTCTGGATAAAGTCTGAGATTAAGTCTGGATAAAGTCTGGATAAAGTCTGAGATAGAGTCTGAGATAAAGTCAGAGATAAAGTCCGAGATAAAGTCAGAGATAAAGTCTGAGATAAAGTCTGAGATAAAGTCTGAAATAAAGTCTGAGATAAAGTCAGGTCTGTTTGAGAGACACTGAATAAACTTTGGTGAGTTTAATGCTCCTGTCACAGGATTCATCAGACACTCAGTTTAAACCATCAGCTGTTTTCAAAGTGCTCATACTCCTGCTGAGCTACGGACACATAATCTCTCCAGATTATCTCTGTACACCAGGTTAACACCAACCAAACAGGCGTAGCTCTCCCTCAGAGTCTGACACCAACCGTTTTCCCACAGTGTCAACAGGCAGAGGAGGATACAGACCACTCTCTGCTCTCCTCTAATCTGGATCCCTCAGGGAGCAGCAGGAGGACCAGGTCAGATTAAGAGCTGGATTGGAGGGCAAAACCTCCAGGTTCAGGTTCTGGTTCTGGTTCTGGTTCCAGCCTGGAGTGATGAAGCTGAGGGTGAGGGATGAAGGTCAGGGATGAAGAGGTGTGTGTGGAAAGTCCCCTTCAGTCTGTCTGTATGAAGGAGTGTGTGTGTGTGTGTGTGTGTGTGTGTGTGTGTGTGTGTGTGTGTGTGTGCTGCAGAGGGAGGGGGAAACTCTGCAGATGTTCACCCGCTCTTTGGAGGAGGGGGGAGGAGTGGGGGGGGTGGGGGGTGATGTCACATGTATAGTATGTGAGACCCCCTCCCCTCCTCCTCCCTCCTCCTCCTCCTCCTCCTCCCTCCCCTCCTCCTCCTCCTCCTCCTCCTCCTCCCTCCTGTGTTTTTCTCTCTCACATTTTTGTGGGAGCTCAGTTTCTCTTTTCTGTGAACTGGGAGAAGCTGCTCCTCCCTCTTCCTCTCCCCCTTCTCCTCCTTTTCTCCCCCTGCATCCCTCCATCCTGAGGACAGTCAGTGTTCAGCCACAAAGCCTCTTCCTCCTCTTCCTCCTCTTCCTCCTCCCTAAAGGCAACAATGAGCCTCTCTCTGCACAGTGGCGATGCCTCTCTGTGCAGGAGCTGCTCCTCCTGGCACCGCCGACCTCCTGCAGCCCGGCATCCTCCGTATAAAGGAGACCCTGGAGGGCCCACTGAGTCTGGGTGTGAAGGTGTGTGTGTGAAGGTGTGTGTGTGTGTGTGTGTGAGGAAGACAGAAAGAGGCTGAGATGCTAACAAAGCTGCAGACGTGTGAGGAGCTCTCCTCTCCGGTGGACGCTGAGGACAGGTAGGACACCTGGAGGCGCTGAGGAGTCCCAGAGACACCTGAGCTGCTTGTTTTACCAGTGAGAGGGCTAACTGGGAGGAATGGTTTAATGGGGAATGAATCAGGGTGTGAAGGATGGAGCGTGCTGGACGGGTTCAGGGAATAGTTTGACTTCCTGCAGGAAATGACAAATGTTGGATATTCTTGAGGTTTTCTGTCCTAACTTTCTAAAAGTGGTCAGCGAGCGTGTTTGTGCTTCAGGGTTTGTAAACGTGAAATCCTGAACCAAAGGGACGTTTGTTGGTTTTTGGATGAAAGATGCAGAAAACATCTGTACTGTTTGGATTTCAGCGTCTACTATTGTCTTAATGAAACCATCCAAAACTTTTCTCTGAGAAGTTTTTAAAGATATTTGTAATTTGCTGATGTTTATTTGATCCCTGACAGATTAACTCAGGACGAAAACATCGAATTTCACCGACTTCTGGTCAAAGTTTTGATGCTTAAACAGCAGGATGTGTGAAAAATCAGAGATAACAGGGCTGCTCTGTGTGTGTGTGTGTGTGTGTGTGTGTGTGTGTGTGTGTGTGTGTGTGTGTGTGTGTGTGTGTGTGTGTGTGTGTGTTGATATGAGTGAGTGAAACCACATGTTGAATGAGAGGGCGAGCGGGGCCGTGTGAAGATCTGGATTTGAGGCCGAGGGAGGGGGCGTGCAGCCAGCGTGTGTGTGTGTGTGTGTGTGTGTGTGTGTGTGTATGTGTGTGTGTGTGTGTGTGTGTGTGTGTGTGTGTGTGTGCTCAGATTCTTGGGGGACAGGATGAAGTGAGAGATGGAGGCGTTTGTGTGAGTGTGTTTACGTGTGTGTGTGTGTGTGTGTGTGTGTGTGTGTGTGTGTGTGTGTGTGTGTGTGTGTGTGTGTGTGTGTGTGTGTTTATGTGTGTGGGTGTTACAGAGGCCTGCAGCAGGTCACATTTTTCCAGCGTTGGGATCTGCTGCTCGATCTAAGAGACTTTTATTCTGACATCCGGTCGAGGATGAGGCCAACTCCCTCCTCTTCATCCTCTTCATCCTCTTCATCCTCTTCATCCTCTTCATCCTCTTCATCCTCGTCTACATCCTTCGACGTGTCGCTGTGTTCAGCTGACAGGAGGAGTCTGTCAGAGGATTTTTACTGTACATAAGAGCAGAAAACAAACCACACCCTGACTTTTCCTTCTCCAGTGTTTCACGTTAATAAGAAGAGATCTCAGTTCACTGATTTCCAGACGCTGACAATTTCTTCTTCATGAAAGTGACGTTACATCAGACTTTGACTTTATCAGTTTGATTGAACAGGAGAAGTTTGATGCATGAAATATAACCGTGATATCTGGTGTTGAGTGTCTGTCCTCACACCGACGTGTTTCTCATGTTTTAACGGTTTAAGACAGTTCACTGTGTTTTACTGAGCAAGAGGCCTTTTAGTGCACGTTTGGCCCCATAGGAGACACTTTTTCTGTTTTGGCCCCCAGATGGCCCTTGGTGTGCATTCAGGCCAGGGCGACGTCTGGTTTAGAAAAATGAAGCCTATGCAGAAAGCTGTTGTTCATGGAGGACCTGCTTGAGTCCAGCTGCAGAAAGACCAGAATCACAACAACCTCAGACTTTTCCAGCCTGAAGATATTAGGATCGCCTCATTGTCCAATCAGAGACGCAGCTCAGCTCACATGACTAACAGACTATAGCTGTTAGAAAGGAAGCTCAAAGCCGGCGTCATATTCAATATGGCTGCCTCCGTAGATTGGCTTCACTTCACTGATTCAGGAAGAGACGAGTGACGTTAGAGACCACGTCTGTGGTTTTGGCCCCAGAGGCGGCTCTGTACCGTGTATTTTGTACCACTTCAATCTGCACTTTGGCTCCTGAGGAGGCCCCCTAGCCCACCTCTTTCCCCCTCTGTGCACACCACTGCTACAAACACCTGACGAGACCCTCCCTCCTGATCTCACAGATCATAACCTCAAACTGAACTCTGAACGATAACTGACCTTCATGAGCAGCTTCAAACCTCACACACACTAACTTAGAGGTTGTTAAAGCTTCAGTGTCTCTCTTGTTGACTCTTTGACTCTTTGGTGACTGGATTTTAACAATCACAGGATTAAGATGAAGATCGTCTGTTTGCCGTTTGCCCAAAGAACTAAATTACAGTTTGAACATATTTGCAGATCTCTTCAGCAAACACAGAGAGTTTGATCAAAGGGTCTGGAGCAAACACCAGCTCTCTGCTCAGAGACGTAATGATGTATTGATCAGCCTGTTTGGAGTTGTTGGGCCTGTGCAGTCTCTCCTCTGGCTCATTATTCAGCGGACAAACACGGTTTCATTAGTGATATAAAAAGATCCAAAGCTCTTCTTCAAACTTCTGAATAAACCGTCTCAGCGAGCGTCAGCCTCTGAATCTGGCTTCACCTCAAACATCTCAGCGCTGCGTCGCAGAGAGGAGCTGGTTACATGGATTCATAGTACAAATAATCTGTGGATGAATCAGAGCGGCTCTGTTTACGCTCTGATGTTCCAAACAGTCTCACTAACAGCTCAGAGAAACACCCAGCGGGGCCAGGACAGCTTGCATCAGATCATCTCAGCTCTGCTGCAGCGCTGGAGCCAGAATATCAACAAACCCCCGAGCAGCCAGGGACTCAAACCTGCGCTCATTCATTCCAGTTTATAGATTCAGACGTGACGGTTGGTTTGAAACTTCATGAGTTGAGGTTGAAAGCAGTGAAGTCACAGACTTTTTAAACCAGGGTGAAGTAAAAAAAAAAAAAGGCACAAAGAGCACGAGCTCATTGCTAAAAGCACACTTTAGCAGCCAGTTTGGTTCCTGTTTACACAACGTTTCAACCACAACGTTTCAACCACAACGTTTCAACCACAACGTTTCAACCACAACGTTTCAACCACAACGCACAAAACACAGAGAAAGACAGTCACAGATTCAGCAGATTGAGCAGCACAAGATCAACACAGTAGATCACCACCATCCTAACAACCGGACTGATGGACTGATGGACTGATGGACTGATGGACTGATGGACTGATGGACTGATGGACTGATGGACTGTTGGTCTGTTGGTCTGTTGGTCTGTTGGACTGTTGGACTGTTGGTCTGTTGGACTGTTGGACTGTTGGTCACCACTGGTTACGAGCTTTTCGTGCATGTCCAAGTTTTAATGAAACTCTGTGAAAAGTTTCTTCATCGAACATCCTCAGCTGCTCTTTTAGAAATCCCTGGGCTCTGAAGGTTTTGTTTACATGCAGCTGCTATAAAAAGTCTGTGATTTATCAGAGAAACAGAAACAGAAACTTCAGAGTTCAGATCTCAGTCAAACTGAATCCACAGGAAACCAGACTTCCCCTCAAGATATCAGGTTTGACTCTTTTTCTGTTTGCACGTGTGATCTCTCTCCAGAAATTCAAGAATGTGGACGGGGAGGAGTACCACGCAGACATGTCAACCCTGGCCTCGCCGGCCTCCCAGGGCAGCCCGGACGTCTACATCCTGCCGCTGACGGAGGTGTCCCTCCCGGTGGCCAAGCAGCCTCCTCGGTCAGGTGAGTGGATGTTTGAGGAGCTGAGACTGACTGATGCAGCAGCTTCAGAGGAGTGTCTCAGTCTGTGGATGACTCATGTAAGAGGAGAACAGCAAGGAAATGAGAGTACGTGATTTGTCCACAGGGGGCGCCAAAAGCACCACAGCTTTGAGTTTAAAAAACGTAGTCATGCATGAGTAAGAAAACTACAGAAGCATCAGGTTTAACCCCCACAGGGAGAACATGGCGCTGAAGTTTTAGAGAAACATGATGAGCCCGTCTGTGTCTGCGGTCTCACACTGACTCCAGGTCTAAAGCCCGTCTGTGTCTGCAGTCTCACTCTGACTCCAGGTCTAAAGCCCGTTTGTGGAAACCTGGAGTGGATGTGGACTGCCCCAGAGCCTGGACTCGTCCTCGCCCTTTATTTCCAGTGTTTCCAATCAGTGAGTCTTTGAAATCCCTTCGCTGCGTTTAAAAAGATTTGCACGCTCTCGCTGCTGTTGAAGGGGATTAAGCTGAAGATGAATGGCTGGTCGAAGAACATCCAATCATGAGATCATTTGTGACGCTTCGTCAGTGCTTTGCAGCTCACGCCTTCAGCCGTTTACTGCAAACTGATGCAAACCTTACACCGACTGTGAAAAAGAGCCAGAGCCTTACGCATGCGAGAACATTTCAGGGTGTGAGGGTAAAGTCAGAGCGAGGAGAGCTGGCGTTTGTCAAAGTGTGTCCCCAGGGCGAGCGCCGCCCCGATGCTGGCCTCGGTCAGCCGGCCTCCACCTATCCCACAATCCCACACGGCAGGTCCCCGCTGAACGAACTCTGTGCTCCTCAGCGCTCAAACATCTGCCTGTTGCATAATCAGGTCCAGGCGGCCAGCCTACGCTGCTGCTGGAGGAATGTCAGGCACGCCGAGCACAAAACCCCAGTGAGAGCTGCGCTCTTCCCTCTGTGGCTCTCTGTGGCTCTCTGTGGCTCTCTGTCTGCCCCTGCTGAGCTCTGACACGGCGCCTTGTTCTGGCTAATGGGCTGATGCTGCCTGATAAACTTATGACACCGAGCAGTTAGACTGAATGGATCTCGCCCACGCAGGAACTTCAGGATTCAGTCTGCAGAAAAGCCCTGAAGTGTGTTTGATAAAGAAACTGAACATGTCTGTGTCTGCGTCAGCCACAACCCCTCAGCTCAATCTGTACCGTCTGTACTCAACGCAGAGCAGAGAAATCCAGTCAGGGGTTTCCAACAGGCCAGCATCCAGCACACGGACAGAGTCAGCCAAAGAAGGAAAATGTTTCTGTGCTTCACGCTCAAAAGGAAACAATGAACAAATGACACAAAGTTTGGCCTCGTCTGGTCCAGCCTCTGGGGCAGACGAGACTCTGCTGGTGCTGATCCTGCGCTAACACCACAGGCCCACAGAAGTCCCTCCAGGTATCCAAGCTGCAACCTCTGGTCTGAAAACATGAGACAACGCTGAAGTGTTGAAATCTGTTGAAGCTCCAGTTTCCTCTTGAGGCTGAGAGCACCAGGAGTTTCCTCTGACTCAGCAGTTTGGAAGGTATTGGATATGGATTCAGCGAATCCTCTGAATCGATTCATCTCCAGTTAAGTGGAGGCTCTGTGTGTGTTATTCTCGTTGAGGTGACACACCACGTGTTTCCACATGGGCATAAAAATTGGAAATTGAAGCATTTGAATTGATATCAAATCCAATCGATGAAGTTCTTAGCAGTACCCAGCTCTGACTTCCTGTATGGCCCAGCTCTAACTTCCTGTATGGCCCAGCCCTAACTTCCTGTATGGCCCAGCTCTGACTTCCTGTATGGCCCAGCTCTAACTTCCTGTATGGCCCAGCTCTAACTTCCTGTATGGCCCAGCTCTAACTTCCTGTATGGCCCAGCACTGACTTCCTGTATGGCCCAGCCCTAACTTCCTGTATGGCCCAGCTCTAACTTCCTGTATGGCCCAGCTCTGACTTCCTGTATGGCCCAGCCCTAACTTCCTGTATGGCAGAGCCACATGATTTGCTTTTCAAACTCAGTTTCAGAAACAGACAGGTGACGACACAGGGACCACCTGTGGGTGCATCCAGTCCAAAAACCTGACCACACAGACTTTAACATGCAGCCTGAGGCTGAGACCAACCAGCATCATCATCCAAACAGAGCTTCTTACAGGCAACTGCAAACCAGCTGACATCACTTCCTGCCAGCAGGCCTCAGATTCAGCTCGATGGCTCGTTGCTGTGACGACAGAGAGGAGGAGCATCAAACCAGAGACAAACCCAAGAGTCAAACGTCACCTTTTCACCTGAGCTGCTGTTTGCACGTTTCATACACTGACCCAACATGTCTGGGTTACGTTAGTGTGGTTTTTAATTTATCATTTTAAAACCAGATCATTTAAATCTGGGTGTATTTATCTCTTACAATCTGACTTGTTTTATTTTTCCGCTGGCTCTGAAAAATGCTGCTGTTACACAACAATTTCCCAGTTTGAGATCAATTAAGCTATTCTATTCTTTTCTATTCTATTCTATTCTATTCTATTCTATTCTATTCTATTCTATTCTATTCTATTCTATTCTATAAAGTGATCTAAATGGCTTTTTATTGGTGTCTTTCGATGCACAGAGAAACCAATCAGCTGAGCGTCTCTTGGGATATTTTCTTGATGAATTTCGACACATGAAAACTAAAAATGTGTTTTCACGTCTTGGAGAAAGTGAGACTCTCTGAGTTTGGATACAGAGAGCCTGAAACCACGATCTGTCCTCTGAGCGTGATGGAAACCACATGTTGAGGGAGCGGAGCAGAGGTCAGAGACTCATAACTGCACCTCCAGGACGGCCTCGCCCTCTGACATCATGACAGGAAATGGGCTTTTGTTTTCAGGAGGAATAAATCGTCTGTTGTGGAGCCGCTGTACTCCACTCTGCTTCGTTCCCTTTACCGTCTCTGAGCTCTGTTTATCTCTGTCTCTGCTCTGATTTCTATCTTTACTCTGACTCTGCTCGCTCAAGTTGAAGTGAAGTTATTTATACCCCGCTGCGTCATGCACATGCAGTAAAAAGAGCTTTACAGGATGATAAAATATTAAACCCAGAGAGGAGCAGAGGCACTCAGAGAACAGAGCGACGTGACGCAGGAAGTTTGGAAAGAGTTGGAGGTGGAAGTGAGGACACTTGATGCTGAGGTTTTTACCCTGAGCCCTGCTCCCTCTCAGATGATGATGATGACTGAAGGAGGAGTTTCTCTGGTGTATTTCTTCCTCTGGCAGCAGAAAAACTAGATTTAATCTCTGGTCTGATCATAGCTTGTTTTTTTAAACCTTAAAGTTCAGATTCTCTTCCCTCTGCACAGAGCTCAGATCTTACATCTTTAGACGGTTTGATGATAACATGAGAAATGTCAGTGACAGAGATTAGTGCTGCTTTGATTGGAGGCACAGAGGTTCAGCTGATGGAGCGTCTCCACATTAGAAGCTGGATGGATGGAGCAGCTGAGGGTGGAGGGCGGGAAGCTCAGGGACAGGGTCAAAAACTCTGTGACTTCATGAAGACTTCATACGGTTTCAGCGTCTTGTTTTCCAAACGTTGTTACTTATTGTGAGCTTTGTTTGTTAAAGTCGGGTTTTAAGTTTCCCCGTAGCCTCTCAGAGTGATCCCATGTGGATCCAGATCCAGAACTGGAAGCTCTCCTGATTCCTGAGCGCTGAGGTAAACATGCAGCGCAGAGACCCCGTGATAAAGTCTGCTCCCTCCCTCCTCCTGTCCTCCTCCTGTCCTCCTGCTGTCCTCCTGTTGTCCTCCTGCTGTCCTCCTCCTGTCCTCCTCCTGTCCTCCTGCTGTCCTCCTCCTGTCCTCCTGCTGTCCTCCTCCTGTCCTCCTCCTGTCCTCCTCCTGTCCTCCTGCTGCGTCTCCAGCGCTGAGCGATGATGTGAGTGGGTGGAGCTGCTCCTTATGTGAGCCATCAGTACTGTAAGAGCTGGGCCCGGTCCAGAGCCTGGTCCCTGTGCAGGAGCCGCCCTGATGCAGCTGCTCTGAGCTGTACACACACACACACACACATACACACATACACACACACACACACACACACACACACACACACACACACACACACACAGTGATCTGAGGAAAACAAGCGTGATGTCATTTCCTGTGCTGAACCATCACCTGTACACCGACACCCCAGACCGCGGGTTATGGAAGGAAACCAGGAAACATGTGAGCAGCTCTCAGACAGGACTGGACCCGGATGCTCCAGGGTGGAGGAGCTGGAGGAGGTGGAGGAGGTGGAGGAGTTTAACGTGAAGTCCATTAGACTCTAAGTGCTGTAGCTGCTGTTTCTCACTGATAACTTCCTGGACGCTGCAGTGATGAAGCTCCACGCCGTCTTCAGAGGAGGACGCTCAGCGTGCACCGAGGTGAGGAGAGACCAGACGTGCTGCTGCTCAGTGTTTGGGTGGATGTCAGGGTGTTTCCAGCCCCACATCAGGAGTGAGATGTTTTAAAAGGGTCTGCTTTACTTCACCAAGCAGCTTAGAGAAAATATTTCTCCCTCTTGTTTCTTTTCTCCTGATTAACACAGATTTTTATCCCACTGACACAGCGTACGCTCAGCTCCTCCTTCCTCTGTGAATACCTGAGCTGGAGCTGGTGGTGGAGCTGGTGGTGGAGCTGTTGGTGGAGCTGGTGGTGGAGCTGTTGGTGGAGCTGGTGGTGGAGCTGGTGGAGCTCCCACCGTTACCTCCAGACTCTTATTGGTGGAGCAGGTGGAGAATGGTCCCAGTGTTGAGCTCTAACTGGTCCTAACTGGTGCCATGCTGCCCCGCGCAGACAGACAATGATGCTTATTCTGCCCACGGCGGCAGAGACGGCGTGAGGGGGAGGAAGGAATGAGCGGCCCGGGGAGGGAGACAGGGGAGTCCAATATGGGCTCCGCACAGTGACGGGCCTGTGTGTCGGTCTGGAGGGGGACGGAGCTCCACAAAGACCGGTCTGTGTGGATCTGAGTGTCATCGTGGGGGACACAAAGGGACAGAGAGGGGGGAGGGGGAGGGGGGGTGCTGCCGTCAGTGGCGTTACGTTTGGCTGAGCAGGGACAGGACGGTCTGTGGGGCGTGTGCAGCAGGCGGCGAGGACTCAGGTCGTCAGGGGATGCTGACAGAGATGCATGATGGGTCAGGAGGACGGGGGGACAGACGGAGCTGGATGCAGAGGGAGAGATGAGTTTGTTTACTCTCTGACATGTCGGCGTATTTCCTCTGAGAGAGGCTGAGAAACCATCGACTGGATGAGGATGGACTCTTCAGGAGCCTCTTAACGACCTGCACACGGTGCGTCCAGTCATAATCTGATATTAATGTGATCTGTTCATCCTTCTTCAGGTCAGAGCTTTCCTGTGTCATCTTTTTCATCCTTGGAAACAATTTGTTGATCCAGACATTTATGGTATGAAAGAGTCAAACATCCATAAGCTTCCTGTTCACTGGACATTATGATGAAAACACAGCTCAGTTTGTTTATTTCATGCAAAACCAGCTCTGAAATATTTCCTCTTTGAATCATCTAAAAAAATAATGTTTGAGGTCTGTAAACTGCCCGTGGAGAGATTTTAAGCAGTGGGTTGAAACATGTTAAAGCTCTTCAGAGGAACTTTAAATCTGCTGTGTTTTTGGCGCCCCCTTTGGACACCTTTAGCATCCCTCTGCTCATGTGAAAGCTGTTTCTAACAAACCCTCTGATGTTTCATGAAAGAAAGCGTGGAGGAGTCTGTTGATCCTCTCTGCTCCGCCCCCCCAGGCCAGCTCCTGAAGCCCTCTGACCTGAGCCGCCACAGCCTCCTCTACCTGAAGGAGATCGGGAATGGCTGGTTCGGGAAGGTAAGCTCATTTCTCACGTTTCAGTCTTCATAGCTTCCCTCTGGGGTTTGAGGCTGTGGCTCCTGATGCAGCGGCCTGGAGGTGGACGGGACGCAGCATCAGAGGCTCTGGCAGCGCCGCCGTCAGGCGTGTGGCGTGTTCAGGGCTAAGTCAGTGACAAATGGACGACACGCTGACTCCTCTGTGACTGAGCGCGTGCTGCCGTCCTCATCCTGACTCTGTGGTGTCAGCTCTGCTCACACCTGTTGGCCTCGGCTCTTCAGGGTCAGTTTCAGCTGGTGAACTTTAGTCCTGGTGCTCAGCTGCAGGTGGAGGGATGTGGAGGTTACACACCCAGATAACGTGTTCTCCTTTTCTCCACCTCCATCCCTCCCTCCATCCATCCCTCCATCCATCCCTCCTTCCCTCCTTCCCTACATCCACCCGTCTGTCTCTGTCTCCTCTTTTTCAACTCACACCGTCTCTCATGACTTCACATCCATCCCTCCATCCGTGTGTACCTTGACTGGGTATGTCCATCTGTGTGTGTGTGTGTGTGTGTGTGTGTGTGTGTGTGTGTGTGTGTGTGTGTGTGTGTGTGTGTGTGTGTGTGTGTGTGTGTGTGTGTGTGTGTGTGTGTGTGTGTGTGTCCCTGCTCTGTCTTTGTCTTTGCACGGCTGCTCTCTCCCTTTGTGTGACGGTCACTCCCTCTCCTGGCTTCGTGTGTGTGTATCCCTGTGTGTGTGTATCCCTGTGTGTGTGTGTGTGTGTGTGTGTGTGTATCCCTGTGTGTGTGTGTCTCTGTGTATCCCCTTGTGTGTGTGTGTCCCTGTGTGTCCCCGTGTGTGTGTGTGTCCCCGTGTGTGTGTGTGTGTGTGTGTATCCCTGTGTGTGTGTGTCCCTGTGTATCCCCTTGTGTGTGTGTCCCTGTGTATCCCCTTGTGTGTGTGTCCCTGTGTATCCCTGTGTGTGTGTGTGTGTGTATCCCTGTGTGTGTGTGTCCCTGTGTATCCCCTTGTGTGTGTGTGTCCCTGTGTGTCCCCGTGTGTGTGTGTGTCCCCGTGTGTGTGTGTGTGTGTGTGTGTGTGTATCCCTGTGTGTGTGTGTCCCTGTGTATCCCCTTGTGTGTGTGTCCCTGTGTGTGTGTGTATCCCCGTGTGTGTGTGTATCCCCGTGTGTGTGTACCCATGTATCCCCGTGTGTGTACATGCCTCTATCTGTCCTCTTCCAGGTTTTGCTCGGGGAGGTCAACACTGGACTGAACTCCACCCAGGTGGTGGTGAAGGAGCTCAGATCCAGCGCCGGCGTTCAGGACCAGATGCACTTCCTGGAGGAGGCCCAGCCGTACCGGTAGGCGCTCCGCCCGTCTCTGTGAGGGGTGCTGGGCTGAAGGGAGGTGCTGTGGTCTGACCTCATGTCTCCTCTCCTCCTCAGCTCCCTGCAGCACCCTGCGCTGGTGCAGTGTTTGGCCCAGTGCACCGAGGTCGCCCCCTACCTGCTGGTGATGGAGTTCTGCCCGCTGGTGAGTGACGCCACAGAGCAGGCGTGTTTCAGCGCCGTCAGGCCGTGAGACAGAGGCTGGAAACCCGTCACCTCATCCAGACGGTTAATGAAACGCTGTGGATGAATCCCTGAGTGTCTCTGCAGCCTGGACCACAGCTGGTCGTCGGCTCCTCTGAATTATTCAGACGTACAGTTTGAGCTGTGGGTCCTAAAGTCTTTGACCTCTACCTCAGGAGTCTGCACAACATCCTTAAACTAATTCAGAGCATTAAGTGGATTGAGAACTTCCTGTAATATTCAGACTGTGGATTTTATAGCGTATAACTTTTGGCCATGGAGATTTTCTTGGCAGCAGCTGCAAATATCTGGCAGGAGGCCTCAAAGTCACCGATACATCACCCGACACTTGTACCACTCAGAGCGGGGCATTAAATCCAACATGGACCCCAGAGGACGGATTGGTTCTGCAGATTTATCGCTGATATTTGTGACGATGTTAAAGTAATCAGAGATTTAAGGAGTGGCTTCCTCCCATTTCACATCCATCCACTTTAATTAAAACGTCGTTTATTTTCCCACTGAGAGTTTTCACTGGATGCCGTCAGGGTTACCTCAGAAAAAAAAAAGTCTTTAGTGCTTTTGGTTTTAATGAACTGATCTTTACTGTAGTTTCTGGGCACATGTCGCTAAACAAACAGTTTCCTTGTGCAAAAAAATAAAAATAAAAATCATAAATTTATATGAGAAGAGAAATAAAAATGATTCTTCATCACAAAAAGAACAAAATATCACTTAATGCATGTTCAGTTTTGTTGCAAAATTCAAGCACAATAGATATATCAGAAATACTTTAGTTTAGTCTTATTGTAGAGTGGCTCATGTATTTTTATTCATCATAAACATAAAATGATTTTATTTTTAATTTTTTACCCTTATATGACAGATTTCAGATCCCAAACACCGAGCATGCATGCTTAATGGTAACGCTGCCCCCCAGTGGTCAGAGGATGTAACACACAGATCTCTGTCTCTCCTCCAGGGGGACGTGAAGGGTTACCTCAGGAGCTGCAGGTCTGCAGACACCATGACCCCAGAGCCGCTGATCCTCCAGCGCATGGCCTGTGACATCGCCTCGGGACTCCTGCACCTCCACAAACACAACTTCACACACAGGTACGAGGTTTCCCTGCAGTCACACACCTGTACACACACGTCAGACACACATCACTAGCTAAATCTGCCTTGTGCTTTTGGTTGCTTCCTGGAACAATATCCTGGTGCTGCCTGAGTGTTCGTTATCGACTCCAGCATCAGTGATTTTGTTGCAGGCGGTGAACCGTCATCACATCAGAGACACTTTAAGCTACACGTTTAATCCTGCTTCAGCGCCACCCTGAGGCCGTGCTCTCCGGGTCTGTAACCTCTCCTCCTCCTCTCTCCTCCTCCTCTCTCCTACAGTGACCTGGCTTTGAGAAACTGCCTGCTGACTGCAAACGTCTCCGTGAAGATCGGAGACTACGGTCTGTCCCACACCAAGTACAAGGTTTGTTTCCCAGGTTAAACCACCGACAGACTCAAACACATGTAAACACACACAGTGACCTCCTGAGCTGCATCCAAGGGAGATCTGCAGATCTGATATCACTCAGCAGATCTCACCTCGGGCTTTTGTTGAGTTTACAGGTTAAAAAATGAGAAGTTGCATCTTCAGAAGAGGTTAAATGTTTAAACTCTCACTATGCAGCTGAGTTGGTGCCAGTATTTCCCCATGATTTGCTTGTGTGGATGGTCTGTGTGCTGACTTTTTTTAAGAGAGATGCACTGAGACAGCTGTTTTATGTGTAACATGAGCGCCCTCTGCTGGACGAGTTAAAGGTCTTGCACTTGACTTCAGGAGCTCTGTGGAAGATGAAGTAAAACCCCAGGTGTGTTTTTTTGTTGTGTAGTTGTTGACCTTCCTCTCTCTCCGTCAGGATGATTACTACGTCACCACGGATCAGATGTTCGTGCCGCTGCGTTGGATCGCGCCTGAGCTGGTGGACGAGGTGCACGGGAACCTGCTGGTGGCTGAGCAGACCCAGCAGAGCAACATGTGGTACGAGCCGTTATCAAACCGCGGTGGGCTCTGATCCAGCGCTGAATCGAGAGTTTTTATGACCTGTCTTTCCGTGCTGCAGGTCTCTGGGGGTGACGATCTGGGAGCTGCTGGAGCTGGGCAACCAGCCGTACAGACACTACTCTGACAGACAGGTGCTGACCTACGCCGTGAGGGAGCAGCAGCTCAGACTGCCCAAACCTCTGCTCAAAGTCCCCCTGGCCGAGCGCTGGTGAGACGAACCGCTTCAGCAGGAAAACAAACTGAATGTTCAGAGCTAAGCTGCTAATTTCCTCCAGGATGAGTGTTTGACTTTCCCGGCTGATTATTATGCTAATCCCTGGGGATTAGCTTCCGTGTAACAGGGACAGTTTTTAGGTTTTGTCTTTGTTCTCGTCCTGTTGTTACAACTTGGTTCAACATTTTCCACGAATCAAACACGTGTTGGCGAGTGACGGGACTCCAGGAGCGGCAGAGGGTTAACCCATCGCTGTCTGTGTTTGTGCTCCTCAGGTATGAGGTGATGCAGTTCTGCTGGCTCCAGCCGGACCAGAGACCCACCGCAGAGGAAGTCCACCTGCTGCTCAGCTACCTGTGTGCCAAAGGAGCCAGCGAGGCCGAAGAGGACTTTGAAAGACGGTGGAACTTGATGCGCCCCAACACTGGATTCCAGCACGGCGCCTCGGCCCTGATACGAGACCACCCCTCATCAGCCAACTCCTCCTCCTTCCCGCTGCTGGAGCAGATCTCAGCGGGTGACGGG
This sequence comes from Halichoeres trimaculatus, assembly GCF_033239565.1. NCBI lineage: Eukaryota > Metazoa > Chordata > Actinopteri > Labriformes > Labridae > Halichoeres > Halichoeres trimaculatus. Next base: position 24,968,059 of record NW_027437201.1, on the reverse strand, counting down.
TACCAGTCCGAGTCCGGGGATGATGTCCTGACCGTCACTGAGACCAGCCACGGCCTGAACTTTGAGTACAAGTGGGAGCAAGCCAGAGCCGACCCGTCCTACAGGGCCCCGGACTCCTCCAGTACCCTGGGTCAGGTGAACCACCACTGTCAAGAAGCATTTTACCCACCAGGGGGCATCGTGGGAGGCTGCCCCATGGAGAGCCTCAGCCACGGAGTCTCTCCGTCCTACTACCAACCCAAGCATCTCCACGCTCCCGGCGTGCTTCCCGTCCTCAGCGCCCACAGCCCGTCAGTCGGCAGCGAATACTACATCCGCATCGAGGAGCCAGTGGACTGCAACATCGATCTGGATTACCCCATGTGCTCATACAGTCCGGACTACCAGGGCAGCAACGGGAGCTTTCTGACCGGGAGTGCCGACTCTGGTGAATGCATGGCGTGTCCGTCACAGGCCAAAGCCATGGCGCCCTACTGGTCAGCAGACTTACACAAGACGGACGTGTACGATTCAAACGAGTCCAGTCCGGCGATCTCCCTGACCATGGAGCCTCTTCTAGGGCAAGTCTCTGACAGCAGCCCACTACGGCCCTGGGAGTCCAGCCACTACGTGTCCTACAAAGACCGGGATGGGGGTTACTACTACGAGCACTCGCCCTCTTTGGGCTTAGATAACTTTATGATCGGCAGCGAGCCCTCCAGAGATCTTCACCGGGAGAGCTGGGGGTCCAGGAGCCTGCGCCAGGCTTTGGGTGAACTGGAGAACCCCCTCGGTATTTCCCCCTCCGTGAGCAGTCCGCCCCAGCAGGCCTTCAGAGACACCTACCTGGAGACAACTCAGACCTCCATCATAGGGAAGAACGTGACGGGAGGGTACTACGACATGATGGGGTCCCTGAGGAAGACCATGCCCAGCCACACCAGGCACAACAGCCACTCCGTCAGCATCAACGTGGAGACAGAGGGGGCGCTCTTCATCGGGCACCGAGGCAGCGACTCAGAGGAGGAAGAGGAGGACATTTTCGTGGAGAGACACACCTGCAACACTTGGCCCTCAAAGCACCGCCACGGCAGCGGGGGCCACCACCGGCGGGCGAGCCACAGCTGCAGACAGGACGCTTACGTGGACTTCCACTACACCATGCCGAGCACGGACATCGAAGACTCCTGGCCCGAGGAGCACAGCCTGGCTTTCCACTCCCTGCCCAAACCCATCGACTACCTGGAGCCCCACCAGGCCAAAGACAACAGTGCCTGCCTGAGTCTGAGCAAGCATCACGCCATGGTGCCCTCAGACAACTGCAACGCCTACATCTACCTGTGCCACGACGCCGAGACCCAAGTGCCAGCGCCCGGAGAGTGCTGCCACTCACACTTCATCGACCCGCTGACGGGTCTGCTGGTCAGAAACAACAGCTACGGCCACAGCTACGCTCCCGGAAACTACATCAGTGAGAAGGTCGTCGACATCCAGAGCAACGAGGAAATGATCAACCTGTCCCCGGCGCCGGGGGGTCCCATCGTGCCCAAACCGCCCCTGACGAAGACCGAGGAGAGAAGAGAGCCGTACGTGGACCTCATCCTCGGTGATTCGCTGTTCAAGGAGAAGAGGGAGGACGTGGTCAAAGAAAAGCCGACCACGCAGAAACCAGCAGAGCCTAAAGTGGAAGAGGTGACGCTGACCATGACGAAGAGTGCGCCCCCTCCTGGTGACAACATGCACGTGATGGTGGCGCTCACAGACCCACAGTCAGAGAGGAGTCAGGCCGGAGACAGCGGCGTGGACCGAGGAGGCTCCAGCGTGAGCCTGGCTGACATCCTGGACTGCAGTGACGATGATGATGACGATGACGAGGACGACATCACGGACGACATCACCGACGTGACCTCGGGAATCTTCGCTGACGAGTCTAGCGAGCTGAACGCTTCTCCTGCGTTCAAGTCCCTGCAGAAGCAGGTAGGGACTCCTGACTCCATGGACTCCATGGACCTGCCGTCCGCTGCCGGGTCCTGTGAGGGTCTGAGTCCCGCGTCCTCCCACCCGTCCAGCTCCCCCAAAGCCATGGACAGCGGCTACGACACCGAGAACAACGAGAGCCCCGAGTTCGTGCCTAAAGAGCCTCATGACCCTCAAACGCTGGTAACGCCAGTCCTCGACAAGAGCCTGGAGGAGGAGGAGGAGGAGGAGGAGGAGGAGGAGGAGGAGGAGCAGGAGGAGGCGGGGTTAGATCCCACAGAGCACAGAGAGTTACCAGATGAAGATCCAGCTCTAGTCCCCTCACAGTCCGCTGACCACATCCTCTTACCGCTCAGCGACAAAACTCCTTACAGAGACTCCGCCTACTTTTCAGACTACGAGAACGAACGACTGTCCAGAGACGAAGGAGACGAACCAAACATGGAGGACAGGAAGGGAGAGAAGAGGAAGAGTGAAGAGGAGGAGGAGGAGGAGGAGGAGGAGGAGGAGGACACAGGAGCTAACAAAGACATCAGACTGGAGCAGATGGTGACGGACGGAGGAGACTCCTCCTCTCCCACAGAGCTGGTGGCGTTCTCTGAGGAGGACTGCGCTGAGGAGGAGGAGGAGGAGCTGGGTTTACCCTCTGACTCCGCCTCCATGTCCGGGCTGGATGAATGGCCGTCACAGGAGGAGAGCTCCTCCCTGGGGGACTGGGCTGCTGAGGTGGTGGGGGCCATGGAGGAAGCTCTCGGCGCCCTGAACGGAGAGAAATCCAGTGTGAAGGTGGAGGAGGAGGAAGAGGAGGAGGAGGAGGAGGTGGAGGAGGAGGAGGTGGAGGAGGAGGAGGTGGAGGAGGAGGAGGAGGTGGAGAAAGAAAACCTTAAAAACTGTGTGAAAGACTCAGGAAAACCTGAGGAGGGATCAGAAAAGACCCTGATCAGGTCGTCAGGAGCGTCCGCTGAGACCCTGCACACCTTACCCAAAGATGAAGTGGCCCTGCAGCAAACAGCAAACACCCGACGGTTCTCCTCCTCGTCTCCTCCTCCTCCACCCACCTCCCCTCCTCTCCCTACAGACGGTCGAGCATCTCCGGCAGACGGGGAAGAAGCCGACGAGGAGGACGCCGACACTGACGACAGCGACGAGTCGGACGAGGAGCTGAGGAGCTACAGCGTGCAGGAGCAGAGCGCAGGCGAGGACAGCGACGAGGAGAGCCACCCGGTGCCCATCGTGGTGAGCGACACCAGCGACGCTCACAAACTGCGCAGCCTCCTCAAGATGCCCGTCCTCCTCACGGCGGAGAACATCGAGGAGGAGCTGGACCGCAAGAAGAAGACGGTGTCTTTTTTTGATGACGTCACCGTCTACCTGTTCGACCAGGTGAGAGGAGCTGAGGGTGTTTTATCACACACACTTTAATGACTGCAACACTCCTCTGCTGCCCCCTCCTGGAGAGGGGTCAGACTCACTCCTTCATGTACAGCTCTGACTGATCCTCCTCCTCTCTCCTCCTCTTTCCTCCTTTTTCTCCTCCTCTTTCCTCCTCTTTCCACCTTTTTCTCCTCCTCTTTCCTCCTTTTTCTCCTCCTCTTTCCTCCTCTTTCCTCCTTTTTTTCCCCCTCTTTCCTCCTCTTTCCTCCTTTTTCTCCTCCTCTCTCCTCCTCTTTCCTCCTTTTTCTCCTCCTCTCTCCTCCTCTTTCCTCCTTTTTCTCCTCCTCTCTCCTCCTCTTTCCTCCTCTCTCCTCCTCTCTCCTCCTTTTTCTCCTCCTCTCTCCTCCTCTTTCCTCCTTTTCTCCTCCAGGAGAGTCCGACGAAGGAGCTGACCGAACACGGCTTCCCGTTAGGAACAGAGAGCCAGAGCTCCAGGAGCAAAACCCAGGACCGGGTCCCTGCGTCTGACGACTCCTCAGACGGGAACATCTCAGAGGAGAGTACGTGCAGCGACACTTCCTGTGAAGATGAAGTGATGATGAAGTGATGATGAAGTGAAGAAGTGATGATGAAGAGATGATGAAGTGATGATGAAGTGAAGAAGTGATGATGAAGTGATGATGAAGTGATGATGAAGTGAGGATGATGTGAAGAAGTGATGATGAAGTGAGGATGAAGTGAAGAAGTGATGATGAAGTGAGGATGAAGTGATGATGAGGTGAGGATGAAGTGATGATGATGTGAGGATGAAGTGAAGAAGTGATGATGAAGTGAAGAAGTGATGATGAAGTGAGGATGAAGTGATGATGAAGTGAGGATGAAGTGATGATGAAGTGAGGATGAAGTGATGATGAAGTGAGGATGATGTAGAGATGATGAAGTGATGATGAAGTGAGGATGATGTGATGATGAAGTGAGGATGAAGTGATGATGAAGTGAGGATGATGTAGAGATGATGAAGTGATGATGAAGTGATGATGAAGTGATGATGAAGTGAGGATGATGTAGAGATGATGAAGTGATGATGAAGTGAGGATGAAGTGATGATGAAGTGAGGATGAAGTGATGATGAAGTGAGGATGAAGTGAAGAAGTGATGATGAAGTGAAGAAGTGATGATGAAGTGAGGATGAAGTGATGATGTAGTGATGATGTAGAGATGATGAAGTGATGATGAAGTGAGGATGATGTGATGATGAAGTGAGGATGAAGTGATGATGAAGTGAGGATGATGTAGAGATGATGAAGTGATGATGAAGTGAGGATGAAGTGATGATGAAGTGAGGATGAAGTGAGGATGAAGTGATGATGATGAAGTGATGATGAAGTGATGATGAAGTGATGATGAAGTGAGGATGAAGTGATGATGAAGTAAAGATGAAGTGATGATGAAGTGATGATGAAGTGAGGATGAAGTGATGATGTAGAGATGATGAAGTGATGATGAAGTGATGATGAAGTGATGAAGTGATGAAGATGAAGTGATGAAGATGAAGAGTGCTGGTTTAGCTGCAGCTTTTAAACCTCTGATCTGTTTCAGGTGCGGGGTACGAGTGGGAGGATGACTTCCCTCTGCTGCCCCTCCCGACTTCCTCAGCGACGTCTGACTCTCCTCCTCCTCGCTCCGCCCCTAAAGCTCCACCTCCCAAACCAGCTGTACAGTTCTCCCGCTTCACCGTGTCCCCGTCCAGCGTGTCCCGCTTCTCCATCACTCACATCTCGGACTCGGACATGGACTCTGTGGGAGGTGGGTATAAAGTCTGATGGAGGAGGAGTTTCCTCTCTTTCATCTTGGTCTCCTGAAACCCTCTGACCTGCTCACCCTCTGTGTCCCTGAAACCATCGGTCTGACCTGCTCACCCTCTGTGTCCCTGAAACCCTCTGACCTGCTCACCCTCTGTGTCCCTGAAACCATCGGTCTGACCTGCTCACCCTCTGTGTCCCTGAAACCCTCTGACCTGCTCACCCTCTGTGTCCCTGAAACCATCTGACCTGCTCACCCTGTGTGTCCCTGAAACCCTCGGTCTGACCTGCTCACCCTGTGTCCCTGAAACCATCTGACCTGCTCACCCTGTGTGTCCCTGAAACCATCTGACCTGCTCACCCTGTGTCCCTGAAACCATCTGACCTGCTCACCCTGTGTGTCCCTGAAACCATCTGACCTGCTCACCCTGTGTGTCCCTGAAACCATCTGACCTGCTCACCCTGTGTCCCTGAAACCATCTGACCTGCTCACCCTCTGTGTCCCTGAAACCCTCGGTCTGACCTGCTCACCCTGTGTGTCCCTGAAACCATCTGACCTGCTCACCCTCTGTGTCCCTGAAACCATCTGACCTGCTCACCCTGTGTCCCTGAAACCATCTGACCTGCTCACCCTGTGTGTCCCTGAAACCATCTGACCTGCTCACCCTGTGTATCCTCTGTGTCCTCTGTGTTTGCAGGAAGCAGCGAGGACGGAGACAAAGAGTAGAGCTGTGGACACTTTCGGCCTCTGTGGAGAAACTTGGCCTGCTCGCATGACTTCTGATTTATTTTTAACATCAGGTTTTAGAAACACAAGACAGTGCCTCTTCTCGCCTGTGGACACTTTTTAAGGTCCCTCCTTCTTTAACGTTGGGCCTCAGCTGTTTAGAAAAGAAAACGTTAATATATGAAATTTACAGAGTATTCATAGAGACTGTCTGTATGATATAAAGAACATATGAAAGCAGGGAAACCTTGAATTCTGCATATTTTTGGGATCAAAAAGACAAAAGGAAAGGACAGATGTTTGGACAGCGTCACATTTTTTCACCTCTTTCACTTCTTTACTCGTTACGGAGCTTTGGTGAGAGCGTGGAGCCGTCAGGACGAGAAAACTGACGCTGAGGAAAAAGACCGAACAAAGGATCAGCTCTTTGGAAAAGACTTCAGCTCCACAAACTTTTTAGGAAACTGCTTTACCTGTCTTTAAGAAAATCAAGGAGAACTTTGAGGTATCACAAGTAATACGATGTTTATATTTGATTCATTCAGAGACGAAAGGAGACGAAAGGAGACAAAAGGAGACGAAAGGAGACGAAAGGAGACGCAGACAGAAGGAGATTTTTTAACGGAATCAGCTGATCGAATATTCAGACTTTTCTTTCTCTTGTTTTCTGTCAGGACCACTCCTCTGCTGGTTTACATTCATATGTGGCTCATTTCCAGTTAAACTGAACACAAACACACACTGACTCAGCAGACGTCCCACAGCGGGTCCTAATCGGGTCCTGATCCAACACCAGGAGATCTGCCCCAGAGACGCTCCTGTAGACACATTCATCCAGACGTTTTAAACTAACCATCAAAGTTTCCATCTTTAATATCCACAAACGTCTGTTCGTCATTAAACACAACCCATAAACGTTTTGGTAAATCTGAGGAAGAGTATGTTCGCTCACAGCGTGTGACTGTTTTTAAATAAAGCAATGCAGGGTTCAAACCTGGACAACACCTGAGGGATTATCTCTTAAAGGAACAGCACTGAGTTTTTTCTCTCATGGAGACGACACAGTCGGAGAAGTGAAGTTTCCGCTTTAAAGCTCCTGTAGGGAACTTTGGGTTTCTGTTTCCTTTGGTGCCCCCTTGTGGCCAAAGCTGGTTTTGTTTTATTCATTCACAACTGGTGTTTTTTTGACACAAAATCTCACCAATTTTTATGTGTTAGGAACAGTCTCTGTTTTTATTGAAGGTCTTTTCACTCATTGAACCAGCTCCAGACTCCTCAGAGAAGCTTTGAGTTTAACACCTGAGGTTTGATATGACTCTGATAAATCCAGTTTAATACAACACGATAATGAGAGCACTGTTATTACAGCCCCAGGTCCAAAACAGAAGATACAAATCTGTCAATCAATCAATCAATCAATCTTTATTTATATAGCGCCAAATCATAACAAATGTTATTTCAAGACACTTTACAAAAACATTTACAGGTCTAGACCCGTAAATGTTAATAAAATTTTATTATCAGAAACCCAACATCAAGACAAGATAAGGAGTCTGATCTTATCTTAATCCACCATGAGTACAGGACTTTGCAGCATTTAGCAAGTTCTGTCTGTGTGAAATGTGATTACAGAAAGAGTTTGATGGTTTGAAAATCATTCAAACTCCATATTTAAGCTAAACTGGAGCAAACGCAGCAAAAATTTAGATTTTTAAACCATCAAACCTGATCTGAATCAACATTTATCACTCCCCCTGCTGCCTGTGGGAGGAACAAGGCCGAGTACAATCAAAGACAACGACAGACAGAGCAACTCCACGGGCCAGACTATAAAACTGCTCCAAACTGAACCTGAAGACCTCAAGACCTGGTCCTCTCACAGACCTGTTCCTCTCACAGACCTGTTCCTGTCACAGACCTGTTCCTCTCACAGACCTGTTCCTGTCACAGACCTGTTCCTCTCACAGACCTGAAGACCTGCACAGACCTGTAGACCTAAAGACCTGGTCCTCTCACAGACCTGTAGACCTAAAGACCTGGTCCTCTCACAGACCTGTTCCTCTCACAGACCTGAAGACCTAAAGACCTGTACCTGTCACAGACCTGAAGACCTGACTGACCTGTTCCTGTCACAGACCTGTTCCTGTCACAGATCTGTTCCTGTCACAGACCTGTTCCTCTCACAGACCTGTTCCTCTCACAGATCTGTTCCTGTCACAGACCTGAAGACCTGACAGACCTGTTCCTGTCACAGACCTGAAGACCTGACAGACCTGTTCCTGTCACAGACCTGAAGACCTGACAGACCTGTTCCTGTCACAGACCTGTTCCTGTCACAGACCTGTTCCTGTCACAGACCTGTTCCTGTCACAGACCTGAAAACCTAAAGACCTGGTCCTCTCACAGACCTGTTCCTGTCACAGACCTGAAAACCTAAAGACCTGGTCCTCTCACAGACCTGAAGACCTGACTGACCTGGTCCTGTCACAGACCTGTTCCTCTCACAAACCTGAAGACCTAAAGACCTAAAGACCTGTTCCTGTCACAGACCTGACAGACCTGGTCCTGTCACAGACCTGAAGACCTGACTGACCTGGTCCTATCACAGACCTGTTCCTCTCACAGACCTGAAGACCTGCACAGACCTGTTCCTGTCACAGACCTGTTCCTGTCACTGACCTGAAGACCTAAAGACCTGTTCCTGTCCCAGACCTGTTCCTCTCACAGACCTGTTCCTGTCACAGACCTGTTCCTGTCACAGACCTGTTCCTCTCACAGACCTGTTCCTGTCACAGACCTGTTCCTCTCACAGACCTGTTCCTGTCACAGACCTGTTCCTGTCACTGACCTGAAGACCTAAAGACCTGTTCCTGTCACAGACCTGTTCCTGTCACAGACCTGTTCCTCTCACAGACCTGTTCCTGTCACAGACCTGTTCCTCTCACAGACCTGTTCCTGTCACAGACCTGTTCCTGTCACTGACCTGAAGACCTAAAGACCTGTTCCTGTCACAGACCTGTTCCTCTCACAGACCTGTTCCTGTCACAGACCTGTTCCTGTCACAGACCTGTTCCTGTCACAGACCTGTTCCTCTCACAGACCTGTTCCTGTCACAGACCTGTTCCTGTCACAGACCTGTTCCTGTCACAGACCTGTTCCTGTCACTGACCTGTTCCTCTCACAGACCTGTTCCTGTCACAGACCTGTTCCTCTCACAGACCTGTTCCTGTCACAGACCTGTTCCTGTCACAGACCTGTTCCTGTCACAGACCTGTTCCTGTCACAGACCTGTTCCTGTCACGTGCTGTACATTAGCTTCCCCGTGGCGCCCTTTCTTCGCCCATCCTTGCGTTTGGAGCCCGGTCTTTGACCCTCTCTGGTTTTTGATCATCTTGGTTTCAGTGGTTCAGAGACTCTGGGCTGTGAAGCAGATTCTTGGACGATATTTGATGAGACGTTACTTTTTTTGGTGGTACATGTGACATTCCTGTTTTCTGTCTGATCAGCTGTCTGAACGCTGGTAGAGGGCTGCAGTCATGGTCATGTGACCTTCTGATGATTTGCTTTCTGTGCGTGACAAACTGAAGGTGTGTGTGGATGGGTTGAGGGTCACACCTGTGGACACACCTGGACGTGTAGTGTCTTCTCAGTGTTTGTTGCCGTCTGCGGCTTTAATATTCTGTAACAGTTTAGCGTAGAAGCACCCGAGCAGCTGTCCGTCATATTTTTGTATCTAGACAGAAACCAGAGTGTTGATGTTCCTGTGAGGAGGGGAAGCTTAAACGTGTCTCTGGTGTTTATTGTTGCCAAAGAGATGTTGTGTTGTGGTCCAGCCGGGGCGACAGGTGGATGTTTTCACCCCAGCGTGAGGAGGAGGATGGAGGAGCAGCGCCACCTGCTGCTGAGGCTGGTTTGGATCCTGTCGGTGCCGCGTGCCCCACACTGACCTGGTCACTTCATTACTTTCTGTATCTTCTATCAAATATGAATAAAGTTGGTTTTACACATCTTATCACGCTTTGACGTGTGACTCTGTTCAAACACAGGAGTTCGCTCTGGGAGGAAAAGTAGCTCCTCTGTTTTTAGCTGCAGATTACATCACAACAAACATGTTTACCTGCTCCTCTCTGACCTCAGAGCTCAGCCTGAGACTGAAAACAACCCACGCTCAAACATCACAACTTTATGTCTGTTCAATGTGCAAGAAAAAGATTTGGCATGCCTCGCTGTGTGCACGTCAAATTTAGCAGGATGTCACCCTGTGCTAACCTGTGCTAACCCGCGCTAACCTGTGCTAACCTGCGTGCTTCTGTGGCCTTCCTTACCCACAATCCCCTGCACAGCACAGGTTTTGTAATATCATCTGCTCAGCTCTGCAAAAAGCAAACTATCTCCTCTGGTTTCCTTTTATTTTGTAGCAGTATTTTTAAAAAGGGGACACGGAGGGACCAGTCACCGATCACAGGAAGTGCAGAGACGCTTCAGAGCAAAGAGGAAACACACACTTCAGTGTCTCCTGTGAGACAGGATTAAAAACAGGAACAGACAGAGCCAAACATGGGTTAATACTTGATTCTTTATTCTCAAAATTAAAATTGAAAAACACTTTTCTTCATCAAATCACACAACGTTACAGCTTTGACTCTCAGTCATCACATTTCATCGCCTCCATCACTCAGAAACAGATCCAGCTTTTAACTCCAGCTTCATTCTCCAACATTTGCTCAAAGCCGTCTGTACTTATTCAACACAAACACCAGAGCTGGAAACTCCAGTCTGAGAGGAAAGGTTAAAAAATCATCAGGAGACAGATTAAAGTTTGAGATTAGAGGACGACAACAGAGGACTGAATGATTCCTGTTTGTTGTGATTTTTAAAGATTTAAAACCTGACTTCACCTATCCTCTTTGTTCGGCAGAGGATCAGAGCCACGTTAAAGACAAAGAAAAGTAAATTTACAGATAAATCTCATTAATGACGAGAATAAAGTTATTTTAGTCTAAAGCTTTCATCCTGTGAGAAATGAGGAAGGAGGAGCGTCCTGTGGAGTTAGACTTTAACGTTTACTTCATCCTCTGTCCTCTTTAAATGAAACGTCTTTAATCAACAACACTGAAAACTCTGATACAGAAGTTTTAAAGACTTCATCCAGGAGGAAATGATGAAAACCACTTTACACACTTTGCTCCTTATTGTACTGATTTATTCCTGTAACTTTACTTTTTGTGTTTTCTTTACCGTGGCACTCATCCCTGGTCGCAGTTTGTCTCAGGGTGGAGGCAGAAATTGAGGGAACATGTGAGTGTAAAAAAAGAAGCAAACAAAAACAAAAGAGTAACTTTTTTCTAACTTGAACATGTTTTTAACTTAAGTCCAGCATCAGCTGATTTAACTCGTCAAACCTCTTTCAGTCTCATCCTCAGTCTCCGTCTGTGACCACCACAGACGACAGACGACAGACGACAGACGACAGCTCCTGTCACAAACTTCTCATTGATTCAGTTATTCTGTGAAAACGTAAAACCCTAAAAACTTTAATCAGACATGAAATCACTGAAGTCTGTTACAGCAGGTTTTACCTGCAGAGCTGCTGACTCAACATTCGCTGATTACGCGTTAACGTAGCTGACGCAGTTTGAGACGTACGAGCATTGATTTTATGACTTACGGCTGATTTATCTCTCCCTCCTCTGATCGACCCTCAGACCTAAAACATGGTTAGAGAGCAGACTGATCTCTGGATGTGTGTTAGACCAGACGTCAGCTCAGTCTGATCACACTGATCTTTTTTTTTTTTTTAACATTTTTATGTTTTAAATGTGTCGTTAGTGCTCATCTGAGGCTGAAACGCTGAGTCATGGTGAGTAAAGATGTGTTTACTGCACATGTTTCTGTGAGGTTTTCACATGAGGAGGGAAAACGTCAGCGCCGCCGTCGCCGTGACCCCAAGCACCCCGAGCACCCCGAGCACCCCGAGCACCCCGAGCACCCCGAGCACCCCGAGCACCCCGAGCACCCCGGGCTCTGAATGTGGTCACCGTGTTTGAAAATCAGGTTAAAATCATTTCTACCTTTATTTACATCAGATCCTCTCCACTAACTCAGATTGGTGTAGATGTGAAGCTCAGAGCTGCAGGTACTGAAAGGTTCAGGTTGGACCAGCTTCAGAGCCGGACTGAGGGGACCCGGGTCCACCTCCAGACCTGAGAGCTCAGTAGACTCTCCCAGGGCAGCTCAGAGCCTTCTCCAGGGAGTCGTACTGAGCCTCATCCAGCAGGGCGTCCTTCACCTCCTGCACCTCCTCGTCATCATCAGAAAGGGGCGGTTTGGGCGGGGCCTCCACAGCAGGCATGTTGGGCGGGTTGTTGCTGCGAGGAAAACACAGAGTTTGTTTTACAGGTCGAATCATTCATGTATGAAACTGTCCAACATGTCACAGACGGCACAGGATGAAACATCGTCTGTTAGGAGACGAAAAGGATGATGGGATAAAGTCTGATGAGTCATGCAAAGAGAGACGACAAAGAGGAGCGTGATGCATGCAACAAATAAAACTCAGGATGAAGCCACCAAGAGAAACACCACCACACCCAGACCAAGCAGCGTTTAACCACAGAGAAGACGTAAAACCTGCAGGAAGACCAGCACCGGGTCACTTACGATGTGCGGCGGTCGCTCAGAAACGGGCGTAATCAGGCCCCGCGCTGAAAAGCAGAGACATCCCCGTGTGTCAGCTCAGCAGCTCCTCAAAAATCCACATCAGACTGACACAAATCACAGCTCCACCACCACCACCACCACCACCACCACACTCAGAGAGGTTACAGGTACCTGTGCTAGCAGCAGGAGGAGCAGCAGGAGCAGCAGGAGCAGCAGCAGCAGGAGCAGGAGGAGCTGGGCATTGGCGGGTCAGGGTTAGGGTCAGGGTCAGGGTCAGGGTTAGGGTCAGGGTCAGGGTCAGGGTCAGGGTCAGGATCTGGGTCAGGGTCAGGGTGGGATGCAGGGTAACTACTAGAACAAACACGCTGCTCATGCGACGCAGCGAGGGGCTGATGGAGGAAACAGACTCAGCTCTGGTTTGTGGCGTCAGATTTGCAGGAGGAGCTGAATCAGAGGAGGACGTTCAGTGACAGATTGATCTTCTCTCAGGAGCTGGAGGAGGTGCAAACATTTCCTCCAGTGGCAAAATAAAAAAACACTGATGTAGAAACAGATTAACTCAGATGAAGCCAGATTAAAATCCCTCTGATAAAGAAACAACAGAAACAAATCAAAGTTTCCTTCTGAATAAATTTATTTCGTACTCGTCAAAGTAGAAACTCACCACACACCTGAGGCCGTCAGAGTTACACCTGTCGGTGTCCTCAGAGCATGCAGGTTCATAAATCCTCTGTACAACATGAAGACGCTTCAATTCTTTAACAACAAACCCTTCAAAGTAAAATAAACCCTTCAAAATAAAAGCCCATCAGCTGATGCAGGAGGAGATTTGACCACAGGTGGTTGGTGTGCTGAGTGCAGAGATGACAGATGTAAAGAGGAAACACAGAGAGCTTCAGTGGATGGATTCATGTCTCTGAAGTAAGGATGGAAGAGACAGGAAGGAGGAGGAGAGGAGGGAGGAGACAGAGACAGCAGGGAGGAGACAGAGACAGCAGGGAGGACACTGAGACAGCAGGGAGGACACTGAGACAGCAGGGAGGACACTGAGACAGCAGGGAGGACACTGAGACAGCAGGGAGGACACTGAGACAGCAGGGAGGACACTGAGACAGCAGGGAGGAGACAGAGACAGCAGGGAGGACACTGAGACAGGACTTTTCCATAAAGACACTTTAACGTTGATTAAACTGAATCATCAGATTTTCTTCAGTGACGTGAGATCAAGACGCTAAAAATCTGAGAAACAACATTTCTATCAGAGTCAGTGGATGGAGGATGGTTGGATTAAAATCAAGCCTTTAATTGGAAAGACGACATACAAGAGGCTGAATGAGGCTAAATGAGGCTGAATGAGGTCGAATGAGGCTGAATGAGGCTGAATGAGGCTAAATGAGGCTAAATGAGGCTGAATGAGGCTGAATGAGGCTGAATGAGGCTAAATGAGGCTAAATGAGGCTGAATGAGGCTAAATGAGGCTGAATGAGGCTGAATTAGACTGAATGAGGCTAAACGAGGTCGAATGAGGCTGAATGAGGCTAAATGAGGCCGAATGAGGCTGAATTAGACTGAATGAGGCTGAATGAGACTGAATGAGGTCGAATGAGGCTGAATGAGACTGAATGAGGCTGAATGAGGCTAAATGAGGCTGAATGAGGCTAAATGAGGCTGAATTAGACTGAATGAGGCTGAATGAGGCTGAATTAGACTGAATGAGGCTGAATGAGGCTGAATGAGGCTGAATGAGGCGTCAATATGAAACCAACCCCCCCACTCGTGGAGGCTGCAGAGGCTCTGTGCTGTGGCTCTGACCTGAACCCTGATAATCCTGACACACACACACACACACACACACACACACACACACACACACACACACACACACACACACACACACACACACACACACACACACTGACCCTGTTTCATGAACGATGCCTCATCTGACCCTCACTGAGCCAGAGTCATCAGCAGTTAAAACATTAACTGACACCAGGAGGCGCTGGTTCACGTCTGGATGGAGGAAAGACTGGAGCATCTGCAAAAGAAAGATGCTTTCTCTTGCAGCGAGCGACGCAGCACTCGTCTTCTCCTTGCATCAGCAGCAGCTTAGCCTGCTGACGCATTTAGAAATGAACCTAAACATTAAATCATCAGATGATTTTAGTGATGAGAATCCAGTCTGCAGAATGTAAGAGTTAATCCTGATGGGATCAAAGTTTAAAATTATTTCTATTAGTCTCTCTTGGCACACCATAGAGGAGGTGCCGCAGCATCAGCCTCCCTCCTGCTGCAGCTATGATAGAAAATAATGACACCACTGCATGTTTCAGTGGCACATTTCACTTCCTGTTTGAGCTGCTGCCTGTGAGCTAAGCATGAGCTAAGCATGAGCTAAGCATGAGCTAAGCATGAGCTAAGCATGAGCTAAGCATGCAGGTGCAGCTCAGACTGAACGCATCACAAAACGCTGCACAAAATGTGAAACTGAGCGATAAAACTGCTGTTAAGTTCTTAATGGAAACTCTGAAACTGTCCTGAAGTTGTTCCCAGCTTCAGATTTGTTGATTATTTTGCAGGATGGGAAAAACTTTAAATTCTCACATCATGAGAAACTGGAAGCAGCAGAAATGAGTTTTTTAGCGAATGCTGAGTAACAGCTTTGGAGCCAGCTCTGAGCCTTTAACGTCAGTCAGGGCGGAGCCACAGTCCACCTCATTCAGCCTCAGTGTGACCCCCAGAAACCACAACAACCAGAGGAACCAGAGGAACCCGAGCCCCGGGTTTGGGTCTGAGCCCAGCTGGACTCCAGAGGAGAGTGTGGAGCTTGTGTTATAGTACAGTACAGTCAGTGTTACAGTCAGTTTGTTCACAGAGAGTCAGATATATAAAGTGTATTGATAAGGTGCGTGTTGATAAACCGTGGTAGATACTGCAGGACGAACACCTCAGTGCGGTTATGTACAGTAAACTTTCCTGACGCTGTCTTCACTCGACAGGCTCAAACATTTACATTAACTGTTCACTACTCGTGATACATGGCCTCTTCTCTCAGAGGATACAAAACCTCACAGCATGAAAAGGTAAACTGAGTGTTAAATACTGAAAGAGCCAGTAAAATATTGATTCATGTCATTTTTACATTATGAAAATCCTCTTTAGGATCAAACCTTTAATTTCACACCCTGGTTTACGTTTCCTTCACGTGTCGTTCGGATGGAGAGCACGTCTGTGAAAATCTGCTCCGTTTGGTGGAGAACTACAATCCCCAGAGTTATAGAAAAGAAAAGTACATGCATGAAAGACGAGCAAATGTCCTCAGGGAGAAGGTCCATCACATCCGTTATAAGCTCGCTGAGGGCACAGTCCGTCCTGCTGGGTCCGGATCAGAGGGACTCCACCGACTCCTCAGCAGGGGTCCAACGTGGAAACCAGAGAGACGGGATTTAAGGAGGAGGAGGAGGAGGAGGAGGAAGGAGGAGGAGGAGGAGGTCGCAGAGAGGAACAGGTTCAGATCAAGTCTCTGTCTCACTGATCGGCTCAGGGAGAGTTTATTGCCGTAAGCAGGAGGTTAGCAGGAGGAGCAGGAGGAGGAGGAGGAGCAGGAGGAGAAGGGGGCAAGGACGAAGGAAAGTCAGCGGCGTGCCTGTCCTACAGCATCGTCTGGCTGAGTCTGTGTGTCTGTCCTCACACTGTGGAAATCAGTTTCCCCTCTGTGGAGCTGTGGACAGAGAGAAGGAGAGGCGTCCAGGAGGAGCACACACAACCAGAGAGAAGGAGACGCTTCCAGGAGGAGCACACACAACCAGAGAGAAGGAGAGGCTTCCAGGAGGAGCACACACAACCAGAGAGAAGGAGAGGCTTCCAGGAGGAGCACACACAACCAGAGAGAAGGAGAGCACCTCCCTCCAACCCCGGACACAAACCCTGAGCTCTACACCTCCACGGTCGGACCTTCACACAGAAACCTGAACTCTTTCTGCTTGTTTTCAGAAACCGACAGTTTTAGTGTCGCTCTGAATGAAAAACACCTCCTGGGCTGAATATTAGACAGAGGAGGAGTTTGGGAGCTCAGATCACAGATCACAGAGGAGTAAATGTACTTCCTGTTGACCTGCCTCCACACACACAGCAGTGGAAACGAGGCGTTTCTCTGACTCAGCGTTTCAGATATGGTCAGCGCCCAACACCTCCTCACAGAGCAGTGGGCGTCACTACGTCCGTGTTTTAAACTCTATCTCTGATCCTCTGGGTCTGTTACTGAGTGTTACATAAACCTGGTCTGGATCTGGATCAAGTGTTTCCACCACTGAAGTCAAACAGGAACAACAGCCCACTAAGACTGAAGGCAGAGAAACCTCTGAGTCTCTGAGTCTTTGAACATCAGCAGAACACGCCCGTTGTTACAGTTCTCCTCTGGAGGGAGCTGAATGAGAGGGTTTGGAGCAGGAGGAGCTGATCAGGGTGTAAGGACGAGTGAAGTTAGCTAGAGGGAGCTGCAGGAGCTGCATGGTGCATGAGGAGGAGCTGATCAGGGTGTGTGGATGAGTGCAGTTAGCAGGAGGAAGCTGCAGGAGCTGCAGGAGCTGCAGGAGCTGCATGGTGCGTGGGGAGGAGCTGCA
Source organism: Halichoeres trimaculatus (assembly GCF_033239565.1). Taxonomy (NCBI): domain Eukaryota; kingdom Metazoa; phylum Chordata; class Actinopteri; order Labriformes; family Labridae; genus Halichoeres; species Halichoeres trimaculatus. The sequence continues at coordinate 24,950,918 of NW_027437201.1, read as the reverse complement.
CGGTGCATGGGGAGGAGCTGCAGGGTGCATGGGGAGGAGCTGCATGGTGCAAGGGGAGGAGCTGCATGGTGCCTGAGGAGGAGCTGCAGGGTGCATGGGGAGGAGCTGCAGGGTGCATGGGGAGGAGCTGCAGGGTGCATGGGGAGGAGCTGGGAGTTTAAAGCTGGCACTAACAGAAAGCGAACTCAAAGCAACTTAAAGCAGAAACTAAATCAAAGGATAACATAAGCCTGGAGATAAAGTCAGTTTTTGTTTTTCTTCATGGGGGAATTATCACGTAGTGTGACTTAAAAAGGGAAAACAGAAAAGAAAGAAACATAAAGGTTTTTAAAAACAATATAAACCAGAATAACAGACGTTTCCTGCGGGTCGTGTGTTTGTGGGTCTGGACTTGAGGAAAGCACAGCTCCACTCTTCAAACCCTCACTCTGGTTTCCCCCCCACACAGATCCAACCGTACACCAGCTTCCCTCAGACAATAACCTGCTTCATCTCTCTGAACTCCAGCCTGATTTTACTTCAATACATGATAAGAAATAAAAACTCTTAGTGGTCTTACCTTGTGGGAAAGCGTGGCTCATATTCTTCAACACTTTGCTGTGGAGACAAGAACAATTGGTACATCAGAGCCTCATTCAAGATACTTTTCTGCACACATGATTATAAAAGTTAGATTAACTGATGATGGAGAGATAATTTATTCAGCCTGAGATTCAAGACATCCAGTAAATGTGACTACAACAACAAAAAATCGTACAAGAAATCTACATAAATGTGCAGGAATAAACAAAAAATCTAATCTGAGGTTTTGTTGCTTATGTATGCAGCAATGTTATGGGAAAAAGATAAATTAGTGCAAATTTCATGAAATCGATGTTATGGAACGACTGAATTCTGCTTTAAAACTAAAATCTGAAAAACTGAAGAAGTTGTAGAAAAGAGATAAGACACGTAAAGTAAGGAGGCGTTAGTGGCATGTATAACGTTAGTTTTTATTTCACGTTTTTTCACGTAACTGTGCTGAAAAAAAATACAATAAAAAAAAAAACAGAGCAAAATGATCAAAAAATAAGAGTCAGTGATAACATTAAAGGTGTGGGTTATAAATAACTGATATATGAACTCCAGAGTCTGCTCGTGGAACAGGATCATCTTCTCTGACGTCTTTTTCCAACAAATGAGAGGAAAAAGAAAAATCTGAAAAGTCTGAAAAGCTGCTATGACTGCAGCAGCCAGCAGGTGGCAGCAGAGAAACACTGCAATCGTCAAACTGCATCACTCTGAGGAATAACCAAACACCAGGAGCGGGATGACTCAGACCTGTGTTTGACTCTGAGTTAGAGGGTTTTATGCTCTGCATGTTGTTTTATAACAAAAGTCTTCCTTTAATTATCTGATCTGACAAACGAACAGTAGGTTTTTAATGTGAAGGTCCAATCAAAGGTGTGTGCTGCTCTCATAGAGACACAGGAAGCTGTGTGTGGATATGACATCAGACAGCTCATCGTCTCTCAGCGTCTCATTCGTCTCAGTTAGATTTCCTCTGACCTACATTTGGTGACCGAAGCGTTTGAATATTTTCACAATCCTGGTGACATAACCCAGTCCTCCGTAAATGTCAGCAGGAAACGTTTCCGTCCCTGCCGCTGTGAGGCGGAAAGAGCAGTTTAAGTCGTTACATGACTGCTGAGCAATTAGGCATCGCCCACATGTTCCAGGTGAGGCGTAGGAGGGAGCGCTGCGGGGGGAGGGGCTACTGTTGCATAAGTCTACTTCTGCCTCTGAAATATTAACCCCCCTGCCTGTTTTTACTCAGCCAGCCGGGCGCGCTCTGCCACGGGCTGGTCTCAGACCGCCGCCAGCAGAGGGAGACTGCTGCTGTCCAGCTGCGCCCGTCTGACTCTCCGTAAACAAGTCGAGTGCAGCGAGGACGACTTGTTCCTGCGTTTATGTAAGCTCATGTGCCGCCGCGGGCAGAGACAGCCTGTCAGAGCGAAGCTGCTCCTGCTCCTATCTCAGGTCAGCAGCACGCCGCCAGACGCCACCTCCAAGCTCAGCGCTCTGCCAGGATTGGTGCCACGCTCGGCTCACGTGTGGCGTGTGTGGGTCTGCATGTGTGTGTTTGTGTGCTTGTTTTTAAAGCCCCCCCACCTGTGAGAAGCCTGGCACCGCCACGCTGTAGGGGCGTTGCTGTCTGCCGTGCAGCGCGGCGGCGCTCTGTGCCGCCATGCGGGAGTGGAGGCCGTAGTCAGCCACAGACATGGCCATGTCTTCTCTCTCTAGAAGGTTCCCCGTGCTGCTGCTCTTCCCGTGCTGGAGGCTGCGAACAGAGAACGGAGAAGATGCTGAGCGTGCTCCTCCAAATGTTAGCTCGTAGATGTTTACGCGGAGGATCAGCTCAGGAGGTTTCTAACCCACAAACCACACAGACACAGACAGCTGTGTGCACAAACACTCCTAAACATACTTGTTTACTCGGAGCTGCCTCATGGAGCTGGCATCGTTCTCAGGGATCACTCTGGTGTAGGAAAAGGGAAACCAGCCGCGCCTGCAGGGATGAGGAGAGGAGGGGACACCAGATGTTAGAGATGAAAACAAACCCTTCAGAACCAGCTTCAGCTGCGCGAGCTGCGCGAGCTGTGCGAGCTGCACGAGCTGCACGAGCTGCACGAGCTGCGCGAGCTGCACGAGCTGCACGAGCTGCACGAGCTGCACGAGCTGCTCGAGCTGCACGAGCTGCGCGAGCTGCACGAGCTGCACGAGCTGCTCGAGCTGCACGAGCTGCTCGAGCTGCACGAGCTGCAGACTCACATCCTGTTCTTCTCGTTCTCCCCGTAGTGCCAGCCGTCCCTGGCCTCGGGGACCAGCAGGGTGATCACGTCGCCCTCGGCGAAGCTCAGCAGGGTGCTGTTGTCTCCGGCTGCGTGTGAGAAGATGGCCTGGACCCGAGTCCTCCCGTTCCTCTCCAGTCCTGCAGCCATGGAGCTGGATCGGGGCAGCGTGCGGGTCTCCACTGAGGGAGAAACCAGGAGACAGACATCTGTCAGTCAGCGTGTCCATCATTTACTGCAAAAACTGGAACCTCATCAAGAGTTTTCCTCTTATCTTCAGCAGAAAACGTCTTTTTAGACTCAACCTGAGCCTCATTCACCTGATCAGGCCAGAAACACCTCAAGTTATTTAAAGACTGAGTGAGGTCTGAATTTCTTCTAACAAATAAAAATCTGCCACTGAAACAAGGGAAGAGTTTCTTCTTCCATTAGCAGAATTTTTTTACTCATTACAAACAATTCAGACCTCATTTAGTCTGTAAAAAACTGAAATCTTTTCAAAGTCAAGTTATTTAGTGTCCTGCTCCGCGTCCAGAGAAAACAGGTTGGCTGCGTGTTCCTGCGACATGACGGACTGAAACCTGACAGATCCAGTGTGAGTTTACAGACTAACGTGAATAGAAACTGATCTGATCGCTGTGACGGAGCGGAGACGGACTGCAGACACACCTGGTGTGTTTCAGCTGTTATCAGCGAGTGGTGTGAAGCGTCTCTCTCTGAAACTGTGACTCCTTTCCTCTGGAGCTGTCCTGGGTCTATTTTTACTCGTCATTTCTCGCCCTCCTTTTTAATATCAGTCTCTCTGTATTCCCACGTGCTCCGGCCTGTTTCTTATTAAACCTGCTCAGGTTTCCTGTGGCTTTCAGACAAATTTCAATTTCCTTTGTGTGTTTTATCTGGCAGTATTACTTTTAGAAAAGCGGAGAAATCTCTCACTGAGGACGTGAGATAAAAAGCAGAGTGAGCTCTTCACTCAGCTTTCACTGGGTCTCTGTGTTTTTGGTTGTGATGTATCAAACCGTGCATTTCCTCGGGTTGTGTGAAACGTTAAATCGTGGTGACGGTGTGTGTTCTTACTCAGAGCCGTCTTGCTCTTGGCAGGCGCCACCTTGCGCACCGGCAGGGTGTTGGAGAAGACCTCCGCCCCGTGCCTCTGCGTCTGGGCTGAAGCCTTCCCCTGCGCCACCTTCGCCTCCACCCACTGCTGGTAGTCCTCTCCGCCGTGCATCCCGGCTGTGCCGTTCATCAGGGGCATCCCTCCCTCCAGACCTCCCATGAGCCTCTGCAGGACGAGGACGTTTACACACAGGCATTAACACACAGGCATTAACACACACACACAGCAGAAGCTGTTACATAACATCCACATCAGTGATGAGGAGGAGAGAGATCTGGGACAGGAAGTGCTGATTGATGAAAGCCTGCGCTGGGCTATATGTTGGTTTGGAGATAAACACACGGAGGGACGGTGGAGACGCTGGAGACGCTGGAGACGGTGGAGACGGTGGAGACGGTGGAGACGGTGGAGACGTTCAAAGTGTGTTTAATCTGGAGCAGAGCGCCGCTGAGTTTCATCGCAGCGCGTAATTAGAGCCAAACTGAAGCTTCATCAAATACTGAAGGTTTATCTCCCACTAACTGGGCCTGAGGGGGGGGGGGGGGGGGGGGGGGGGGGGGGGGGGGGGGCAACAAGCTAATTAGCATAGTTAGCTAACCACGTCATTTGCATTCAAAGGATGTTTCTGAGCTGGAGTCACCTCGACGAGCGTCATCGATAACACTGAGCGATCTCACACACACACACACACACACACACACACACACACACACACACACACACACACACACACACACACACACACACACACACACACACACACACACACACACACACACACACACACACACACACACACACACACGTGGCCTGGGTAAAGCTGTTGTCATATAAAGCTCTGGTTTATTTGATAACAGCTAGGCTCTCTGGGAGGAGCACAGGGGGGGGTCCTGGTCCCAGGTGGACTAAGTGTGTGTGTGTGGGGGGGGTCCTGGTCCCAGGTGGACTAAGTATGGGGTCTAAGGACTGTGGAGGAACCAACCTGCTGGCCCAGACCCCCGCTGGCCCTGAGGGCTGCCAGCTCTGGGGGCACAGGCAGAGGCTTGGCCCCGGGGATGGGCTCAGAGATGGGCATGCCTGGGTGGTGGGCCCCTGGAGGAATGGCGCCCCCTGTGCCGCTCATCTGCTGGGCCAGGAACATGGCCCGATCCGGCAGTTTGTTGGGCTCGGCGCTGGCCTGCTGCCACACGGGGATCTTCTGGGATAAGAGCTCCTTCCCCTGGAGGACGGAGAGAAAGAGGAAGATAAATGTTAGCTTTAGCTGTGTTTACCTCCTGAAAACACATAAACCTGACGCAGAGTCTCTTTTTACATTTTCTTCTGTTTATTATTGATCTGAGAGGAATCAAAGATCATTCTGGGCTTTTATTCCTTTAATGGGATCAAAGAGGACAGAGCAGGAAACAGGGAGAAAGAGGGAGTGACTGTAGACTGTACACAGAGTGGACAGCGTGGCTCCACCTTTACCATCGTACAGCTGTGAAGCCAACACACACCGTCACAGGCGTCGCCATGGCAACCAGAGTCTGAGCAGAGGAGAATCTGAGCGGAGCTGAGTGACAAATTAAAGTTTACTTTTTGAATTCTCATCTCCTCTTGGCTCTCCCTTCAGACGTTTTTATGATTCATAAAAAAATACACATGAACGTCAGCTGTAAATCACCGTTAAACTTGTCCTAAAAACTGTTTTTGACCTAGAATAACTAACGGAAAAGAACGTTTTCAGAAAAAAGAGGACTTGGATATATAGCAGCCAAATGATATCTTCAAATCACCTCAACAATCAGACGTGAGAAACTTTTCTACCAGGTGATTTTATGTTTTAAAGTTTGACCACAGCCCATCTGGAATGACTGGGGAGATGGATTTTTTAACCTATTCTGCAGCCAGCCACCAGGGGGAGCAGTTTTTGCGGAGACCTCACTTTGACGTCCAGTTTTTTTACAGTCTGTGGGAGTGACGGGTTGGAAAGAGGCTGATCCCAAACCCGGGTCGACCACACGAGGGCGAACCTCATCGAGCTCGACCTGGAGCACTGGGCCGTCTGCACTCTGTTTGAGTTTGATTTCTTTCCTAAACATTAAAAACATCTGAAATGGATTAATTCTCTAAGATTTCATTTTTTTAAACGGAAACCGAGATATGAGCAAGAAGTCTGACCAGGCTTCGACAAATCATCATCTTAGGAAAAAAGTCAAAACTCTGACTTTGTTTTCTCTGATTTCTGACTCTTTCAAAACATTTCTGAGACTAATCAGATTTCTGAAAAGAAAGTTTTGATTAAAAACAAAGTTTACGACATTTGATCTGTTTTCCTCTTCAAAGAGTTCAGACGTTGAATTCTCTGGAAATAAAGAGACCGTTCGTTTATTATTCTTACAAACAAAAACATCACAATTCTGATTAAAATTCTTCGTTTTTCTACTTTAATATCCAAATTCTGTATTTGACTAAGAAGTTTATGATTTCCTGAGCTCAGAGTGAGCTGTAGAGAAGATGTCAGCCCTTGAAATGTCAGATTTTTGTGGCTCTTATCCTGATCTGTAGAAATCCAGTTGTTGGCGATCAAAGTGTTTTTACAGCGTTACTTGAAGCTGGTCAGGCTTTCCCTCAGGTGATGGAGACGGCGTCACTCTGCGCCACATTCAGAGACGGGAGCAGGACGTCTCAGAGAAAGAAAGAAGGGACAAACAGAGGAGACTCTCCTCTCATTCACCCTCAGAGGATAAATCAGAGCTGTGAAAACTGGAGGAGAATCTGCTGCTCCAACACTTTAACTGTGAGCAGGAGAAACGCAGCGGCTCTGAGGTGGTCTGGCCTCGCTGAGCGTTGGTGGGCAGCGCGGCGTGGGCGGGGAAATAAATTAACACATGCACAAAATGAAAGTAGAGCAAACTCAGCCTAAGTGGGAGAGCATCTTGTTTCCGGGGATTTATGCTGGGACTGAGAGTTTTTATCACGCTGACTTCAGAATAACGGCTTCGCTCGTGGTCGTTCATCTTTCACAGGAGGCTGGATCAATGGCGAGGGATGAATGATTTATCCAGCGCGTGTTTCTGAGCGCGGGCAGTAGAGTCTTTGAGTGTGAGGCCTGCTGCTGGGAGAAGTGATGAGTCACTGCGACCTCGGTTAACCATCCAAACGGCCGGGTACAGCGTAGGTGGGTCAGTGTGTTTACCGCGCTGATGATATAATCAACAAACAGACGGCGGCGTTCTTCTTCTTCTACTGCCAAACACGGCGCCGGACGACTCAACCCAACAGGAATCAACTTTACTGATTGTTGATTTCTCTGCACTTTGTAAACAAAGCGCTGAAATGTAACACATCATCATCTCCTCCAGTTTCACTCTGAGTTTGTTTGGCAGAGAAATTAAAACTATCGTCTCTAAAATCAGATTAAATCCAGAGCAGAAACTGATTCCTCTGTTTGAGGAGAGGATGAGTCATTCAAACAGGTTTGACTTTAAGTCTCTGAGGATCCTAACGTCTTAGTTTAACCTGAAAACAGCTTCACAGAGGGTTGGACTAAAATATTCATCTCCAGTTAAAGTTCAGATACTTTAATGAAGTTTTACTGAAGTGGAAGGAAAAAGTGTTTTATCTTAAATGAACTGAGATTAAAAAATACTCATTTGTTATTTTTGGTTTAAGTGAAGCTGGGTTTAAAGCTGAGATATGATCCTAAAGTTACACATAAACGTGTTTCTGCAGCCGTCGTTAAAGTGTGGTCAATCAGTGTCAATAAGTTATCATGAAATAACAATAAAATAAAATTGATGGTGTTTGGTGGTGTTAGGTCTAACTGAACTAAAGTTTAAGGGGTTAAGAAAATAAATTCTCTGGATTAATTTTAGATCATGAATTAAGTTAAAGCTACATATAGAATACATAAAATAGACACTATCTAAGTCTGTTGTGACTTTTGAATGAGAAATGTCTGTTTATTTCTCCCTTATATCCAGAATACTTCATTGATCCCTGAGAGCAAATAGTAATAAAAAAAAACAAAAAAATAAAATAATAATAATAATAATAATAATAATAATAATAATAATAATAATAATAATAATAATAATAATAATAATAATAATAATAATAATGTCATATTGTGTTGACGTTTGGGGAAATACACACTAACACATGTAGACCCTTTAATTAAACTCCAGAAAAGAGTTTTCAAAATAATAAATAAATACAGCTTCTGAAAACAAAACCTCTGATTAATTATTATAAAGTCTCACACCTTAAACTCTTAGATATTATAAAATTAAAAAAATTAAAAATAATATTTGGAGCAAAGAAGAACAGGCTCCCACCTGAGTTAAAAGTTTTTTAAAGTTTAGAGAAAGTATTAAACTAAAGGTTCGGTGTCTTTGAAACAGATAGTGTGAGAACTGATATTAAAAACAGGTGTGTTTTAGTTTTAAGAGTTAAACTATGGGATGACTGAAATGATTAATGAGATCATTTAAAATAAAACCTGTCTATTTTATTCTGGGTTATTTCATGGATTGTACCAGAAAGACAGAAACGAGCCACTGCTTCAGCCTGCTCCCGTTTCACTGACAGTTTGTTCAACTTTCTTTATGAGGAAATGTTTGTTCAGACATGTTTTTACATTTCTTTTATAAACTGACTGCACACTGGAGATTGTTACTGAAATAAAATATCTCTTCACTCAAAATGTCCAGTTTTGTATCGACACACGTTAAAGCAAACAGGAGTGCATGAATAAAGAAACAGAGTCTGGGCGTAATCTTTAAATAAAATAAATAAATATTTAAAGTCTGAATCTCTGGAGTCTATGGGGACGAACGTGAAGACTTGACGTGTGTGAGGCAGAGTTTGGTCGTTGCAGCTCATAAATATCATAAATAACAGAAAGCATCCATCCCTAACCATACACCGCCATCACTTCTTCTGTCTGATTCAATCCTTTCCGGCTGTTTCTCCATCATCTATCAGTTTGTGCTCTGTGCTTCCTCCCTCCGTCTATCAATCACTCATTCAGACACTTTCACTCCCACGCTCTGAGTCTGAACACAGAGTGTTTCTCACAGAAGTAGGTCATTCTCTCCTCCTCCTCCTCCTCCTCCTCTCCCACTCCTCTTCACCACTTTCACATTTCCCCAGCGTGAGCGAGGGAGGGAGGGAGGGAGTGAGGGAGGGAGGGGGAGTGGGCGGGATCAGACCTCTTTATTCATTTCTTGGTGTTATGAAACTCCTGAAAGGAGGTCTCAGCCTCAGAAGTCCTGACACCATCAGAGAAGTTTTCAGACAGAGAAGGAGAAAGAAGAGATGAACCTGCTGGTGAGGAGGTTTGATACCTGTGGTTTGTTCATTCTGCTCAGGTGAAGGTGTGTGTGTGTCTCACCTTGCCGTGGTAGGTGCTGCTGTTCTTGGCCACGGCGCACTGACGGTCCACCAGGAAGCAGTACCTCCTCCTCTCCTCGGACAGGGCGTTCTTGTAGCCCTCAGCGATGTAGTTGTCCAGCTCGCTCTGCTTGTTGCTGATGGCCTCCACGTACTGCAGAGGGCAGACACAGGAGACAATCTCATTGGTTAAGACCAAACTTGACCCCTCTCTGAATGAGCCCCTCCCTAATAATATCTCTGTGAAAACAGGTGAATCAACGCTCTGACTGACGTCTGCAGCGTCTGATGGATTCAGGACTTCTCTAAACAAGGCCTCACACGTCGCAGTCCTGACACGTTTAAAGACAAACTGTGCTTTCATAAAAAGCTTGAAAAACGTCTCAGCTCAGACCTGCAGACGGCAGATTAAAACAAAAGTCTGATCTCTGTTTCCTCAAACACCTCCTTCTAATCCCCTCCTCCCTCCTCTGCTGCTCCTCGCTCCTTCAAACCCCCTGACCGTCTCCTCCTCCAGTGACTCATCTCTCCTCAGAAACAGGAGGAAGCGATCGTCCAGGTGAGCCCGGCTCTGTCCTCAGGTTCCTTTATGTAACTCAGAGTATTTACAGATCCTCGCGGTCTGGGTGATGTAGGACGGCGCTCTGAGGTGTCAGACGCGCTGGGATCCAGAGCGAGGTGTGAACGACCTCGCCTGGGTTGTTTCTGAGCTCGTCATCGGCCCACGCGGCGTCATGCATGGCTGGCTGAGCAAACACTATCTCTGCTCAATCTGCAGATAAACAAACCGCTGATGGTGACTTAATGACTCTAAACGAGGAGGAAACAGTTTCTAATCAGGAGGTTTAAGCAGCAGCAGGCGTTCAGCAGACACAGGTGTGAAAATGGAGAGATTAAAGTTTATCTCAAGCATCTATCAGAGCCTTTTCTGCCTCACACACAGTTTTAACCAAACCTACAGAGTTAAGCACAAATTCACAAACAGAGAAAATCACAGAGATCATAAAAAGTGTCAAACAGGAGCCAGAGGCCTCTGGTGTGTGTAGGTAGCAGAGTTTGAGCTCAGAAATCATTAATTGTTCATTTTTAAAGCTAAACTTTAACACAAGCCGTCTCAGGCGACTGGTTTCATGATTCAGAGGGAGCTTCCCGTGCAAACCGAGCTGTGTTACAGCTCTCCTCTCTGCTCACACCGAGCTTTCTGAAGTGGCCTTCCTCTGTTATTCACTCGGTGTAATGGTTGTTGAGCTGGTTGCTCTCGCTGTAAGAAAATACCTCTCTGAGGCGTCGATAATGAGCGTTTAATAAGGTAAGAGAGAGCTCCAACATGAAAAGGTTGATCCTTATTGATGTTTTAATTTGGTAGATCAGACGCTGCGGTGGCAGCTGGTTGCTCTCTCTTCATTTTTTTATCTATCTGCTGTAACTATCTGTGGCCTGTCATCACTTCTTATTCAACCAAACTGGTTCAATTTTCAGGCTCTTTTCACTTTTTTGTTCCTGTGTGTTTCCAGAGATCCACATGAAACCACGCCCTGTTTAAGATCAGCTGTTAGCAGCCTGTAGCATGATGATGCTAAATGGTGCTAGACCCCATGTTCCCCATGAGCTGAGGAGGAGGAGGTGAAGATGACGTGTTGGTATCTGTCCTCCGTCCATCGTTGTGGGGAATGCAATGAGATGGAGGAGCTAGCTGTGCTAACCCAGCGCCAGAGGGAAAACCAGAGGGCAGAGTAGCATCATGCTAGTCACAGTCTGATAGGGCTAACACCGGACATGAACTCCACGTTGGAAAGATTTAATCTTCTGTAAACAGACAGAATACACTGCAAAAAACTGAAATCTGATCAAGTGTTTTTCTTTTGTTTGGTAAAAAATATCTTTTCAGACGTAATCTGAGCCACACGCACCCGACCAGTCCTGAAAAACGTCTGATTTCAAGTTATTTTGAGACAAATTATAAAACAAATACATTTCTTTATCAAGTAAAACAATCTGCCAGTGGGGAACGAGGAAAGTTTCTTTTATTAAAACGTTATTCTGATTTCCAGACACTCGTCGAGCGTATTTTTCTAACCCCACTAACAGACATTTTCACCTGCTACAAGACATTCAGACCTCATTTTTGTCTCTTAAGTCTTGAAATAAGACATTTTTCTGAACTGTTTAAGTGAATGTGGCTCATATCAACTATAAAAAGACAGTTTTTACTAAAATTTAAGACAAAAACACCTGATCAGATTTCAGTTTTTGTTGTGTCCAGGCTGACGAGAGAACAATGGCCAAGCTGTCGTCATTTTTTAACTTTACACTTTGTTTCCTGCTGTGACTCCTGAATTTCTGAACAACTGATTAACAAAGTGTATTCTATTCTATTCTATTCTATTCTATTCTATTCTATTCTATTCTCTCCTAGGATCAAATTAAACCCATCCCTGGTGATGGTCAGACTGCAGTCCTCTTGTGGTTGATGCTGAAGGTGTTTCACTCGGAGGAAACACAGCTGATACCCAGAGACCGTGCTGAGCGCTCTGATTGGTCGGATGGATTAAATACAAACTGACCCAGAAGAAGAGGTCAAGGAAATCGTCTGCTCCAGTTCATTGATAATTTCCCAGAGAGCCCAGCTTCAAAGAGCCAAACGAGGCTGTGAATGTGGGCGAACAATGGCTGAACATCAGCGATCACCCACAGAGGACGTTAAGTAACGACGGGCCACGGCGGCGGCGGCAGAGGAAGACGAAGGCCACGATGATTCACACAGGGCTGCAGAGGCTTTCAGGTCGCCCACCATAAACACACAGCACGCAGGTCTGAGGGCGGTCAACAGGGCCGCTGGCTGAGGTCAGGTGGGCTGCAGGCGAGCCGTCAGTCAGAGCAGCGTTAGCATCAGGCTGAGGGGCGGAGGCGGGGGACGCAGCACATTATGTGTGGTTAGGAGTGCATTATTTCTGTAAGCTGAGCCCAAAATCACTCAGCCGCCATCAGAGGAAATTATCAGGTGCTTTACCCCAGAGTTCAGGTGCTCCGCTCTGCTTTCCTCACCTGTGGCTGCATCGCTCATGATTACAGCGCAGAGCGTGACCTTTAAGGAAGCTCTGAGACGATCAGGCCAAACAGGTGACAACAGACGCTGAGGAGACGGCGTTCACCCTGAGCGTTCACCCTGAGCGTGAGGTCTCCATCTCCTGGAGCAGATACACCTGGAGCAGAGGACGAGTGCAGCACTTACACCCTCACCTCAGCAAGATTACAGCAGGCAGCGCAGCAAAGACCACCGTCTGTCTGCGTCAACACACCTCAGCCTGACCCATGTGCACGCCACACGTTCATCACAGCTTAAACTGGGATTATGGATTAACCTGTTGAATAATTCTGATCTGAATAATGTAAAAAATTAATCCTGATTGTTATTTTCAGTGTGATGAAGCAGCTCCTGACTGGAACACGTGGTTTAATAAAAAAAGATAATTATACTTTGAGAAAGATCAAGAAAGGAAACGAAAAATCTCTGCAGAAAAATAATTTCCTCCTCCCACAGGAATCCAAAGAAATAAAACACAGTTATATTTTCCTTTTTAACAGCAGTGATAAAGTCAGATTAAGTTCACTTCTATTCCTGCAACTCATGAATTTCCTCAGCATTAAATCGACTAATCTCTGATGATGAATTCAACAGTTTCCTGGATCCACGTCAGCTGCTTCATATATCACAGCTTTTGGTCCAAAGTTCACGTGTCGACATAAACAGACTGAAAAAAGACAGAAATCAGGACAGATTTGAGTTAAATGAGTAAATGATTTTACCTCATCAGATCTGACAGCTGCAGCCTGGATCAGCCTCACAGTAAAAGTTTAACAGATCAAATATCTGAGGTTTGGTGTGCGATCAATGAGTGTCTGAACAACCTGATTCTGGGTCTGTTTGAGCGTTTGCAGAGGAAAATGTAAAGGAGAAGTTTTCAGAGGAAGTAAGCTTGGGAATGATGTAATAATCCTCCTGTGCAGTTGTTTTGGAACTCCTGGTTTCTGCTGCTGATGTGACTGAAGTTTGATGCTGCTGAATATTTGGAGTTAAGTTGTTTTTGAGGTCTTGTCCGCAAAAACTTTGGCCTCAAACTCCTGGAGAAATAAGAGAAATCCCAGAGCTGGACTCTATTTTTAGTCACGATTAGCCACAGCTAACACCTCTGAGCTATCACTAGCTAGCTCGTTTCATAGCATCATTGTTAAACAACCTTAAGTTCTTCTTTCCTCTACATTTTGGAAGCTGTGAGCGTGTTTGGATAAAAACCTCTTGGTGCGTGACTGCTGCTGGGTTTAAAGCAGGGGTTTAAACCAACCTGTGGCTCGCGAGGGATTGATACTTAAGTTTCAGTTTCTCTTCTCTAGTACGAATTGAAACACACAGACACAGTAAATCTGGCTTTGAAAAGTGGAAATGCATTGAATTTCATTTTATGTTATTTTGTTGATGTGTTTTAATACGAGTTGAGCAAGACATCTATGATTTTACCTTTTTTCTATTTATTATAGGGTCCTCTTTTGCTATTTATTGTCTTTTGTTGTTTTTACTGTTTTTTATTCTCTTTGAACACATTTTTTATTTCTATTTCTATTTTTTATTTTATTTTATTTTATTTTTTAAAACTTGCTTTTATTTGACTGTGTTCTAAGACTGTGCAGCACTTTGGTCAACCTTGGTTGTTTTTAAATGTGCTGTATAAATAAATGTGATTGATTGGTTGATTGATTGATGTGGCTCTCCGTAGTACCACGGTCATTTTTGTGGCTCTTGGTCTCTGACTGGTTGGCCACCCCTGGTTTAAAGTGTCTGTATGAAAACTGGTGTATTTCAACCATCTCATCCACTAGTGTCCCAGGAAGTTTCAAACCCTGACTCTCTGGTTAGTTTTTGTTCCTTCTCCTGAAAAACAAGCGTCGTCAGTGTTGGTAGCGCCGCTCCAAAGTAAACAGGTCTCCTCTGACTGACGCTAAGCTGTGTTCAAACAGGACGGCTGAGCTGCTTTCATTATCTGCTCTGAGAGAAGACGTCAGCCGCTGCATGTTGTGATCGCTCTCTGATACGAGCATTAATTAGCTTTTCCTGTCGCTGCCAATCATCAGCTCCGAGCCCAAAGCTTTCCTCTTTACCCTGAGTTTAAAGCTGCTTTCTGCTGACGAGGAGCACTACCAGCTCACTGTGTGTGTGTGTGTGTGTGTGTGTGTGTGTGTGTGTGAAGTGTTTATGGAGCTAGTATCACATTAAAGATGCTCAGATCCACAAACGCTGCAGCTGCAGGGCTTCAGGCTGAAACAGATGAATCAACAGATTAAGCTAACGTGAGAAACACTGTGATGGTTTGTAAAGTCATCATGAGTCTGCAGCACAAACAAAGAGCGCTGAAATGAATTCAGACTTTCCTGATTTTCTGCAGCGAAACATCAGAGACTGACGGACACCTTCAGTCTGACCGGCTGAGGAGAGGACACACGCCGACTGCTGAGAGTAATAAGAGACGATGTGTTAACGGGCTCTGAGGCTCTGACAGCTCGGAGGAAATGATCTCAGGGTGGGATTGATTTCTGTGTTTGTGGCCTGAAGCTACTTCAGCTCCTCCGTACAGTCAACACCTCTCTGAGTCATCTCTGAGGACAGGACGTTACATCAAACCTGATTCTGCAGACACACTTTCACCAGAGCTTTACTGCGTTTAGGATAAATGCATCGAGTGAGGCTGACGAGGAGCGGGCTGCGAGCGGAGAAACTCCTCCTGAAACATCAGGTTATGAGCAGTACGCTGGAGAGGAAGCTCACTTTCTTTAACCTGAGCAGAAAGACTTTCTCTCCCACTCCAACCCTGACTCATGGTGTAACGTCTCAGAAAACCACTTCACCTGACTTTCAGCTGGAGAGCAGCAGACATGAATCACAGTCGCTGCAGCCACTGCTGGATTCAGAGATGATAAATCTGCACAATGCACAAGATTATTAAACAATTATTGTGCCAGCAAAAAGTCAGACGATGCAAGTTTTGTCTGAGCTGCTCAAGCTGCAGATTTCCTCAAACAAAGGACAAAAATATATTCAGCGCAGGAAGTCGTTAAAAGCAGCAGATCCTCGTTTGTACGAGAAGCTGCAGAAATAAAACATCTGATAAACACCTGAGCTACCAACACACGTCCTCTCACTGACCTGTGTGATGATGTAACACCACCTGCTCACATGCTCCATCTTTTTCTGTCTCAAACAGGAAATAACACATCCTGCAGGTCGGAGGAGGCTCCAACGTTAGCCTCCTCTCACAGCGTTAACTTCTCCAAGGATCATGAGAGGACGAACGCAGCGACTGTGGATTGTGCTCACACAGCAGTCCGGACTTTATGGCCCCTGAGGGACACCGTAGTAAAAATGTGACTTTCCCCTCGCCCGTGGTTTTAATATTAACATCAATCAATGAGCATCAATGAGCCAGAGGAGCGAATGCTGAGCGTTTGAAATCTACGGTGTGGTTTTTATTTCTGCTGCTGCATCGTTTCATTCAAAGCTGGTCCGATGGAGAAAGTACGGTGTCCCTGAATGTTCCCTGAAACCTTCACATGCACCATACTGTTTGTGGAGGAAAACCTGTCACAGGCTGCTGGTGCCTCCTCCTCCTCCTCCTCCTCCTCCTCCTCCTACCAAGACCTGGCTTCAGGAGTTTCCATACGATGCACAGCAGGAGTCTGGCTCCCTGCAGACACAGGCGGTCGCCCTCAGAGCATGAACAACAAACTGATCTGAACAGGGAGTTTATGAGGACGCAGTAAAAAAATAGAGGACAGATCTTTGGGGAAGCTACAGAAGTGCAAACGCTCATTTCTCTCTGTGAATTTGTTGAGTTTAGTTTTATTTCCCGTGCAGGAACACAGAAGCTGTTCCTCCATCCTCGTCTTTTGCCTGATGTGCAGAAAAAAACCTCTCATTTCTAATCCTTCTGAGGCAGTAAAGGCTGAGGGATCAACTGCAGAAACCAAATGAGGCTGAAGAAGACGAAAAGGTCAAAGAGAGAAACTTCATCTGCAGTCTGAACTGGAATTTTCTGGCTTTAGATCAACCAAAGTTTCACAGAGAAACTCGGAGGAAAACTGTGACTCACTGCAGCATCCGTCAGACAGACAGATATAAAATAATAACCTTTCAGCTGGAGGTAATAAACACCCACTCAGGCATACATTAACACACTCATTGCACACACACACTCAGCTCCTTGTGTTTCAGATTAAAATCAGTAAGGTGTAAAGTTTCAGAGCTGAAGATCTGCTCACAGAGGACCCTGAAGGCTCAGAGGATCAGGACTCTGAGTCTGAGTCTCTCCGACTCTTCCTCATCGCTTCTCCAAATCAATTTTATAACGACCAGCCCAGGTGCTCCTCTCAGGCTCAGCCAGCCGTCTTTGCAGAGACACTAACACTTACACCGTGATGACCTCCCTGCTGCTCCTGGAGGAGCTGCACAATCATCCCCCTGACCTCTGTCCCCGTGTTTCCTGTGAGCTGCTGTTAGAAACCACTGTCCAACTTCACTGCTCCATTTCTGCCTCTGCCTGTCTGACCATCCTGCAGCTCAGAGTAACTCAGATCCAGACTCTGATCCAGACTCAGATCCAGACTCAGATCCAGACTCTGATCCAGACTCAGATCCAGACTCAGATCCAGACTCAGATCCAGACTCAGATCCAGACTCTGTAAAGCTGCATTTTTCATGGATGCTACTTTTTCTATCCTGTAGATTGACCGGCTGCAGGTCGATGCGTTGTGTCTGTGTGCAGACGGCCATGAGGGGATAAAGCCCCATTCTCCAGCTCTATTGTGAGTTTAATCATTAGCATTACATCAGAGTCCAGCTGACAGAGCACAAACAGAGAAAACACAAACTCATGAGTCACAGAATCAGCTCTCTCAGTTTGTTGCAGCCTCATATAGAAACGTCAGCTGAGTGTGATGAGAAGTTTCAGTTATTTGTTTGGAGGAAGTGGATAAAAGTTCATCCTCTCTGCACGTTAAAACACTCACACTCTGCACAAAGACCTCCCTCTCTCTGATTGGACGTAACCGCAGCATCTCTGCAGGTTGTGTAAGAGGCCACGCCCACTCTGTGTCACCACAACACCTACAGACGGGGGCCCTGTCAGATGGAGACTCGCGCTGTCTCCTCACTCCTCCGCTCGAGCAGATAACTCGACATGAGAGGAGCTTCACTCAACCCGCTCAGCTGTCCCAGATCTGACAAACAAACATTAGATAACACAAAGAGAGGACGCTGATCACACCACAGAAATAGACTCAGTTATGGGGCACGCTGGACCAGTTTCAGAGGAAACATCTTTAAAGTTGGAGTAAACACTTTGTTCCTTTGTTTACATCAAACACTGATTTGTTTACTTGTCCCAGATAAAACCACAAAGTATTACGATACAACACTTTAAAGTTCCTGTGAGGAGTTTCTGAGTGGTCCTGAAAAAAGTTTCTCTTCTAGATTATCTGATCCTGATCCTAATTAACACTTCAGATTATGAGTGTGAATACAGGTTATTCCTAAATGCTACTTCCTAACCTCCTCAGCCCTAACGTCTAAGTTTCCATGACAACACCACGCCAGCTGATGAAGTTTCGATTTCTTTATGATTTCTGTGATTAATTTTGTAGTGATGGTGGACACTGGAGCCTAACTGTCAGACAGAAAAAGGACAGAAGAGCAGAAGAAAGAGAAACAGGAGAGAGATAGAGCACAAGCTAAAGGCTAACACAGGAGCTAAAGGCTAAAACTTGAGAGTCTATCAATAAAATGAAGAGCCAGGTTACGTTAGCTCTGCTTGGTGAGGTTGGAGTTGGTAGATGAGCTCTGGTAGGACAGAACCAGGATTCACTAACGTTACACGTTACAGACACGTCTCAGAGCACCGGGCTGTGAGGAGAGAGAAATATAGCAGCTGCTAAACTACGCTACAAACTGACAAAGTTAGCTTGTTGTCACGTTTCAAAGTGTAGCTCTAACTGTTGATGAATACCTTACCTCGTGGAGCTGGATCTGGGGAAAAGTTGACTTGAACAAAGAAAAGTTGAGTTAAAAAGAAAATTTCCAAACAAACACACGCCTCGATCAGAGTGACGTCTTCACCACAGTGTGTGTGAGACTCTAGGCCAACAGGTGGCACTGCAGTCTACTTTAGTCAGATCCTCCTCACAGTCTCTTCAAAACCAAGCACCAAACACAGGTATTAAAAACTGGCGCTAAGGCTGGAGTGATACAAACTGCAGTTCCTCAAGCGACCACTGGAGGCAGGCTCCAAAGGGACCAGGCACCACATTGACCTCCATTCAAAGAGCCGATGTTTACAGCACAAACACACCTTTACAGCCTGAGTGAAAACATGATTTTGGTCTAAAATGATAATCCCTCCATCAGCACACTGTTTTATTTTGACGACCACCGGTGAGCCGCTCTGAGATTATAAACCACCTTTTTTTTTCTTATGTTTCTCTTTTTAACTGGGATTCAAAGTCGAACCCATCATGATTTGTTTCTGTTTGGGAGGAAAGACCCCCTCCAGTGTCAGAGCCGGAGCCGTAAACTTTTCTTTCTCCGTCTCTCAGCGTGAGCAGCATCGTAGCCCAGCATCCATCCTGAGAGCGCCCTGCTGGAGGTCCATTCAGCTCAGCGCTCCCTATCCCATCAGCCCCAGCAGCAGCCTGGGATTATCAGACGCACCGACGCTCAAATCCCATCAGGAGGAGGGGAAACATCTGAGAGCCACTCTGAGACGAGCGGTTCAACGAGGAGTCACCACCAGCTCGTTAAAGTCTGACTCTGCGGGTTAGGAAACGTGTTGACGATGAAAAACTGAGAGCAGGATCATGTTTGTGCCGTCACTGATTCTCACTCAGAGATCATCGACGAGCCGCAGAGCTGAGACATCTGCTTTACTCTGAACGACAACCAGACTGTAGCAAACACACACACACACACACACACACACACACACACACACACACACACTGACCTGCATCTCTTTGTCTCCATACTTGGACGGGTGCTTGCTGCCCTGGCTCTTCCTGCGCAGCTTCTTCAGCTCCGCCTGGCACTTCTCCAAACTCTCCCCTTTGCTCTTGTGCTCCATCTGGTACTTCTTCAGCGCGGCCTGAGGGGGGCAGCACACAGTCAGCAGGGACAGCTCTGATAGGTCAGCCTCCACACAAACACTCATGCACATTCATTCCTGCCTGCTGCGGCGTGGGGCTGGGGAAGTGGAGGCAGATGGTGGGTTTGGGTCCATGCATGAATTTGTTTTCAGTTTTAAACTTCAGCTGAGGATGTATCAGCATCCAGAGTTCATGCAAACAGAGTTTGATAAAAAGTTAAACAGTATCACAGACTGCTTAGACGTTCAGTTCTGCAGGATGAAGAAGTTTAACAGAATTTTGTGGAGTCTAAACTTTTCCCGTGTATGTAGAGAATCAGGTTTGAGGCTCAATGAAAAGAAACATGAAAAACATAAAAACTCAAAATTCAACATCTTAGATTCAAACCTGAAAAACAACATTTTGGCAGAAATGTTGAGAAAAACATTGACTGAGCTCCAAACATGCTGCTCCATCCTCCGTCTGGATTATGAAATGTTTCAGGACCTCGTCCAAACAACTGATCAACATAAACGAATACGTGTTGAATTTTTCTGTCTTCTGCATTTTTTCTCAGACTGACTCATGACACACCGGCTGGAGTGGGAAGCCTTTTATGTAACGAGCTGCAGTGGTTTGGATGAAAGCCGCTGGGAAATTATGGAGAGTGTGCGTTTTGTTTTATGAGAGCAGGGTCGTCGCTGCGCCGCTCGTAACGCCACTCCTGAAGAGGCCAAACAGGCGAGGAGCGCGGCTAAAACTGGAGCTGCGCTCGAGTGAGCGCTGGATCAAGTAGGCTGTTTCATAACGGACCCTCCAGGAGGAAACGACGGCGCTGTGGATGGAGGTCAATCAGTTTATGAAAGAAGTTGGAGTTGGAGGATTTTTCTCGGGTTAAGAGTTAAAAACTTCAGCACAGTTGAAGCTGGAGCTGTTATGAAACCAAGCGAGGAAACTGAACTGTGTTAATGTGACATCCTCCTTCAGAAGTTTCTGGAAAAGGAGCAGCAGGGTGAAATAATCTGTGACTCTGTGAAGGAGAAAGGTCTTACGTTCAGGTAGCGAGCGTCCAGCTCCACCTTCTTCTCCAGCTCTGTGAGCAGCTCGTTGTGGAAAGACTTCAGCTGTAAGAGGCACAGGAAACAAGGATTTCAGAAACAATGCAGCAAACACAGAGAGAAGTCACCCACAGACAGATTCACCCACAGACAGATTCACCCACAGACAGATTTACCCACAGACAGATTCACCCACAGACAGATTCACCCACAGACAGATTCACCCACAGACAGATTTACCCACAGACAGATTCACCCACAGACAGATTCACCCACAGACAGATTCACCCACAGACAGATTTACCCACAGAGAGTCGTTACAACAATGAAAGGTTGTTGTTTTTGAGCGATGATTTAATGTGTTTGTGCCGTCGCCGGAAACGTCACACCCTGAAGGAGAGCAGAGGACGTCTGGTATGTAAATGAAAGACATTAGCCTATGTGTGTGTGTGTGTGTGTGTGTGTGTGTGTGTGTGGCAGGATGACTCAATGAATAACACGTCCTGTAAATGTAAAACCTTGCTGTGGATATTTCAGAGGTTTTTGTGAAGCTGCTGCTGAATGAATCAGATTATCCTCGTCCTGTTCCTGGTCGTCCCTCACCTGCACCAGGAGTCCACTCACCGTTTTAAAAACCTTTTTCTGAAATACTTAGCATGGAGATAAAATCTGTGCAGCTCCTCACATCTTCTCCTAACGCTGAACAAATTGGCCAATTTCCTCATCAGAGCGCTGCAGCTCCTCGGAGGTGACTCTCTGGATGTTTTTGGGCGTGTAATGGCTTTAATTTTCTGATCACCAGTAAACAAACTGCTTTTAAGTGGAGCTGCTGCTTTCAGAGGATTGGAAACACCCTCAGAGACGCTGGAGTACAGTAAAGAGTGAATTTACGCTGACGTCAGGGACTCCAGACCAACAGGCCCACAATCTGTTCCCGTCCTCAGCTCCAGGCTTCAGAGGAGCCGCTTTTAGCAACACCACCACCACCGCCACATGCTCACCATCTCTTCAAGCTGGATCTGGATCTGTCTGTGCACTTCAGCCATCTGAAAGAGCACCTCCCCTGCAGAGACGACAAAGAACAGAGACAATAAACCAACAGAGGAAGAGGAGAGAGCACAGGGAATCTGATTTTACAGTCTGAGACGGCGACTGACATCGTGCAGAAAGACCATGCAGCCACACAGAACGATGAGAGACAGGTGCATGGAGTCAGAGAGAGGAGGAGGAGGAGGAGGAGGAGACGATGGACAAGATGAAGCAGCCGTCGTGATGCTGACAGAGCAAAACTCACAACAGCCTCAAACCAACGGCGTCAAACCAAAGGACAGGATGCAGCAGGGACAGAAAAGATGAAACTGAAGCTCTGAGAAGAAATCTACTGAAGGTTTGAAAAACTGGATCAACACAGAGGAGCAGGATGAAAACAAAACCTGGGTCATGTTTTAC
This sequence comes from Halichoeres trimaculatus, assembly GCF_033239565.1. Lineage (NCBI taxonomy): Eukaryota > Metazoa > Chordata > Actinopteri > Labriformes > Labridae > Halichoeres > Halichoeres trimaculatus. The sequence continues at coordinate 24,928,926 of NW_027437201.1, read as the reverse complement.
CTGAGCAACAAAAAGAAAACACCAAAAAGAAAAGTCAAAGTTAAAGAAAGAGAGACAAAAAGAGCAGAAAGAAAAGGATGGAGCATGCAGCCACGCAGGAGCGTGTTGTTCAGATACCTACATGCTGCCTCCTCTGAATGAGCAATAAAAAAAGGAACAAAAAAACTGTTTGAGCAAAGACAGAGGAGCAGAGACCTGAGACACAGACCAACCACCCCGAGAAACCAGGCACAGACCTGAGACACAGACCAACCACCCCGAGGAAACCAGGCACAGACACACACCACTCAGACAGGAAGTTAGTCAGACCCTCCACTCAGCCGCTCCACACCTGGACTCCTCCCTGACCTCACCTGGACTCCTCCCTGACCTCACCTGGACTCCTCCCTGAGCTCACCTGGACTCCTCTCTGAGCTCACCTGGACTCCTCCCTGAGCTCACCTGGACTCCTCCCTGACCTCACCTGGACTCCTCCCTGAGCTCACCTGGACTCCTCCCTGACCTCACCTGGACTCCTCCCTGACCTCACCTGGACTCCTCCCTGAGCTCACCTGGACTCCTCCCTGACCTCACCTGGACTCCTCCCTGACCTCACCTGGACTCCTCCCTGACCTCACCTGGACTCCTCCCTGACCTCACCTGGACTCCTCTCTTAGCTCACCTGGACTCCTCCCTGACCTCACCTGGACTCCTCCCTGACCTCACCTGGACTCCTCTCTTAGCTCACCTGGACTCCTCCCTGACCTCACCTGGACTCCTCCCTGAGCTCACCTGGACTCCTCCCTGACCTCACCTGGACTCCTCCCTGAGCTCACCTGGACTCCTCCCTGACCTCACCTGGACTCCTCCCTGACCTCACCTGGACTCCTCCCTGAGCTCACCTGGACTCCTCCCTGACCTCACCTGGACTCCTCCCTGACCTCACCTGGACTCCTCCCTGACCTCACCTGGACTCCTCCCTGACCTCACCTGGACTCCTCTCTTAGCTCACCTGGACTCCTCCCTGACCTCACCTGGACTCCTCCCTGACCTCACCTGGACTCCTCTCTTAGCTCACCTGGACTCCTCCCTGACCTCACCTGGACTCCTCTCTTAGCTCACCTAGACTCCTCCCTGACCTCACCTGGACTCCTCTCTTAGCTCACCTGGACTCCTCCCTGACCTCACCTGGACTCCTCTCTTAGCTCACCTGGACTCCTCCCTGAGCTCACCTGGAGTTTGACTTCACTAACTCCAGAGATCGGTCACTGTTTGATTCGTTCAGCCACGTTTGTTTTTACTGCAGAGGTGTGTAAATATGTCCATACAGCAGCTATATCTCTACACTCTAAACTCTGATACAACATCAACGTTTTCAATTAAACTTAAAATACATATTTGATGATTTCTACATTTAACAGCTGTACACAGATGAAACCCTGACAGCTGAGAGTAAAAAGTCAAAGAGCTCCATCTTTGTAAACTCTGCTCATCAAACACCTTTTCTACAAGAAGGAGGCATCCACCTTCCTCCACCTTCCTCCACCTTCCTCCACCTTCCTCCACCTTCCTCCACCTCTAACCTGAATCTGCAGATATTCGTCTGCTGCAGGTGCGTCAGACTCCACAGGTGCTCAGGTAGAAATGCTAAACAGGTAAAGAGTCTGCTTCATCCAGACGTTAAACCCTCCACACCTGCAGGGGCAGCACCGAGCACCTGGAGCCAGATCAGCCCTGATGTTCATCAACAGCTCACCTGGCTCTGCATCAGGTCTGCTGACAGCAGGTAACACACCACGCTGTGGAGCAGGGTGTGTGTGTGTGTGTGTGTGTGTGTGTGTGTGTGTGTGTGTGTGTGTGTGTGTGTGTGTGTGTGTGTGTGTGTGTGTGTGCGTGTGTGTGTGTGTGTGTGTGTGTGTGTGTGAGTGTGTGTGTGTGTGTGTGTGTGTGTGTGTGTGTGTGTGTGTGTGTGTGTGTGTGTGTGTGTGTGTGTGACGCTGTGGGAGTGGGCTGGCTGAACAGGATTAATGGGCTTAATGGAAGTGCTGTGGTCATGCAGCAGAGACTCAGGTGGAGGAGAGGGATTTGGAAAGGTCAGAGCAGGAGGTGGGGAGGAGGTGGGGAGGAGGTGGGGAGGAGAGGAGTCTCTAAGTCCTGGGTTTCACTTTGGAGAGCTGCTGCTTCACTCAAGGTTTCAGGAGCAAAAATAGACGGAAATAAACTCCTTCAGAAGCTTTTACCAGAAACACACACACACACACACACACACACACACACACACACACACACACACACACACACACGCACACACACACACACACACACACGGTACAGAGCTGGTGATCAGAGATGGAGGGCTACACGAACTGAGCTTCATGAAGCTTCAAAGGTTGGAGGAAAACACACAGTTAGGGATGTCCCAATATCACATTTTCACTTCCAATATGATACTGATACTGCAGCATCGAGTATTGATACTGATATTAATCTGATACCATATCAGCATTAAACATACTTTATTACTTATTCTGTAGTTTGTCTGTCATGTTAGAAAAGGCTTGTTTAAGTGATATTATTCAAACAAAGAACAGTCGTCAGCAACAGTAGGTCTGAGGAAAAACTGACCCATTTATTATGAACCAACGGGAAACAGAAACTGCTGATATCACAGATTTTAGATGCATTCTGATACGATACCAATACTTGTTTTTTTTCTGATATTGGACTGATATCTGATATCAATATCAGACTGGGACACCTCTACACACAATGGTAGTTTATTCATTCACTGGATTCTCAGGGTGGAGAGGTTACTACACCCAGCTGCTTCACAAAGTTTAAGGTTGAATGGTGTGTCACATTTTAAAATACACCACCTGAAACTTCTGACACAGACTGAGGGTTCCTCTGGGTTCCTTTATAATCTCTGTTTGTTGGTTAACAGGAGATTACAGAAGAGGATCAGGGCCACGGGGAAAATATATATATATATATATATATATATATATATATATATATATATATATATATATATATATATATATATATATATATATATATATATATACATTTTTTATCACAGTTTTTTCTGATATTAAAATCAGAATTCCTACTATTTTAGAATTATGAGAAAAAAGTCTCAGAACTTTGATTAAAGTCTTGATTTTGAGATTAAAGTCAGAGTTGTGAATTTAATCTCAGAAGTCAGACTTTCTCTGAAAAAAAAAGTTTATTTTTTTCCAGCAGCCCCAATCCTCTCCTGTAGGAGACGGATGAATCAAAGGGGAATGAAACTGAAAGCTGTTGTAAATGCCACCGAGGGCTTCCAGTCTGCACGGTTTCCATGTAAAGTCACTTTTCTGAGAAGTTGCATGCTGGGTAACACCAAAGCGTGGATTCTTTGCTGAAGTATAAACCGGCCAAAGTCCTCCTTCCTCCTAATCCAGAGAGGAGCTGAGCTCAGCAACAGGAGGTGAAATCTCACTCTGACACTTTAACGTGACCTCACTGCGTCTGTTAGCGTCTGAAACAAAGCTTCAGCTTTTCACTAAAACACAGTCTGACTCCTGTCCTCCTCCTCAGATCACTCCCTGCTCCTCCTGCTCCTCCTGCTCCTCCTGCTCCTCTCTGAAAGAAGTACTGACTCCTCTCCTGAACAAAGTACAGCCTTCATCATTATCTCTGGCTTTCATAACAGACGTCTTCATCCTCAGGATGATTAAAGCCCTTCTTCCCCCACCGTCCTCTTCCTCTTCCTCTCTGGAGGGATCAGGCGGCGGTTAAAGGACGGCCTCGGCGAGGTGAGCAGATGGTCGACCCGAGGTCGCCGTGCAGCCAACTGCTGCTGCAGAGACGACCAGCGAGGACAGAGGAGTGTGTTTGGGTCTGTTTCAGGTGGTTTCACTATCAGTGTGATGGTGCTACAGCTGAAAACATAAAGTAAGGTCGATCCATCGATGAGACGTCAGCTTTCAGACCAACCGTTGGATATTTTACCAACTTGTTTGAAGAGTAGAGGAAGTGGGGACAGCGTGCACTAAATCACAGCAGGTCACGTCCACTGGAGACAGATTTTTCATCAATTTTGTCTCAACAACATCCAAATTAGAGAAGTTAAAACCCCACAGATGGCAGTTTTTGATCGGTGAATCAAATATCTCCATGTTTTAGAGAAAATGAGACATTTGGGAGCTTCATTTTGACTCTGAGGAGGCTGCAATCACAGTTTTCTGGCATTAACAGGTCAAACATCTTTCAGTCTGATCTGCAGGTTTATAAACCAGGAAAACAAGCCGTGCAGAAACAGTTTGATCGGACTTTTCCTCCAGAGTCGACCTGTCTGTGTTTCTCTGTCCGTCCGACCTGTTCCCAGACTTCAGGCGCCGCGCTGCAGCACGCTGTCAGAGGAACGATGGACTCAGAGAGCAGAGCCAACCTGTCGTAAACACCCAACAGGTGTCAGGTGGAGGTAAGTGTTGGTACGCTCCCCAAACTGCTGTAAACACCCAACAGGTGTCAGGTGGAGGTAAGTGTTGGTACGCTCCCCAAACTGCTGTAAACACCCAACAGGTGTCAGGTGGAGGTAAGTGTTGGTACGCTCCCCAAACTGCTGTAAACACCCAACAGGTGTCGGGTGGAGGTAAGTGTTGGTACGCTCCCCAAACTGCTGTTAACACCCAACAGGTGTCAGGTGGAGGTAAGTGTTGGTACGCTCCCCAAACTGCTGTAAACACCCAACAGGTGTCAGGTGGAAGTAAGTGTTGGTACGCTCCCCAAACTGCCGTAAACACCCAACAGGTGTCGGGTGGAGGTAAGTGTTGGTACGCTCCCCAAACTGCTGTAAACACCCAACAGGTGTCAGGTGGAGGTAAGTGTTGGTACGCTCCCCAAACTGCTGTAAACACCCAACAGGTGTCAGGTGGAAGTAAGTGTTGGTACACTCCCCAAACTGCTGTAAACACCCAACAGGTGTCAGGTGGAGGTAAGTGTTGGTACGCTCCCCAAACTGCTGGATGTGTTTGTTTCTCTGCACCCGTCTAATCCCCAAACCTCAACACCTCTCCTTGTGAAACGCTGGAATTCAACCCGGCGAGGAAAAGCTGCTTAGGGATAATCAGAACAGATCACAACTTCTGAGGCTTAAGGAGGAGAAAAGCACATTGTTGTCCGTGCAGCCTGCGTGAGTCTGGATCGAAGTGCACGGACAGGCTGAACGATCCCCGCTGATCGATCCTGAAGCGTCTTTCCAACAGCAGAACGGACACAAAGTCTCTCTCCTCTGACTCTGACCCTCAGTCTGTTTTTCCCCTCACAGCGTGCACACAGTCAAACACAGGGTTTAAAATGAGTTCATGACCATCAGGCACACTTCCAAAACTCTGAGTCCAATTAAGCAAAAAAGAAAACATGTTATTGTTTCTCTAAGACTCACAAGACCATTGTTAAACCGAGGATTCAGAGGTTTACTGCACACATGGAGAGGAAGGAGGTCAGCACCCAAAAACAGCTTTAGAAACAGCCAATCAAATCAGAGAATTAAGCTTATGAATCAGCGCTGATGAAAGCGCAGTGGAGGAAAGGTCGCTCCGGGAAAACCAGCAAAAACTCAGAAACTCAGTCTGTGGATGTGAAAACAGAGGGCACATCCGGGTCTCCTCCTCGTGACTCTGGGATCAGAGAGGAAGAGGAGCTGACGGCCGTGAGGAGGAGGAAGGAGATCTCTGCAGGGGGCGTACGGCGTTATATCAGCCTGAGAGCAAACACAGGCAGCTGTAATCTGCAGAGAGCTGCAGCAGAGGGAGAACAAGGTGCTGCGTGCCTGCCGCCCTCATTGTTGAGCTCCTCTGGGTGTTTAATTTCTCTAAACATCAGCTGCTTCACACACACACACACACACACACACACACACACACACACACACACACACACACACACACACACACACACACACACACACACACACACACACACACACACTCTACAGCCAATAGGATTCATTACCAACACTTACATTTTCAACAATCTCACTACTTCATTAGGAAATGATTTCTGGAGAACAATAATTCATCACTTTCTGTGTGTGTGTGTGTGTGTGTGTGTGTGTGTGTGTGTGTGTGTGTGTGTGTGTGTGTGTGTGTGTGTGTGTGTGTGCAGAGCAGCATGACAGGAAATCCTGCAACTTCCTGACAAACTGAGGATGACGAGTTAAAGAGCAAAGTGGGATAAAACCCTGGATCACGCCATGATGAAACAGGCTGAATTAGAGATCCTTAAAGGAAATGAATCCTGTTCCTGCAGGAAACCAGTGACAGCAGGTGCATGATGGACGGCAGGAAGCAGCAGACGGGAAACCTGACAAACACACGAGGACCTGAGCTGACGTGTGTCTGGGTCTGAGTAAAGATTTCTGTGAACTCTTTTCTTAAAGTTAGACAGAAAACACCAGGCTGGTCTGACAGAGGCTTCAGGAAGGACGGCGTGTCAGAGGATACTGTTTGACATCCAGAGGAGGAGGAGGAGGAAGGAGCGTTGGAAACATCTTCTCCTCTCTGTGTTTCTCCCACAGACAGGAGGAGGAGGAGGAGGACCTGGAGCTGGATGGAGGCGTCGTGTTTGATTCTGCAGCTCCTCAGATCAGGGAGGGCTCCTCTCACCATCATCAGCATCATTAGGTCGCCGTTTGGCTGAACCTCACATCACGGACAACGCCACACGTCAAAGGCATTTTAGAGACTCTAACGTGTTATTAAAAGCCACATTAGCCGCCACTTCCTGGATCAAACAGCGTGTAACCTCCCCGTGATCTTTCCGTGTCGATGAGCTGAGGCTCAAACAGACGCGAGGCTTTGTGTTGGCGAAGGCGTTTGAAGGCGCTGATGAATGTGCCAGTGAAGACGGGGACATGAAACGCAGGAAGAAGGAAGAAGGTGGTGGGGACGCCGTGATGGATGGAGGTTAGGGGGATCAAAGTGCTGGGACTCAGGCCTGTGCGCTCTGCTGGCAGCCCGGTTTTGATTGGACCAGAGACCGCCTGAAGGAGCCTGAAGGAGCCTGAAGGCAACTAATGAGGCGGGAACACCCCCCTCATTTCTCTCTTCATCCTGTGTCTTTCATGGTCTCTGTGGTCACCTCACTTCCTGTGGTCACCTCACTTCCTGTGGTCACCTCACTTCCTGTGGTCACCTCACTTCCTGTGGCGGTGTGAGGACCAGGACTTTGTAAAGGCTAAATTCCCCGTCTAAGGATGTGGGTCTCAGGGCTGATCCAGGATGTGCCTGCTCCCTGGTCTGACTCTGATCCAGCTGGATCACTGCAGTCTGAAACAGCCCACTGACCCTCCTGAGCGCCCCCATGTGTCAGAGACACCACACATCATCCTCCACAGGCCAAAGAGCCCCTCAGGCAGACATGACGGTTCTCAGCCCAGCCTGAGTGCCCACGAGCAACTCATGGCCCAACAGCCAACAGTTAATTTAACTGGCTCTAAGGGCGTAAGAGCCCCTTAGAGAGACAAAACCCAGCCCCCCTGGTCCGAAAACCGCTACAGCCACTCTGTGCTCATGATCCTGTCCCAGCATGATCCTGTCCCAGCATGATCCTGTCCCAACATGATCCTGTCCCAACATGATCCTGTCCCAACATGATCCTGTCCCAGCATGATTCTGTCCCAGCATGATCCAGTCCCAACATGATCCTGTCCCAACATGATCCTGTCCCAACATGATCCTGTCCCAACATGATCCTGTCCCAGCATGATCCTGTCCCAACATGATCCTGTCCCAGCATGATCCTGTCCCAACATGATCCAGTCCCAGCATGATCCTGTCCCAACATGATCCTGTCCCAACATGATCCTGTCCCAACATGATCCTGTCCCAACATGATCCAGTCCCAGCTGTCTTAAACCTGGAGTCCATGAAGTTGCCTGTGCTCGCTGAGCTGCAGCTCGGGGTTCAACACTGAACACTTTACGTGTTTCAAACCTATGGTGGTGAACTTCCTTCACTTGAATTTATCTATTTTAGATTTTCCTGTTTTTATCAGACACTGTCTCCTAAAAACCCTATTTCCCATGATGCTCCGCTGCGTGACTAGTTACTGCATGTATTTGCTGTGGATCAGAGGTGGGAGGTCGATACAGGTAAGGTAGGCTTTTCAAAGTGTTTTCATTAACAGTTTTTTTAATTGAGATGATGATTAAAGATTTTCAGGAATTCCTTAACTTTTCAGATTCTAGTTTTTCAAGATATCTCATAAAAACAGGAAAAAAAATAAAATTATAAAAAAAACAATTAAAAAAAAACACTTTTTGTGAGATAGTTCTGTCGTAAAAACAGAATTTTTTATTTATTCGATTTATTATTTAAACAGAGCACCCCGGTATTTAAAATCTATTTTTCCCTGTAATTTAACTCACTGCTGCCACTTTTGTGTAAATTTTTATGTCAATAGTATTTTCTATTTTCCATTTCATAAACCATACTCCATATTTATAAACTCTCCTCGTTGCTTAAATTGTCTGACAACACTCGAGCTCCAAAAAGAAACAGAGCTGTAATGCAGCCTCCAGCCACTAGCTGGAGCTGTAGTCTGAATTCACTCACGCACAAAGCTTCAGATAATGTCCTGAAATCCTGCGCGCATGCTGCGTGTGTGAATGCAAACAGCTGAACTCATGTCTCTGACTTTATCTGAAGTTTAAAAAGTGACTCATCAGGATTATCATCCACGGTTTCTGGATGATCGTTAATCTTAAACCTGTCGTCGTAGCGATGGTCTCTGCTGCGTTGTTTTCCATCGTGTTGTAAACATTTCTCTGAAGCTCCTGCAGCAAACTTTCTCGATCCTGTCCCACCTCTCTGGACTCATCTCTGGATTTGCATACACCTCAACAAGAACCGTCAAACCTCACATAGCGCCCAGGTTCCCGTCTCCATACGAGGCAGGAGGTAAAAATAGGCCGTGTTTTCATTCTGCGCTCTGACAGCACATCACCGGCCCCTCCGTTACGTAACGCCATTTATCTAAACTCCAGAACAATCCCTCAGGTCGGACTTTGTTCACAGACTTGTCATCAGCTGATGATTTAAATGCCACCATCAATCTCTCTGAGGCTGAGCGCGGGCAGAAACCCCCCCGACACGCTCAGGAGTGGGAGAGCAAAGCTTTGTTAAATATAGCAGGAGATGACAGGAGGAGGTGAAACTCTTTGAAAGAGCGCTCCTCCTGCAGTTTCCCCCACACAGAGCCCACGCCGGCTGAATTCAGATCAGGGCTGGCGCTCTGGGGAAACTCTGCCTGTGTCGGCGCAGAAAACGAGGGTCACGGAGGAGTCAGAGGTTTTCTGTCAAACTGAGCAACGTGAGGTTTGAGGCCAGGCTCAGTCGCAGGGAAAACAGGGAATGTAGTCGGAGAATTTCCAGAGACGTGCTGGATGACTCAGCAATGAAGCCATGCTTCGCTCAGAGTGCCGAGGACGCTGGCTCTGTGTCTCTGTGTCCTCGTTTATGAGAGTTTGTTTTCTCTGCCTCTGCTTCAGGATCCTCCAGTTTCTGCTGCTCCCACCTCGCTCAGCAGGAGCAGCGCCGCTCCCCGAGGAGGACGATCGTCTCATCCGGATAAACGAGGAAAGAGTTAATAAATCTGCAGAGGACATTTTAAAAGCTGGCGCTCTGACATCACTGGGCCTGCCCCCTTTAAAACAGGAAGTCAAACGCTCCTCTAACACAGGTTCCTGTTAGCTAACTACCCACAGGCTAACGTTTCACTGACGGCACATTTGGACAGGTGAGTTCACCTGGTTTAATGAGATGGATGCTGTGAGAGGCGTGTTCGGCCCTCAGCGATGAGAATAAATGAGAGAGTGATGAGAGTCGGATGAGAGGATGGAGGGGAGTCTAATCAGAGCCAAACTGGAGGAGAAAGGTGCAGTGTAGTGATGGCGGCAGAAACCCTCCTTTCTTACCCCTCATGGTTCAGCCTGAACAATTCATCGAATTCAAACCAACATCCCAACGTTACAGACTGCAGTTTTTTTCAATCACAAAGGCTGAAATTAAAATAAATAAATAAAAGTTTAAAAATTACAGCAGCTGAAAGGTGTCAGCTGATTTACAAACACAACAACAAGAAAGCAAACACCACAACAGAAGTAAAGAGGTTTTCCTGTCGGCTCAGAGAGTTATGAAAGTAAGTCAATGATTGTTTTATAACTTCAGCTCTGATAACTTCAGCTCTAACGCCAACGTAAATAAAGACATGAAGCTTTTTTCATCACAGATGAGGTTAATCATTTACTTTTACAACTTCTCTCTGTCTGTTTAGATAACTGAACTCTTTTCACTCCTGTTGTGTTGTAGCTTTTGTGAATCGTCTGACCCCCACCGACCACTAGGGGTGGGTACTGAATTAGGTACTTTCATAGGTACCGACCAAATTCTGTCAAAGTACCAGGTACTGATTCACATAAAATCAAAGGTACCATGTTTGGGTACCTCCTTGTGACTGTGAGGGGGTGGAAGAGTAGGAGATTTTCCATGCTGGACATGAACGCAGCATTACGAGGTTATACATTGAGAAATACAAACGTTAAATTGAAAAAATTTATATATTATTTAAAAAATGTTATTTTTTACCAAATAAACACAGTGAGTGTACCGATATCCATTTCCAGGTACCGGGCATTGGTACCATATCGTTTCAAATGTGAAAGGTACCCATCCCTACCAGCCACCGTACAAAATAAATAAAACGTTTCACGGACACAGACCTGAGGGAATCTGGTTACGTGTACTCCTCCTTTCTTAAAACCATCAAAAATCAATCAGCTGTTTTAAAATACGACACGTCTACAAGGTTTGAAGTTAAATCAGTCAGTTAATATTCTGCTGTGATTGTAACAGTTAAAGATAATCATAACGTTGGTCGTACTGTCCAATGATTTAATGCTTGTGTTAATGCAGAAGATAACCCCCTCCCTCCTCGCAGTGGTAATAAAATAAAATCATGATCAGATTATTTTCTAAAACCCTTCAGCTCTACTCCTGATGGTAAAGTTACGGTGGCCTTTAAGGACAAAAAGCTCCTGTGATTTATAAAACTCCTGCACGTGACGACATCTCTCTTCTTCCGGTGTATGTGACTAGTTTGTCCTCTCTGTCTTCCCGTAGGAACATGATGCTGAAAGGCAGCGTGGGATATTCACATTCAGGTGATCGTTCACTGATCTAAAAATGTAAATCTCTCCAAACTGCAGATTTAAGGTGATTATTCTTTCTAAAACAGGACAGACAGCAGAAACATTCAGAGTGACACGGTCATTTCTATGGTAATCTGGGCGCCGTCTCTACTTCCTGTCAGACCGCTGTCAAAGCACCTCAATGATCCAGCGTCACTTTTCATTTCTGACGCTTTGTCCTTTGAGAGGCGAGTTTTTCAGGAGCCGAAAACTCAGACAACGATCTGCAAACACCTGAGACACACTGAGCAGCAACACACGAGCAGAGACTGATGGATGATCCCAGCATCCAGCAACAACACTGAGTCAGACAGGTGTGTGTGTGTGTGTGTGTGTGTGTGTGTGTGTGTGTGAGTGAAAACTGAAAACATCTGCTGAAGAGCTGCAAACACTTTCTTCCTTCCATCATGACTCAGACGTGAAATGAAAAAGTCAGAAGTGTCGTTTGTTTGATGATCTCAGGGTGTGACTCAGGCGTCAGGTGAGTTTCTCCCTCAGCTTCATCGTCTGATGCATGAATCTACATTTCTCTACCTTAAACCTTCACATTTCCCTGACTGCTCCTCTGCTGGAGGACATAACGCCTGATTTCCTGCAGCTCTCCCCTCCTCTCAGAGAGCAGAGGCTGCAGCAGTCGGAGCTTTGCTGCATGTTGTTGTATAAGCTCCGTGAAGAGACTCGCTAACATCCTCAGATTATATAAAGTGAAGCCTAAATGGATGCTCTGCCTCCCTCGGTCTGTGTGTCAGACCTCAGAGCTGAATGAAAACCACCTCTGCCTGATTAGCATCTGAACGCTCTGATATGGTCAGAGAGCAAACCGGAACTGCAGGAGCGTCGTGTTTTTCCCTACGACGCTGTCCATATTTAGTCTACGGAAGAGAGACGTTTGCAGCGGCACTGACATCACCCACCAGCCATGTTTGGGCAGCGGAACAAGCAGCGTACTCCGGCTCTCCTCCTCCTCCTCCTCCTCCTCCTCCTCCTTCAAAGCGGCTCCACTCCAGGCCTTTCTTTTCATCTATTTTTAGAAAACGTGTGCAGAGTCGGCCAGCTCTCCCAGGGCTGCCTGAGCTCCCACATCAACGCGTGGGTGTTTGCAGACACACACAGAGCCGTAGTGAAAGAGAGCATGAGTAGGATGACTCTCCGTGCTGCAGCCAGCGAGCAGCTCGTCTCTGCTCGGGGAAGCCGAGGAGCGAGACGAGGCTGAAGCTCTGACAGCATGGCTGAGGAAACACTGAAGGAAACACTGAAGGAAACACTGAAGGAAACACTGAGAGGGGAAGCTTTTCCTTTGTCCTGTGTGGGGCTGTCAGCGCTGTCAGTGATGAACAACACTCCTCTCCACAAAGAGGAGTCCCAGGGAGGAGGAGCTGGTTTATTCTGGGTGATAATTTCATGTTCTCTTTGTCTGATAATCACTCAGGGTGAACAACGCCTGCTCCGGCGTCTCAGGGCGTGAACCCACTGTGGGCACTGATGAGATACTATCTGTTCCTCATCCCTGCAGCAGCTTCTCAGAGAGGAACGCTGAATTATAACAGTGTGAGAGTGAATAAAACAAACTGAAACTGAAGAAGATTAAATAAAATAACTCTGAGCTTGCAGCTCTGAGTCTGAAATGTTGGTTTGGTGTTAAGGCTCCAACTTCTCTCCCTGTAGTTTCATGTCACGTGCAGAAAACTGAGCAGGGAGATAAAATCTGACATCTCTGGTTCTGATCCTGCAGCAGGATGCAGAGAGAGCGACGTAAAGCAGGATCCCAGAAGAAAAATGAGTAAAGAAGCTCTCTGCATCATGGATCCTCTGTCAGAGAGCTGCAGCAGGAGGAGCTGCAGGCTGCAGCAGGAGGAGCTGCAGGCTGCAGCAGGAGGAGCTGCAGGCTGCAGCAGGAGGAGCTGCAGGCTGCAGCAGGTGGATTTTCCTGTTTGTTAGTTTCAGTCTGGAGCAGATGCCTTTCATAGCTGCAGAGTTACGTTTCTTTGCTGCAGGAGGAAATTCTCACAGTGACAAAGTCCTGAGTGAAAGAGGATCTGCCACAGATCATCAAACACTCAGACCTTCAGGCTCAGCTGACTCCACCTCAATATCAGATATCGTAAGTCAAGTGACAACGTCAGAGAGGAATACAGCAGCAGAGTCACTTTTCAATCACCCACTGCAAAAACTGAAATTTTATCAAGTGTTTTTGTCTGATTTTCAGTAGAAAATGTCTTTTTAGACTCAGTATGAGCCACATTCTCCTGAGCAGTCCTGAAAAATTTCTGATTTCAAGTTATTTAAAGACTAAATGAGTCTGAACCGCTGTAACAAGTTTTAAAAAATCTGCCAATGGAAGAAGAGAAAAGTTTTTTCACTCATTACAAACTATTCAGAGCACTTTTTGTCTCTAAATAACTTGGAATCAGACATTTGTCTGGACTGCTCAGGGGAGTGTGGCTCATACTGAGTCTAAACAGACGTTTTCTACTGAAAATCAGAGAAAAATACTCGATAAGCTCTCAGTGTTTAGCAGTGACTGTCTGTGAATGAGAACAGGAGATTTATTAATTCAGCCTGATGATTATTCTGACGCTAATGAAGTTCATTCATCATCAGTCCCCTGCTCCCAGGTGTTCCTCACTCAGTCCTCACCCCACGCCATCACCTGCAGCTCCACCTGCAGCTCCACTTCCTGCAGCTCCACTTCCTGCAGCTCCACTTCCTGCAGCTCCACTTCCTGCAGCTTCACTTCCTGCAGCTCCACTTCCTGCAGCTCCACTTCCTGCTGCTCCACTTCCTGCAGCTCCACTTCCTGCAGCTCCACTTCCTGCAGCGCCACTTCCTGCAGCGCCACTTCCTGCAGCTCCACTTCCTGCAGCTCCACTTCCTGCAGCTCCACTTCCTGCGCTCTGACGCCGTCAGCTCATCCTGATCCTCTGATTAATGAGGATGTTTCAGGGAGAAGAGTCACAGCGATTCAGAATGAACAGCCACAACCACCGCCGAGAGTCAGAGCGGTCTCAGAAGTCACACACACACACACACACACACACACACACACACACACACACACACACACACACACACACACACACACACACACACACACACGCCACCAGTTGCATGCTCCTCGTTATCTGTTAATTAATAAGCTGTAAACTAAAACACGCTCATCACGCCCTCTGACCTCTGGGAGGAAAACTAACCCTGACGTGCAGAAATCAAACACTGATCATTTGGGGGGAAGCAGGAAGTGACATCACTGATCAATCCTGCAGTTACACTTTAAGAGTCAGATCCTCCCTCTCTGAGTTTCCTCAGCTGATGATCTGAGGCCGCGAGGCTTTGAGGCAGTGATGGGAAACGCTAAAGCATCCTCAGAGCAGTAACAGCGGTGTGAGCCCAGCGCAGCCCGCGCAGGAAACAGCTGCTCTGAGCGGCTGACACGTGGAGACGCCATCAGGCCGTTCTGCTCAGCCTACTCTGTCATTTCACCGCAGGCAGCGAGGCTCTGCCCAGCTACAGGCCTGCTGAGTCACAGCCACGCTGCCGAGAAAAGGAGTCAAAGCAACAGCAAACAGGCAACTTCCACATGCACAGAGACAACAGAGCACAGAGGCACGAGCACGCTGGACAGAGAGCACGCTGGACAGAGAGCACGCTGGACAGAGAGCACGCTGGACAGAGAGCACGCTGGACAGAGAGCACGCTGGACAGAGAGCACGCTGGACAGAGAGCACGCTGGACAGAGAGCACGCTGGACAGAGAGCACGCTGGACAGAGAGCACGCTGGACAGAGAGCACGCTGGACAGAGAGCACGAGAGGCAGAGAGCACGCTGGACAGAGAGCACGCTGGACAGAGAGCGCGCTGGACAGAGAGCGCGCTGGACAGAGAGCGCGCTGGACAGAGAGCGCGCTGGACAGAGAGCACGCTGGACAGAGAGCACGAGAGGCAGAGAGCACGAGAGGCAGAGAGCACGAGAGGCAGAGAGCACGAGAGGCAGAGAGCACGAGAGGCAGAGAGCACGAGAGGCAGAGAGCACGAGAGGCAGAGAGCACGAGAGGCAGAGAGCACGAGAGGCAGAGAGCACGAGAGGCAGAGAGCACGAGAGGCAGAGAGCACGAGAGGCAGAGACCACGAGAGGCAGAGAGCACGCTGGACAGAGAGCACGAGAGGCAGAGAAGCAAAGCCACTGAGCCCGTGGGATGAGGATGAGGATGAGATGCATGATGGGACAAGTTTCACACCGAGTGTCACAAATACTGTTTCAACGTCATCATCTTCACCAAACTTTTTCAAACCAAGAGCTGTGATACATCATTTCTTTCTCTTTGAATGATTCATGAGCTCCAGAAAATAAAGACGCTTCAACTCTTCCCAGAAAACTCATGACTCATGTTTGGACTTCTGCAGGACTCAAAGAGGTTTTCACTTCTTCACAAAAACAGCTGTCTGTCTGTGTGTGTGTTTTCACTCCTCTCAGGTGGATTTTAATAATTGAAGACTGCGTCACAGACTTGTATGTTCAGTAAAAGCTGCAGGATTACAACAAACAGTGAGTGAAGCTCTGAGCTGTACAACGTCCAATCATCTTAGAGCGGTCTGAAGACGATCGCAGGACGGTAACGAGCTCCTCACACGCTGAGCTGAGAGTTTGCTCTGAGAGATGCAGGAGGAGAAATGAAGTGATGGAGCTCCAGGAGGAGTGAAGAGGAGCACCCTGAAAGCTCCTCCTATGAATAATGAATGTGGCATTCCTATCCTGCCCCTGCTCCCCGCTCCTCTTCCCCTCCTCTCGCCGTTTCCACGCCTGCTGGCTTAAATCACGTCAGGTTACAGGAGCGAGGAGGACGCAGTGATCAGGACTAAAGCAGACCCGTCACACTCCGCCACACGTGACGTTCAGGCCTGTCCTGATGGTTTGGATGCTCATAAACATCTTTTTGCAGAGATGAGTGAGATTTAAAGTCTCACCTGTGCAAAAACTGCTCCAGGGTCTGAGATGAGGAGAAGCAGCGTGGATGCGGTGGATGCAGCGTGGATGCGGTGGATGCAGCGTGGATGCGCTGGATGCAGCGTGCCCTACGGGCCGACGGCTGAGAGATTTTCTTACAGTTAAAACTCTGAGTGTTTTTTAAGTCCCGAGCGTGAACGTGTCCTGCTTTGATATACCAGACGAATCAGTGAACTTATTTACTCAGAGAGATGCAGAATGAAAACAACTGGAGAGCTTTCATCTTCCCTGAATGTGAGGACAACAAGAGATTAGCCAAATGGCTTCCTGCGACAAACCTGGGATTACTTCCTGCTAAATGAGAGTGTTTCAGATTAATCAAAGAGCTAAAAACTGCTGCAGACAAAGCTGATGCTCTGCTTCCTGACGGGACGTGTGTGTCCTTCACACCATGAGCCCATCTCCTGTTTACACCCCCCTCCACCCCACCAGGGGCGCTACAGCCACTACGAGGACTCACCAAGATCCTTAGAGCCTTGACTCTCGCTGGCCATCTCGCCCATCCGCACCAGAGCGTCGAAGTAGCCCTTTGCAGCGTGTGTGACACCTGGAAACATGGAAGCAGTGGGCGTCAGATCAGGGCTGCCAGTGGAAACCAAGTCTTCTTCAGCTCTGCAGCCTCCACGGCCCTCCCCCAGGAGAGGTGGGGTCGGGCGTGGGAGATAAAGAGCGACAGGCGGAAATGGAGACCAGGCAGGAGAAGAAAAGCTCTATGGAGGCAGCTACAGGAGACAGATAAAGCTGTGGAGACCAGCCTCAAGCACAGCGAGCGGGGAGAAGGAAGCCCTGATCTCACCTGTCCTCACCTGTCCTCACCTGTCCTCACCTGTCCTCACCTGTCCTCACCTGTCCTCACCACACCTTAAGGGATTATCTCACCTGTCCTCACCACGCTTCAAAGAAACACCTTTACAAACTGATCTCACTGAAGCTCAACTTTACGGCGCCTTGCTAACAGCTGCAGGCTCCAAGCTGCCTCTGACACTTCAGCTGCTCCTGGATCTGGATCTGGATCTGGATCTGGATCT
This sequence comes from Halichoeres trimaculatus, assembly GCF_033239565.1. Taxonomy (NCBI): domain Eukaryota; kingdom Metazoa; phylum Chordata; class Actinopteri; order Labriformes; family Labridae; genus Halichoeres; species Halichoeres trimaculatus. The sequence continues at coordinate 24,911,682 of NW_027437201.1, read as the reverse complement.
GGTTCAAGGTTTAGATCATAAACTGTGAGGTGTGGAGACTGGTTTCTGACAGGGAAAGATGCGCCGTGTTCAGACACCAGACACAAAAACGGTCAGCTGAGTTTTCCTGCTCATAGCTCTGCTCTGATATCTCCCGATTGTTCTGCGTCTGTTTCAGAGTCGTATCCATCAGTTTATCCAAAACTGCTTCCAAAATATGTCACGTCTCTCTCAGTGTTTGGTGCTCAAAGGTTAATCACGTGATCATGACCTGATAAAGTCACCGGTGATTGGCTGTTACGTCACACGTGGTTGCAGGATGCAGAGTAGCGTTGCTAACTTAGAGACTCTGTTGTTTCATTAAGTAGAGGTGTGGAAAAATATTGATACAGCTAAACATCACAACACTTTGAACTGTGATAAAATAATGATATTAAACTCTTAATAACTATATTTTTGTTCAGATGAATATTTATATTTCAGGTGAGGTGGAAGAACAGTACGTCTTCAGCACCTCCACTGCAGTAGATGGCGCCAAAGAGCAGCTCCACTGTATGTTGTCCATAAACTGTATCATAAACAAATCTCAAAGGTCAAAATATTTTATTTCTTAACTTGATGATGTGACTTTCGATGCTGTAAACATCAATGTTTTCTCTCTGCTCCTGGGTCAGTCAGTTTAAATCAAGTTTATTTTTTACAGTGTGGTCGACTGATAAAATGATAATCAGTCATTTTTTGTGTAATATCAGATCACCAGGTGACTTTTATCAGTTTCACCAACTGACCACGTCTTCCACCCAATCATTTCTTTACAGCATCAGTTTAACATCAGAGAAGTTTCAGAGACAAACTTGATGAACTTTATGATTCGAAGTGTATTTATGAAAAACTGTGTCTGACTTTTATTATTTCAAACACAATGAAAAAGAAACGTTGTTTTCAATGTGATATTATTATATCCTGACCCAGGTATCGTGATGCGTCTCCTGTCGTTAGATTCTCACCAACACTCAGCCCTGACATTAAGTGACCTTTCAAACCCCTCTCACAACTTTTTTTCAAAAAAGTGACAAATATCTTTTCAGGCATTTTAAGACTGACATGAAAGCACGTATTGTTTCCAGCTCCCTCTCCTCTCCAATCAAAAACACTCAGACAGGCCCTCCTCGCTCACAGCAGCCCCTCTCAGCTGAAGACGACTGCATGTAAATGAATCGAGCTCGTCTCCTTGGTCGTTATTGCCCGTCCCCACCCGGGTAGAGGAGGAAGATCGTTATTTTGACTTTAAGAATTGACAGAAGAAAGTTCACGTTCAGTTATGACAAACATAAGGTGTACTGAGTGAACACTGACCTATCGTTTGTTTGCAGCTGTTCTTTTACACTGGAAATTATTTGTTCATTATCATTTTCAATACTAAAGCTGAAAAATAAAACTCAAGATTTTTTTATTTTATTTCTATTAGAGCTGATATTATTTTACCGGTATTATAGAAAGTATCATTGGAGAGGTGAAGGTATCGGTGTTGTTATCTTTAACGGATACCTGGCCCTGTCAGGAACCTTTGAGCAGATTACAAAGTGTCTTTTTGTTCCTCCTGATGAAAGTTGGAACCACACACCATCAGTAAAGACCGTCAGTAAACTCAGACGTCTCAGACCAGCCCTCACCGATCAAAGCCAGGTTTCCTGCAGAGCTTCAGTTGACGGAGCACAGAGAGCTGGTTTCAGCTTCAAACAGATCATCTTAAAAACTCCTGACTCTAAAGTTTCACACACACAAAGGAAGCTTCCACATCCCAGCGTCAGAGCTACGTTTCTCTGCGGCGTGTTATCACAGGAGCCGGGGACGCTCGCTGACGCAGCGATGACTCAGGATTCACAAACTGGGACAGAGACTTAAAGAGAGCGTGGGGTTATCCACACGGGGACTGACAGAGGACACACGTCCAGAGCGGGGACACATGGACGAGCTTATAACGTCTGTCAGGATGACGGGGGCTGGGACAGACCCCCAGAGACTGAAAGACTAACAAAACCTTTACGTCCCTACACTGAGAGGGGTGTGGATCTATTCTGGGTCTGAGTTCAGCTCCAGTCCTTGTTGTGTTGGTGATCTGGGTCCACAGAGACCCTGAGAGGAGCTCTCTGCCCCAATGTCCTGTAAACACTGATTTCAATTCTGTCTCTGCTTTTTTATTTTCATCATAAACCGGGGAGTGAACCTCTACAGACGCAGCTCTCCAAGGTTTCCCTGAGACAGGATCCAGCTGAGCCAGGTGGATATAAACAGAGAGAGGAAGAGGAGGAAGAGGAGGAGGAGGAGGAGGAGGTACAGGCTGGATCAGCTCTGCTGTCTGTTAGCAAAACCTGACAGTGAGGAGAAGAAGAGGAAGAGGAGGAGGAAGAGGAGGAGGAGGAGGAAGAGGAAGAGGAAGAAGAGGAAGGGTCTGCCTGCAGAGGACAGTGATACAAAGCTGAGAGTGTGAGCGTCAGTCAGTGTGAAGGAAACAAACAGGAGAGGAGTCCAGACCAGCTCAGACCACCACCTGAACACCTCCCTTCCTGTATGAACAGGTTAACCTGGACTACACCTCAGTTTGTCCTCATTTTGACCTCTTCATTTTGACCTCCTCATTTTGACCTCCTCATTTTGACCTCCTCATTTTGACCTCCTCATTTTGATCTCCTCATTTCCAGTTTGTCACACCTCATCGTCTCACCCCTCCAGGCTGAACGCCTCCATGTTTGTCCTCCTGACCTTCAAACTATAAACCATCTCTCTCTGGACTCTCCTCCTCTCTCAGGTCAGCTGCTCCTCTCCCTCCCTCCTCAGCTCCACTCTGCACCAGCCTGGTTTTAATAAAGTCCCAGTTCCTCCTGAGCAGCACCTCCCAAACCACGTTACCCACATCCACTCCACTCACACCCAAAGCTCCTGAAGGTCCTCCTCTCCTCCACCTCTTCAGGTTTTCACACAGATAAATAAAAAACCTGACACCACAATAAGACTCTAAAGCCCTCGGTCTGACCCTGCCTGTGTGCTGCTGTCTGTGTGCTGCTGTCTGTGTGCTGCTGTCTGTGTGCTGCTGTCTGTGTGCTGCTGTCTGTGTGCTGCTGTCTGTGTGCTGCTGCGTGTGTGCTGCTGTCTGTGTGCTGCTGTCTGTGTGCTGCTGTCTGTGTGCTGCTGCATGTGTGCTGCTGCGTGTGCTGATGCCTGTGTGCTGCTGCGTGTGTGCTGCTGTGTGTATGCCGCTGTCTGTATGCTGTTTTCTCTGTGCTGCGTGTGTGCTGCTGCCTGTGTGCTGCTGCCAGTGTTCTGCTCTCTCTGTGCTGCTGTGTGTGCAGCTGTGTGTGCTGCTACTCTCTCTGTGCTGTGTGTGTGCTGCTGCGTGTGCTGCTGCCTGTGTGCTGCTGCGTGTGTGCCGCTCTCTCTGCGCTGCTGCGTGTGTGCTGCTACTGCTGCGTGTGTGCTGCTGCTGCGTGTGCTGCTCTCTCTGTGCTGCGTGTGTGCTGCTGCTGCGTGTGTGCTGCTCTCTCTGTGCTGCTGCTGCGTGTGTGCTGCTGTCTGTGTGCTGCTGTCTGTGTGCTGCTGTCTGTGTGCTGCTGTCTGTGTGCTGCTCTCTCTGTGCTGCTGCTGCGTGTGTGCTGCTCCCTGTGTGCTGCTCTCTCTGTGCTGCGTGTGTGCTGCTGCTGCGTGTGTGCTGCTCTCTCTGTGCTGCGTGTGTGCTGCTCTCTCTGTGCCGCGTGTGTGCTGCTCTCTCTGTGCTGCGTGTGTGCTGCTCTCTCTGTGCTGCTGCGTGTGTGCTGCTGCTGCGTGTGTGCTGCTGCTGCGTGTGTGCTGCCTGGCGTTGATGAAGTGTAATCCCCTCTCAGGGAGCTGCAGAGCTATTTTTAGCGTATCTCTCAGCGCGGGGTGAGGCCTCCTTCGCTCGTCTTGTGAGCTGCTGAGTCTTCCCTGCATTTCCCCTCCGAGCACAGAAAGGAGAGCCCTGCTGCACAGCGTGCTGCACGGCGTGCTCCACGGCGTGCACGCTGCATACCAACGAGGCACGGCTGCAGCATGAGAACGATCTGATAACGTCAGTAAGAGCTGAGCCGTGGAGAGGCTTTCTTATCAACACGAGCTCAACACGCTCTGAAGTTTGGGAGCATGTTCCTGTTCTGATTTTCCTGCAGCGCTGATCAGCTGCAGGTTTCTTTCCACGTCTGTTTGTGTCAAACCTCATCTGAGTCTTTGAGCGTTTCTTAATATTTCACTCATCTTGTCCTGGATACCGTCTTGATTTGTTCTGGTTTCCTCGCCCGCTGGGAGCCGCCATCATCCCCACGACGCCTCCTGCTCCACTTCCCATTGGCTAATGCTCCACTTAGCTCCCCAAACACCTTTCAGAGCTTTCGTCTTTAACCTTGAGCCGGAGCAGCACACACTCCTCAAAACGTCTTTCACTCTCACACACACACACACACACACACACACACTGAGGACCGAACAAAGCCACACAAAGCAATGAGGAAGAAGAGCTGAGGCAGACACTGAGGATCAATGAGCTGGAGGCGGAGGGACAGAGACGAGGACATGGACGGCATCTCAGAGGAACAGTCAGAGGAGTTAACCCCGAGTGTCGCCTCTGATGAGCAAAGTCCTTCAGGGAACACGACTGGGACCAGCTTTTCACTTCCTGTCCTGCTGTCACTTTCACAACAGCTCCTCTGGGTCTGATCCCAAACAGCACAGAGTTTACAGGAGACAAAAAGATCCTGGACAGGACTTTGGCTCGATGCCGACACAAACAACAGCTGATAATCTGTCCTGAGATGAGACGAGTCAGAGCCAAGTGTCGGGTCAGTGTGCCCTCTGCCTGGACGACTGGACGGACGAGAGGGACGAGAGGGACGAGAGGGACGAGAGGGATGACAGGGGACGAGGACAGAGAGAGGAGGAGGAGGAGGAGGAGGACGGGGCTGTACTCACTGGTCAGCGCCTTCTCGTAGCTCTTCCCCATGGCGATGAAGTTCCTCAGACACGGGTTGAACTGCTCCATGATGGACTGAAAGAGAGAGAGATCAGTGTTCAGAGAGGCAGGAACGATGCAAACACTCCAGAGCCGCGCTGACCGAGTGCCACTTTTTACTGGGGCATCACGGCAGAGTCAGCTGAGCCAACCAGGAGGAGGACAGGAGGAGGACAGGAGGAGGACCAGAGCATTCATCTCAAGCTCACAGCTCAGACCAGAGGAGAGGAGGAGAGGAGGAGAGGAGACAGAAAAAAGAGGGAGGACTAGTCACCCAGGGGTGTGTGTGTGCTCCCTCTCACCTCCCTCACTCCCTCCTTTAAAACCAAACCTCCTCTCAGCGGCTCGCTCCATGAACCCAGCAGCAGACCTGTCCCTCCAAACACTCAGCAAACTCTGACACGCTGCTCCTGCTAATTGCTTTTTTAAAGGGTCAGTCTGTGCAAATTCACCTTTAGAGCCACTGTGTCATCAAACCTCAGGAACAAAGAGAAGAAAGAAGCTAACAGTGAGAGCTAAAACCACAGGATGCACTTTAATAACCTCTCAGGGACTTCCTGTCTGCATGTTAGTAAGGATTTATGGAGTCAAGCTTCTGATACAGGAGGAGAAATGTGACTGTTACTGTAACAAGTTTAGTGACGACAGGAAGATGAATGTAAAAAATAATCTATGACAGACACCTTTAATGGACTTTCCTAAAAAATAAAATATCAACTTTTAGAGGAATAATTCTGCTCAATCGTCAGGGTTAGGGTTAGGGTTAGGGTTACTGGGCCTTTTTACATGTGTGTCAGTGTCTGTGTCTGCCTCAACCCCCTCCTCTGCCTGGATGTTGGAGTTTTGGTTGTTTCTGAATGTTTCTTGGTGTGGTTACCTCAGCCAATCATAGCGTGCCCAGTTGATTAATGAGTGGAAGAAGCTAATCGCTATCACAGCAAACGTAGCATAGAGGAGGAAAAACACAACCACAGGGAAACAAACATTAGCTTTTTCCTATTAACGAAGATCGAAGCTTGGCTGGACTTTCACTCGCTTTCAGGAATTTGGAGAGCAACACGGGACGAAGAGCAGCATGAGTTAGCTTTCTGCTAACCAGGTATGTGTCAAATACCTGTGATTAGCTTGTGCTAACATGCTAAGTCTGGTGCACAGCTCTTGAGTCTCTACCACGATGAAGCGTGATGCTACAGGTGTTTTTTTGGATAGTGAGTGTGTTCACGTAGTAACGGTCAGAGGCTGTGGGTGTGGGCTGCCGCTGGCACTGAGCCTAAGAGGAGGAGCCCAGTTTGAGTGTTGTGTTTACTGACAAGTTACCCAAACTCCTGCAGACTGAAATCAGATATATCTGTTCTTGAAGGATCGGAAAGCATCAGATTTCGTTACGCAATCGGGTATGATCCATTTGTCTCATGTTTTCAGCACCGTCACGCTTTACGGCTGCTGTAAATCAAACCACGTTGCAAACATGTCCTCCAGGAGGCGCCAACAAAACTCACTTTGTTACAACAAACACGATTCATCATTCACACGGGAATCACCCACAGAGTACGGGTTAATCAGAGAAAAGGATCAGTATCAGTATAAAATAACTTCATCAGGACGTCTCTGCCTGAAGTGGGTGATGAACTGTTTCAGTGTTTAGCTTCATCTGATCATCTGAACCGTCTGGACCACAGTCCATCCAGATGATAGATCCACTGTTTCAGTGACTGGTGAAGGAGTTGCTAAGGAACAGACCCACATGTTTCTGAAGCTTTATCTGTGTCTAATTCTTCGTCTTTAGCAGCTGATGATGAGGAGTCTCTGAGCAGCGTGTGTCCACAGCAGCTGGCGGTAACGAGCTCAGGCCTCGTTAAGAAGTGGAGGAAAAGTCAAGAGAAAGCGTGTAATGACTTTTACTGTCTGTGTCTGCAGTGAGTCAGCCTCCCCCTCCATCAGGCTGCCCTTTCCCTCCTCCTGCACCTCGGCTTTAAACACACGCTCTCCCTTTGACTCCCCGAACAACTCTGAAAAGGCATGACTCCCCGACACGCAGCCAAGGACGGAGGAGCAGGGGAAGGTGAAGGAGGAGCAGAGACAGAGGAGAGAGATGGAGGAGGACAAAGGAAGGTTTATTCTCCTGTAGCATCAGTGATCAGCTGGCAGAGCTGCAGACAGATTTCCAAAGACGAAGATGTCTGACGGCGTGCGTCTGCGAGGAGCACAGAGCCAAGATGGAGGCAGCTGTTGGAGCTCATTAGCCGAGCTTTCACTTTCTGCTCCCTCCTCTGACGAGCCGCTCCGAGGAAGAGGGATGTTTGGGTGAAACACTTTATTATTTCCCCGAGGAGGAACGTCAGAGGGAGGACAACAGACGGAGCAGAAGGCAGAGTCCAGGGTACACTTCAGGCTGACACACACATCTTTCTGAGGCCGCTCGCTACCACAGGCGCCTGCTAATGTCCGCCGGCTGACGCACAACAGTCACCTTGGCGCCCAAACTTCATCATCACTTCAGAAAAAGGAGGAGAAGTAGGGCAGGACAACGCAGGGGGCAAGACAAATAGGCCGAGAGCCCGGCAGAGGAAATAAACACGGCAGCTTCAGGGTGTTCAGACCAGGTGAGAAACACAGCTTGGTTTGAGGAGGAGGAGGAGGAGGAGGAGGAGGAGGAGCTCATGTTAAATACATCAGAAGGATCCTGATCCTCTGGTTTCAGGATGGAGACGTGTTCCTGATCTAAAGCACCCTGCTGGGAAACTTTCTGCTCACAAACTCTGATGAAACAGAGAGGTTGGTGGAGTTTCTCTGCTCCGTTCTGGGGACAAACAAACCTATTTTTACTCCCCTCGCCTGGCGCTGCGTCTCTGGGTACGTCTGCTGTTACATAAGGCGTCGGCTGCTCAACAAACTCAGGAGAAGAGCTCCACGGTGATCGGGGCTGGGACTGAGCTCGGCACGAAGAGAGAAAGACAACGAGAGGAACAAACAGAGAGCATGGAGAGCTGGGAATGTGCACGTTCATGTGTTTCATGACTTATTCAGCCATGAGAGGCGTTACGTAACCGCTGCGATACGGGCTCATCCACATGCTTCTCATTCCCTGGCTCACACAGAAGTGGTTGTTGAGAAGTGGTTGTTGAAATAGTTCAGACGACAGAAACAAGAGAGCGGTGTCACTTCAGAGGAGACGAGAGGCTCTGCTTCGATTTCTGCTCCACAGTAAACTTTTGACCTGGATCAGACGAACTTCACGTTTGGAAACATCCGGACTCTGTCAACTCAGAGTTTCTCCTCACTTTACACATGTAGCAAAATGTTGTTCACTGATAAGTTTACTTCTTCTAGAGAGTTGAAATGAGGAGAACACAGGGCACTGACATGGAGCAGATCAGCTCAGTTTGGGCTCAGTAAAGACTGAAACAGGGGCCCTGGTCCAGTCCAAAGTCCACCCTCACAGGGTGGGGGTGAGTCTGTCCACAGGTGGAGCCTGACGATCTGAAAACAACCTCGAGCTCTGAAGACAGTGGAGGAGGTGGATTTTAGGAAAACACAGCGTCCCACCAGACTGGACCGTCACTGAATCTGTGGTCACAGTGGAGTCCGTCACTTCCTGTGGACTGTAGGGGTCCACAAGGAGCTGATCATCACCTCCTCAGGTCTCTGTCTGACCCGGGTCTGGTCCTGTCCGAGGTTTCTGCCTGTTAAAGGGAAGCTGTTCCTCTCCTCTCGGGTTGAGATCAGATCAGACTTCTTACCTCGTCTTGATTCAGGGTTTCTGCTCATAACATGTTTTTAACCTTCATGTTTCCTGAGATAATGTTTCTTATAATTTGGTGCTTTATCAATAAATACTGATTGATTGATTGATTGATTGATTGATTGATTGATTGATTGATTGATTGATGTACTTTCTAAAGATCATGATGGTGGACTTCTACACCTCACAGAGTCCATCCTCTCCTCCTCTGTCAGTGTGGTACCCTGCAGCGCTTTGACCCACCCTCTCTCTGAGACCTGGACGCCTCAGGGACCCTGAGCCCTGCAGGTCAGACTGACTGACTCCTCCCACCCCTCACATGGTCTGTTTGAGACTCTCCTCATTGGTCAGAGGCTGCGTCCATCAGGACCAGAAGTTTCTCCCCCTGTGCCGTCAGCCTGATGAGCTCGGACTCAGGTTGATGGATGTTGGAGGAAACGTTTATTTCCTCAGGTTAAAACACGTGAATAGTTTGAAGCTGCTGGTTAAACTTTGGTCAAGGATCAGAAAAAACGTCAGAGTTTAAAATAAAATTATAAGATTTATTTTTTCCAATCAGGGAGGGAGAGTCATGAGTTTTTGTTGATAAAACTTTGGCCTGTTTAGTTTCCCTCTGACACAGACGGAGCAGAAGTTCCTCTTCCTCTTCCTCTTCCTCTTCCTCTTCCTCTTCCTCTTCCTCTTCCTCTTCCTCATCATGAGTCTGCTCTTAAAGTGTCAGCCCCTGTTCTTCACACTCACAGATCACGTTACAGCCATGAAAAGCCTCGTCTAATCGACCCTGAAATGCCACTGCCCCCGTCCATCACCATCAGCGCCACGCCGCACACGGACACGCTGAGCCAATCCCTGAGCCCGGCCCTCGCCGCAGCGCGCTCCTGCGGTTTAGGGATGATTTAATGAGATTATAAACTCTGCTTTAATCCACGCTCAATCAGCTGAGCTGGCTCCTTGAGCAACAGGGGCTGAGGCTGATTAGCATTCCTCTGAATGAAAGACCGTATTTCAGGGCGTTTGTGGAAATGAGCGGGATTACCGAGCAAACGCCGCTTTGTCTCACTCGGCCTGCGCGCCCTGGTCATGTGCTGTAAATCACTCACTAATCACCTCCAAAATAAAAGCTCCAAACTTCACCACAATGGCCGGATTGTGCCGTCACGTTGCAGGTTTTTGGGGATGATCTGCGCGTTGAGCTTCATCTCTGGAGGAAACAGCTGAGGAGGGAAACAACGAGACACAGAGACGCAGAGATAAAGAAGTTTGTGTTCAGCTCTGTTTGACCAGTCATCCAGATCCAAACAGAGATGAAGCAGCTTCCTGTTTACTGATCCTCACACTGATGATGATGATGATGATAGGCTGTTTATTCCACGCTCTTTTGCAGCTCTGGTGTCACTGAGGCGGCGTTTTCTGAGCGCCGTGACTCCCTGACAGCAGCCGCTGAAATGCCACCATAATTACTTTACACTTTCTAATGAAGCGTGCGGCGTGTCTGAGGCCGCGGCGTGTCTGAGGCCGCGGCGTGTCTGAGGCCGCGGCGTGTCTGAGGCCGCGGCGAGGGCAGGAACATTACACACATAATGTGATGAAGTGAGACCTGAGGGTGAGACTTTAAGTTCACGATGAAGGATCTGATGTCGTCGAATCAGGAGGTGTGAAACACGCCGCTGTAACCAGCAGGTGGATATTCTCATATTTACATAACGTGTCTGATTATACAGCGCTGACACGGTGACTCAGTGAGGGGATTGATTCATTTATCAGAAGACAAATAACAGATAAATCATTCATCAGGATGAAATCAGGACAGATAATCTGCAGGCGGATGAAATCTGAGGATTGGCTGTTTCTCCAGGTTTCATCATCACGTTTCAGGCTGTTCGCTGAGGAGAGAAACAAAAACTCAAATGTTTTTACGAGCGTTTTCTCTGATTTGACTTTTAAAGTTGATCAGATCAACAAGAAGTTATTAGTCTGAATCAGTCCAGGATTTTAACCTGTTGGCTGAAAAAGACGCTTCCTGGTTTGATCGTTTCGTTAGCCTGTGTGTGTTAGCCTCTTTTTGTATAGCCTAGCTCTTCAGTCAGCTAGGAGTAAAGACTGGTAGCATGACGTACTGACAGGACGCCTGAGGAGCTGCCACGGGTCGACTCGTTTTCACAGATTTACAAACATGTTTCTGACAGTGACGTGTCAGAGGAACCACGGAGAGGAGACACAGGGACAAGCTCAAAGTTTCAGAAATATCTCTGCAGGATGCACCACGAGAAGTCACACACACACACACACACACACCCACACACAGTGCACCGTGCTCCAGCTCAGACCGACATGTCCCGAGCAGGCAGGCGCCTGAAATATTCATCTCCAGGAGCAGAAAAGACTCGTCTTGTGGCTGGAGGAGTTTCCAGCAGGTTGGTGAGGCAGGTGTTCAGCGTGGGAAATAAAACCCTGTCTGTGTCAGTGAACACTCGGCGAGGACTGGCTGCCATGTCAGCTGCTCCAGGACGAAGGTTTCAGCCTGAGATCGTTTCTGAGGAGTGTGAGAAGTTGTGTGTGTGTGTGTCTGGGAAACTTTGGCGTGAAGAAGAGGAGAAGAAGAGCAGAAGAAGAGCAGAGGAAGAGCAGAGGAAGAGCAGAAGAAGAGCAGAGGAAGAGCAGAGGAAGAGGAGAAGAAGAGGAGAAGAAGAGCAGAGGAAGAGGAGAAGAAGAGGAGAAGAAGAGCAGAGGAAGAGCAGAGGAAGAGCAGAGGAAGAGGAGAAGAAGAGCAGAGGAAGAGCAGAGGAAGAGCAGAGGAAGAGCAGAGGAAGAGCAGAGGACGAGCAGAAGAAGAGCAGAGGAAGAGCAGAGGAAGAGCAGAGGAAGAGCAGAGGAAGAGCAGAAGAAGAGGAGAAGAAGAGCAGAGGAAGAGCAGAGGAAGAGCAGAGGAAGAGGAGAAGAAGAGCAGAGGAAGAGCAGAGGAAGAGCAGAGGAAGAGCAGAGGAAGAGCAGAAGAAGAGCAGAGGAAGAGCAGAGGAAGAGCAGAGGAAGAGCAGAGGAAGAGCAGAGGAAGAGGAGAAGAAGAGCAGAGGAAGAGGAGAAGAAGAGCGGAGGAAGATCTTTTTCATAAAAGATCGAAGCATTTCACTGTCAGTGACCTCAAGGATTGTTAGAGGACAGACTGAACGAAGCAGCAGCTGCCCTACGCACCTGGGTCAACACCTGGGTTAACACCTGGGTTAACAACTGGGTTAACACCTGGGTCAACACCTGGGTCAACACCTGGGTTAACAACTGGGTTAACAGCTCCATCAGAGTGACGTCATCACTTCCTGTGACCCATGAGTGATGGGAGACGGAGCCAGAGGTTATTAAAGCCATGGATGACGAGCTGAGGTTTGATGCTGATAAATAAACACTAGTGCTGCACGATTTGGGGAAAAGGTGCAATTTGTGATTAGGTGGACAATATTGCGATTGTGCTTGCGATTTAATAAAAAAAGTTGTGTCATGATGAGTCTACAGACTTGCTTGGTTACCATGGAGAAAAATCTGAATTGCATGTGCTGACATTGCCATTGCCATTGCGATAATCGTGCAGCTCTAATACACACACTGAAAAACTGAGTCCAGATCCTCCACAGAGTCTAACACAGGTGGGAAAAACAACCTGACAGCACAGAGTTCAGTAAGGCTTACCAAGAGTTTGGTAAAAAAGGTGAAGATGGTGTTACCACCTCAAACTGGAGTTTACAGACTTGTTTTTATCTCTGGTTTGGGAGATTTCAGAGCTACGAAGTAAAAACAGAGAAATGTTTGTAGAGTTAAATCTCCAGACACTTAAAAAGTTGAATTAGCATCAGAAACTGTCCAGAAATGTTTAAGCCAGAGCTGCAGCAGCGCTGACGTGGGCTCACTGGAGCAGATCTGCCTCCTACTCAGGTGAGTTCACCCAGAGCGAGCGCCGAACAAAGAGGAGAAAACAGCAGCGTGAAGAACAACCTGACCTCGCTGGATCTGCCAAGACGCTGTGGAGAGGGCTGTCTGAGCAGACCTATGAGACTGAGAGTGTGTGTGTGTGTGTGTGTGTGTGGGGTGAGTCAGCGCCTACACAAACAGCAGCAGCTTCGTATCATGTTGGGGCGTAAATTACTGTAAAGCCGAGCCAGCCATGTGGCACCATTAGAGCCCGCTGCGCCGTGCTGCGCTGCTCGCTGCCAAGCAGATTAACCGGCATGAAGGGGCCTGGCAGCCCCGGCACACAGCAGGAGGCGCAGGGACGGACAGAGACCCAGAAATAAAAATAACAGAGAGAGATCGTCCTGGAGGAACAGAGCAGACAGATTCCTCTGAGAGCTGGTCCCTGAAAACTCACACCTCTCTCCAGGAGTCTCAGGAAGCAGCTTGGGCGGCCAATCAGATTCTTCCTCACATTTATAATCAAACATGGCAAACCCTGCACAGAAAACAAGGATCTGCAAAGAGAGGAGGTACCACTCTGTCCACAGGGGGCGCCAAAAGTAATGCAAACTAAAACCTCCTTAAAAAACGAAAGTGAGCATTTATGCTGCCACACGCCTAAGCTCAGTCACATGACGATAAATCAGGTCACTTCCTCTGCTTCACAGCAAGAATTCAACACGTGAAGAGACACAGCGTGACGATCAGTCACACAGAGTCTCACAGGAAGCTACCACTAAAAAACAGAAGAAGAAGAAGAAGAAGAAGAAGAAGAAGAAGAGGAGGAGGAAGGATGAGCTCCTCCCTCAAACACATCAGAGTCAGAGTCTATGACCATAAGTTCAGCTCAGCCCTCTGCTGTTTATACATGAGTGTGTGTGAAGGATACACACTTAAACACACACACACACACACACACACACACACCAAAGGTCACCTGCTGGAGGTGGTAGCCTTGGAAACAGGCAGGGCCCATGCAGCGCTCAGGTGTGTTTGGCAACAACTCACAAGTCAAGGTGACTCCTCGTCATCAAGTTTAACTGTGTGTGTGTGTGTGTGTGTGTGTGTGTGTGTGTGTGTGTGTGTGTGTGTGTGTGTGTGTGTGTGTGTCATTTCTCAGCGTGTAGCGGTGTCAGCTGGTGTGTAAACACTCATCACTCTCACACGAGGAGCAATTTATCGTCACCACAAGATGTTTTCAGTCACAGCTCAGCTTCAACCAACAGTCCACCTTATTCTGAGCCTCACCTGTGTGTGTGTGTGTGTGTGTGTGCGTGTGTGTATGTGTGTGTGTGTGTATGTGTGTGTGTGTGTGTGTGTGTGTGTGTGTGTGTGTGTGTGTGTGTGTGTGTGTGTGTGTGTGTAAGTCACGTCTGTTTAGTCCTGTCTGTGTTTCTCTGACATGAACCCTGACAGGAGGAGAGACTGCACCAACGAAACCTGAGAAATCAAAGGTTTAAATGTTCAGTAATTTTTTACATCTGATTCACAGCGACCTGCACACAGCTCAGCACACACACACACACACACACACACACATCTCCTCCATTAACATGCTCAGTGTGCTCTGAACATTTTCTGCCTGTAAACTCAGCGTCTGTAGTTTTAGCTTCAACACATTCAGCTTCCTGTTTCTCTTCACGTAACGCAGACGCTTTGAACAGTCGTCTGGATGAAACCCTGAGGGTCTGATTAGTTCTTTTATCTCCAGAGCGACGTCTTAAGATCGTCAGATTCACCGTGTTTACACACTTTGATGCCAGCGTCTGAGCTGCTGCTCTGACTCTGGACTGAAACTGATCTGAGCGACAAATTAAACACATGGTTTAAGCCTGTGAGACACGGATCAGTAGATGGCTCAGTTACTGATCAGTTATCGAGCTTCCCTTGAGAAAAAAATGGATAAATCAGCATTTTTAAGGTGGTAAAATGGGAATTTATACATTCTTTAAGTTGGCATGTTGAAAAAACACAGTTAAGTACAGTTTCTCATAAAAAAGATTTAGGCTATTAGTTTGTTAATTTATAATTTGCTTTAATGCAAGCTGTGCAAAAACACCAGAACAGTCAGGACTGCAAAGAAAGAAGTTACATTCAGTGGGACAGGCAGGGAGAGCAGCAGCAAAGAGCCCCGAGGTGCAGAACCAAGACCATACATCCTGATTAGAATAAGACCAGCTAAACATGGTCTGACTTTATGTTTTGCTCTGATGGGTCTTAAAAAAGTTGGACGAAGAGTCTCAAAATGCAAAAAGAGAAATGGGAGAGAAACAAAAATCTGAGTTATCAGTCCGTCAGACCTGGACGCCAGTGGAAACAGGAAGAAGAGGCCATGAGCTCCTATCATCTGTTTCCTGTTGGGGTGTGATCAGCTGAGCTGTCAGCTGATCGACTGCTCTACGACCAGGTCGAGCTGGACTCTGTGACCTCAGAGCTCAGGTCGTCTCTACCTGTGGATCCCACTGATTTCTGGATCTTTCCTTCATTAATACTCTGACAGACTCTGCAGCCAGCAGCAAACAGACGCTCAGAGACGTTTCATCCAAACATCAGCGCTGGTTTGAAAGGTGAGCAGGGCGCTCTGCATGTGTGTGTGATCAGCTGATGTTTGCATCACGTCCGTTAGCGTTCAGCGTCTCTCCCTCATTACTCTGCTCACCAGAGAACGGACGTTATTTGCTCCTGCTCAGTCAGTGTGACCATCACCACGCTACAGCCGCGCTGCCTCAACGCCTGCAGGAAAAACACCCTCTATCTGTGTGCGTGTGTGTGTGTGTGTGTGTGTGTGTGTGTGTGTGTGTGTGTGTGTGAACTCAGCCAATTTCCCTTTCAGATGAGCTCTTATCAGCGAGCAGAGGCAGAGTCAGCTTCAGAGGAGGGAGGGGGCACTTCCGCCTCCATATATGGGCGTGCTGGAATCACCCCCACCTCACACACACACACACACACACACACACACACCCTGTGACACGGCACCCCATCTCCATTCAGCTCACGTCCAGCTCAGGAGCTGATGGGGAGGAGGAGGAGGAGGAAGAGGAGGAGGAGGAGGAGGGGAGTCTCCATCATCATCATCATCATCACCTCAGAGTGACGCATCTTATTCCCAACACACAACCCTGCTGTGTTTACATGCACCGACGTCAGAGACCATATGTTCTCACAAACACATATGTTGGTGAGCACACGCTTGCAGGCGTGTTAGCATAGCGTGTTCAAAGCATGTTGCTCAACTCTCAGGTAACGAGCAACGAGGTGTGAAATCCTCCAGACACACCTCACCATCCCTCTGCTCTCCTCCCTGACCGTACACTCAGGATTAAATGTCACTTCATGCAGAGCCAGGACACACACACACACACACACACACACACACACACACACACTCACACACACACACACACACACACACACACACACACACACACACACACTGCAGTGGATTTACAGTCAGGAGGAATCACAGAGGATGCACGCTCTGATCTCCTCGCTCCACTTTTATTTATTCTGCATCGTTCTCTCTGCTGCTCTGTGGAGATCCGTCCCAGTAACTTTCCTTTCATCCTCTGCCAGCCTCCTGCTCCTCCACCGCTCCTCCATCGCTCCTCCACAGCTCCTCCCAGGCTGCCCCCAGCTCCGGTTAGATAACTTACAGATGTGCTGGAGGCTGCTGACGCTCTGCAAACACTCTGCCGAAGATGCCAGCAGCGTGACAGCCGTGAAGGCCGAGGAGTAACAGAGCTGTTGGTGAAAAGCAGCGTCCGCCTGCAGCTACACACAGACGATGCTTTTTGCATCTTAATTTTTTAGGAACCAGGTGTGCTCGACTCACACATCGAGAGACACAGGGTGCACAGAGAGCTGAGACCACCTGGGGTCTGAAACTCGGCCTCTGACGTGTTGTAACGTGATGTTCCAACCAGCGATCCACAACAGTGATCTCTGTGAACTGAGCAGACGCTCGGGGCAGAAACACGCTGCACTCTCCTCTTCTTACGTAACACATTCATGCACCCCACGACACCAACGCTCAGCGTCACAGTGACGTGCACCAACCCCACTGCTACCCCAACATCAGTGACACGGCATGAAACTCCAACAGGAGCAGCCTGAGGAGGAGCAGTGCTCCTCAGGGACCGGAGCACAAAGCTGGGGATGTAGCTGTGACAGAGACAAAGGAGGTGAAAGCAGTGTGACTAATCAGAGAGGAGAAATCACTGGTTTGAAACAATCACAGAGGAGCAATCCTGCCTGACGAGAGCATTTGGATTTGTCACGCTTCCCCCGCTCCGGCTCAGAGGCTGGATGCTTGGTTTCCCCTCAAATGACCTCCAGGACGAGCAAAGACAAAAGGATCAGAGCGGCTCAATCTGCCCTGACAGAGCCGGGGTTTGCTCGTGACACCGTCCTTTCATGGTGAGGAGGGAGGAAGGAGGAGGAAGGAGGAAGGAGGAGGAAGGAGGAGGAAGGGAGGAAGGAGGAGGAAGGAGGAAAGGGGAACGTGTTCACCTCCATCCTGAGTCCGTCCCCTGCAGCAGAGCCTGATCCTCCCCACAGACTCTCTCACCTGCAGAGCTCTGCCCCAACAACAGCTGAGTGTTTTCAGGAGAACAACCAACAGCACATCTCCGAGGACGCAGCACGTGGCGATCAGCTGACACGGCGATCAGCTGACACAGTGATCAGCTGACACGGTCATGAAATCAGCAGAAACCGCTCGATTCTGTGGCTGATGTTTGGTGTTTTCTTCAGCAGGGTGAAGAAATGGAGGAGATGGAGGAAATATCTGAACAGATTGTGCTCAGGACTGTGGGGATAAAGTGTTCAGCAGCATTACTCACACCCCTCACACACACACACACACTCACACACACACTGTGAACAACAACCCCTCTCTTGAGGACGAGTAGCTTGGCTCCCTGAGCGCTGCCTCAGCCTGGTGTCAGGTTGGACTCCACAAACCACAATATTTACGGCGTTTCATGGCTCCAATCTCTGGAGGACGCTCCCTGATGACAGCAGTACAAATAAATAAAGCATCTCTCTGTGGTTTTGCTGAGACTGACACTGAACACCTTTCATTATGCTGCTGAGGCGCTAAATCCACTTCATGCAAATGAGTTTGATAATATGAGGATAAAAGGATTCAGGTGTGCAGAGATTCACAGCCAGCCTCCTCACAGAGGAGCAAACACACACCTGGCTGATGATGTCCTGAAAAGATGACTCTTATAAATGAAGGAGATTTCCTGCTGCACTTTACTACTCTACACATTACCCATAATCCTCAGGGTGAGCTGAGTTTTATATCCTAACTTCTGCCTCTGGTGAAATGTCCAGAAGACGTAGCCAGAGTCATGTTCATCACCGTGCAACCTGTGCACAACTGATGCAGGTTTTCTGCTTCTCACATCCAGAGGCTGAATCATTTGGTAAGACACGTCATGAGACCAGGACGGCGTTCCTCTAACACGGTCACATCAGTGTTTTCATTTCATGGTCCAGAGCTGCAGCTGAAGACGCTTTATTTCACTAACTGCACTTTTTCATCCTCATATCCCTGATCCGGCCCAGTTACCTGTTCGAAATGTAACATTTGTTAAAGAGACAGTGAGGAGGATCTGTTTTAATCAGACTGCAGCGCCACCTGTTGGCCTGGAGTCTCACACACACTGTGGTGAAGACGTGACTGTTTTGGAAACAAATGCAGATCAGATCTTTCTTTTAACTTTTCTTTGTTCAAGTCAACTTTTTCCCAGATCCAAGCTAACTCTTTTTAACCTGTGTTAGCCTTTAGCTCCTGTGTTAGCCTTTAGCTCCTGTGTTAGCCTTTAGCTTGTGCTCTATCTCTCTCCTGTTTCTCTTTCTTCTGCTCTTCTGTCCTTTTTCTGTCTGACCGTTAGGCTCCAGTGTCCACCATCACTAAAAAATTAATCACAGAAATCATAAAGAAATCGAAACTTCATCAGCTGGCGTGGTGTTGCCATAGAAACACTTAAAAACTCCTCACTGTGTCTTTAAGCTGAGGCATCAGATCCTCAACCTAGAACAGAGAAAGCTCTGATTGATGAATGTCTGACGTGTGATTTGCTGTTAGTGTCACAGACTAACGAGGACGAGTCAGGACGAGTCAGGAGGACAAACAGGATGTGTTTTTATAAAACTCTGATTCGTCTTGTTTTGTTTGGAGAGTACAGGGTTGTATTTATCCTCTGAATTAACCAAATACTTCCTGATCTTCTCCGGGGGTTTAATGAGCACGCTCCTCCCTGAGTGCACGTTTCTGAAGATAAAGTTTCACATTAAAGCTCAAAGAAGCAGGAAATCATTGGATCGTCCGTTTCTTCTTTAATCCACTCCTTCATCTCATCAAACACGGAGCAGCCTCGCCCCGACCAACAGCTCACTCAACAGACGCCGCCTGCGGCTCTGCTGGGATCACGGCGCTCGGCTGAAAACACTCCTGAACAAACATACAGATGGTGCTTATTCAGCAACCACAACAACCTGAGGAAACACAGTTTACCCACACTGTCAGCAGGCAGCGAACACATCACAGCCGGCGTCTGAAACTTCAACGAGTCCAGAGGGGGTTTACTCCACGCCCAGATACAGTGGGAGCCTGGGCTGTACAGCACGGCGCTGACAAACAGGCGAGGCGTGCACAGAGCATGGTCGTGAGACACTGCCCACACTCACGTACACTCGCACACACACTCACACACACACTCACACACACACTCACACACACTCACACACACGTATCAGCCGCTGTGAGTCATCCACCAACCACATGATGCAGCTCCTGTGAGGCGCAGAGCAGCGGGTTGCAGCTCCGTCCTCTGCTGCTGACGGCACTCAGTGTGCTGTGGCAGCTCAGAAACAAAGACAGACACAGCAGGAGGGCTGCTGGGAAACTGGACCACAGGGAGGTCGTTCAGGGTTCATGTGGAGACCAAAAACTGGGATCATTACAGAGGACCCTTCTTCTGCGGCCTGTAAACACCTCACAGCTGCTGCCCTCAGAGCGCCCTGGACCTGGGACTCCTTCAGACCCTGGATCTCTGCAGACTGTGGCCAGACTTCAGACCAGATCCAAATACTGAGTCCACCTCTGTGTGGTCTGAGGAGCAGGTCCTGATCAGACGTGGACTTCATGGAGGATCAGGATCCAGCTGTTCACTCAGACTGTGTTTGACATTTCACTGTGACGCAGTGATTCATGCTCCTGCTCCTGATCCTCACTTCTCATCCTCTGATCACTGACATTTACCTCCTCCACCTCCTCCACCTCCTCCGCCTCCTCCACCTCCTCCACCTCCTCTGCTCCTCACAGGAGGAACAGATCTGAGTGTTACATAACGGCAGCTGGCACCTCTGGGTCTCTTCATCCTCCAATCCTTTAATGAATTAATAAAGACCTGTTACTTCCTTTAAACACACACACACACACACACACACACACACACACACACACACACACACACACACACACACACACACACACACACACACACACACACACACACACACACACACACACACACACACACACACACACACTCTCCTCGACTCTAAAACCACTGCAGCAGTGATGGCCACGCCAGCAGCCAGCAGAGGGTCAAACTGGCAGTGGCACTCTCCTCCTCCTCTTCCTCTCCTCCTGCTCTGCTCCTCTCCTCCTCCTGCTCTGCTCTACTCCTGCTCTGCTCCTGCTCTCCTCCTCTCCTCCTCCTGCTGACTCTGTGATGATGCTGCGTGCTGATGACAGGAAGAAACCTGCTGCTGCAGCTCTGCGCGGTGGCGTTTTCCTCCTCGACCCTCCAGCAGGGAGCTCTGTGCTCCTCTCAGGTGTAATTACCCTCCTCCTCGTCTCATTGGCTGATCTGTTTCTGTCGTTAAAGGTGATCGTTTAGTTTATTAGTCGTCTGAAAATAGAGAGCAGGCTCCTCTAAAATCCTCTGAAAGCAGAGCTAGCATCTGCAATTACAGCTTTGCCCTGTTACACAACACAGCTCCAGCTCCCATTCACAATAATGCAGATTCTCCTCCTCCTCCTCCTCCTCCTCCTCCTCCTCCTCCTCACTCTCTTCTCCCTATTGTTCTCTCCAGCTCCAGCTTTTAACAGCCTACAGAAAACCTCCACAGGTCACCTGCTCCTCACTGCTCCCTCACCAGGAGCCGGCGTTCCTGAGTGTCTCCACGGTCTGCCACAGCCTCCTCACTCAGCCTGAAGTCCCATCAGCTCACACAGCTCACACAGCGTACCGCTCCTACAGGAGCCATCACCTCCTCCTGACCCCTCCTCTAAAACCCCTCACTGAGTGAGCCCAGCACGGCTCTGCAGAGGACGCCCAGCAGTTTCCTCTCGGAAAGAAAACCTTCGTCCTTTGCTCTCCTCGCCCTCGCCTCGAGAGCTGCTCAGAGTACAGAAACTAAAGAGTCACCACCTCCTCCACCACCTCCTCCACCACCTCCTCCACCCAGCTGCTGAAGAGGAGCTTTGTGGTAGAAACAACAAAGACAGACCTGAGCGCTCGTCACCTTCACCTCTCAGGTTTCATCAGAGCAGGGTGCTTCGAGCTTTCTGAGCAACAAATCTCAGTTTATTTTCTTCAAACGTTGGATGAAAAGCGTCACAGCAGAGCCGTCAGAGGAGCCACACCACCAACATCAACATTTATATTAACATTTACACACATCTGGAGGAATAACTGAGGTATAGCTGAACATGCTCCTTTAAATACCAATAACCAGCTTCAATCTGCTCATTTACAGACTCCTCTCTGAGCGAGGACACCTGAAGTGATCTGCCTGAGCTCTGAGGAAGTGATCAGGAACACCTGGCTCCACAGATTGATCAGGTTCATTAGTCAAAGACTAATTAATCACTAAAAACAGCCCTGACTGACTGACCCTGTCACCTCTCTGTGTGTTATTTATTATTCCTGTTTGACTTTTCTGGAAACATGTGAGAGGTGATCTTCTGACAAACTGTGGAATCACAGCTGATAATTTATCGCTTTAATCATCAATCAGTTAAAAAGAAAATCAATAGTTAATCATTGATTTCTAATTCAGATGATCTGAGTCAATCCGCATCATTTACAGGAAAACAGGAAGAAATCTGTTCCTGTTTGACCCCAGATTTATTCTTTTAGAAACCGTCTTAAAAACACAGGGTTCTCCTGGAGAACCTTTAAGGTCAACCCAGAGTCCTCGGTGGTCCAGGTCCTCGGACCAGCTCTCTTTAGACCAGCCGTCCTTAGACCAGCTCTCCTTAGACCAGCTCTTCTTAGACCAGCTCTCCTTAGACCAGCTCTCCTCAGACCAGCTGTCCTCAGACCAGCCGTCCTCAGACCAGCTCTCCTTAGACCAGCCGTCCTCAGACCCCGTCCTCAGACCAGCTCTCTTTAGACCAGCCGTCCTCAGACCAGCTCTCCTAAGAGCAGCTCTCCTCAGACCAGCTCTCCTTAGACCAGCCGTCCTCAGACCCCGTCCTTAGACCAGCCGTCCTCAGACCAGCCGTCCTCAGACCAGCTCTCCTTAGACCAGCCGTCCTCAGACCAGCTCTCCTTAGACCAGCCGTCCTCAGACCCCGTCCTTAGACCAGCCGTCCTCAGACCAGCCGTCCTCAGACCAGCCGTCCTTAGACCAGCCGTCCTCAGACCCCGTCCTCAGACCCCGTCCTCAGACCAGCCGTCCTTAGACCAGCCGTCCTCAGACCCCGTCCTCAGACCAGCCGTCCCCGGAGCAGCAGGTGTCCCCCCTCGTCCTGAACCCCCCACCCTCCGTCTCTTACCTTGTAGACATTCTCCGTGATACGGTGCACCTCGTCGGTCCGGGACATCCTTGTAGGAGCTTCAGTCATAAGTACCATAGACCGGGACTTCCTTGGGTCAGGTGAAAGGCTTCTCCGGGCTGTGGAGGGGGAGCAGCTCCGCTGTTGGCCGGGACTCGAGGCTCTGGTGTCGGTGACTGAGAGAGACGAGCTCGTCTGGCCGTGGGATCCCTGCTTTTATAGGAAAGTCCTCCGCTGCACCCACACCGGCTCCCCACGCAGCCTCTCAGTGGCTCGGCGCGTCTCGTTGGAGCGCAGAGGCGGACTCTCTTCAGGAGGGGCGGTGCTGCGTTCAGGGAGGCTGGGAAATCTGGAAACATGGAGCCTGAATTTACCTTTAGGGTCCTCACGAAATACCTTTTTTTACACAATACAGTGAAGAAAATAAACATACTGATAATTTAGATTAAAGTACAATAACAAGGTATACTTTTAACAGATGAGTAAGGAAGTGGGGATAAAAAGTACGGAAGCCTTCAGAGGACATGCTTCCATACATCAGCTTTTCTGCTAAAATGATGAGGTTTATTTTTCCTCAGATATCACAGCTTATACTCCTCAGAGTTTTTAAACTCTGTACATGCTGGTTGACCCGACCACACTGACCAGAGTTTGGTTTTCTGGATCTCCATAAAATAATCCCAAATGAGTTTGTCACTATCTAGGAATAGCCAGCTCCATAAACCCGTTAACACAGAGATTGGCCTGATTATGTAATGTTTCCAATGCAAGAATTTATCTTTATCAGAAGTGGATCGTGGCTCTGAGTTTTCAAAAACATTGTGAGAAACACCAAGAGGCAAGAATGATGTAAAATGATTTACTGCTGAGGGTCAGATCAGCCTCAGACTCACTGAAGAGGTCATAAAAAACTAGAAAAGTAGACTACAAACACTACAAATGTTAGGTCTACAATTTTGAGGTAGATTTATTTCAGCAGAAAACATGAACTTCTGTTTTTCATACCTTTGGATGTGTTTTGGCACATTGGATCTAGCAGCTAAAGCTTAGTTAAATATTATTACCATTATTATCATTATTATTATTGTTATTATTATTATTATTATTATTATTATTATTATTATTATTATTATTATTATCATTATTATTATTATTATTATTATTATTATTATTATTATTATTATCATTATTATTATTATTATTATTATTATTATTATTATTATTTTATTATTATCATTATTATTATTATTATTAATTTTATCATTATTTGTATTATTATTATTATTTTTATTTATTTATTTATGTTATTATTATTATTATTGTTGTGGAAAAACAGGAGGATGCCGAGTTTTCCTGTTTTTGTAGAGTCCCTGAAGGCAGCACGGCATTTGAAGGAGCCACGCCCCCTCCTGTGTGTCACACGCTGCCCACGCCGCTTCCTCTGCTACAACCATTCAGAAGACCTGAGCAAGCAGCTCTCAGACTGGATCAGCCTCCATCCACTCATTCATCCACTCATTCATTCATTCATTCATTCATTCATCCACTCATTCATTCATTCATTCATTCATTCATTCATTCATTCATCCACTCATTCATTCATTCATTCATTCATCCACTCATTCATTCATTCATTCATTCATCCACTCATTCATTCATTCATTCATTCATTCATTCATTCATTCATTCATTCACTCACCAAGGTTATCTTTAGGCTGACATATAATCAGTTCATCTGTCTTCCTACAGACCTCTGTTCAGAGGCTGTTTCAGCTGGTTTCTGTTTTTATTTCTGAGGAACATTTTGTTCACACAAACGTTGGATCCTGACCCTGAGCCTTCTTTAATCCCAGATGATGAAGATGATGAAGATGATGAAGCCAGTGGATGGGTTACAGAGCGGTTCATGTGTTTGTTTACTCTGCTCTATATTTGTGAGGCTCCACTCGTTTGTCCGAGTGGGCTCAGTGAGCATGAGTGGGATGGAGCTACTCTTTATTGGATTTTAATAAGACAGCAGTGGGCAGGGCGCTCCCACACATCTCAGCACGTCACGACCATCCGAGGCCTCCTGGAGACGCTTCATGTCAGGGAAACCAGGCTGAGGATGAGGTTTGGAGCTGGGACCAGCTGAGGATGAGGTTTGGAGCTGGGACCAGCTGAGGATGAGGGTTGGAGCTGGGACCAGCTAAGGATTAGGGTTTGGAGCTGGGACCAGCTGAGGATGAGGGTTGGAGCTGGGACCATCTCTCCAGCTCTCAGTGTCACGTCTGATTAAACAGATCCTGAGGAGAGGGACCTGCAGACAGTTAATGAAAATCAATCAGGTCTGAACAAACAGCAGCTTTCCCCCTGTCAGCGCAGCCATCGATTAGCTCCTCTGAGGGAATTCAATCCCCACAATTACTCTGCTTTATTGAACGTATGGGCCTCTGTTATGTTTGCTGACTGCCCATCCATCTGAGGGTCTGATATAAACAAATGATTCAGGTCATGGCTGATCATCGCTGTAACTCTGGATCAGAAGGGATGGACCCCAGACCTGATCCAGACCTGATGTAGACCACATCTGGAAAACATGTCAACATATAGAGATGAGAGAAAAGCATCTGCAGACCGAGGCTGACAGGGGAAAATTAATAAGTTTGTTTTCACAGCAGTTTCTGATGTTGGGCCCAGCGTTGGATGAATTAAACAGAATTATTTAAATATCTGTAGAGACACAACCTCTGTGTGACGGTTTAAAGAGCTTTGACTCCCATGAACACCATCCTTGGCCGTTGTTTTACAGATAGTTGATGTGTGCACAGAGATACTGGACTGTGATTTCTGGAAGTCTTTAGCAGACACCCCAGGGCTCTGTTTTACCTCTCTGAGTATTCTGCGCTGAACTCTTAGAGTCATCTTTGGTGGACGGCCACTCCTTGGGAGAGAAGCAACAGAGCCAAACTCTTTCCATTTGTAGACGACTTCTCTGACTGTGGATTTATGAGCATCCAGACTTTTAGAGGTGGTTGTGTCCTTTCCCAGCTTTAAATCAACAATTCTTGATGGCAGGTCTTCAGACAGCTCTTTTGAACGAACCATGGTGCACGTCAGACAAAGCTTCTCATCAGGACAAGTCTTACCAGGTGTGTTTTATAGTGGGCAGGGCAGCTCATCAGTGATTGGGTACACACCTGACTTTAACTGTTTGGTAAAAATTGGTTTCGACTGCTCTTTAAGTCTCCTTAGGCAGAGGGTTCAGTGACTTATTCCTCCCCCGTCTGTCATTGTTGGCATGCTATCCTCATTAAAACATGAAAACCTATAAATGTTTGGGTGGTTTTAGTTAAAGCAGACGCTGTTTTTTCATCTGTGTGATTCTGACAAAGATCAGATCACATTTGATGCTGATTTCATGCAGAAATGTGAGAAACTCCAAAAGGTTCAGATACTTTTTCTTACCACTGTATTTATATATATATATATATATATATATATATATATATATATATATATATATATATATATATATATATATATATATATATATATATATATATATATATATATATATATATATATATATATATATATAATCATATCTTATACTGTAATATCATATCACAACACATCATGTCAGACTCTAATGTATGACATTAACATATCATATCTCATCATATGACATCCTATATTGCAATTTAACATCATACTTCTTTAAATCATTACATATAATTTCATATTGTTTCATATCAGACTCTATTGTATCATATTTTATCATTTTATATCTATATACTATAAGAAATAATGGATTGTATTATATCTGATCATACTGTATCATGACTTATTATATCAGAATTCATCGTATTGTATCAACTCCAAACGTATAACTTATATGCATCGTATTATTTTGTGTCACATCGTATCATTTTGATTGATATCATATTCTCTGATCATATAGTCAGTGAATTCAGCACAGCTGTCAGGACTTTAGCTTCAGTTCATGAATATTAAATCAAATAAGAGGATCTTCAAAACAAATCACCTCCTGAAGTTTTTAACCTTTAACTGCAGAAACACTGGCTCATATTTCAGGAGCTCAAAATGTTTTTATCTTTTATTTCTTCATACAAATAGGAAAAAAATCCAACACAGAGAGTCCAAACTGTTTGTCATTTCTCTATTTTAATGTTGGAGGAAATGTGTCCGTCAGCTTCTGATTCATTTCCTCATCCATCTCCTCGGCTGAGCTGAACGTCTCCAGCTCTCAGAAATCTTTTCATCGTCCGTTCAGCATCAGACGCAGCATCTCTGAACTCTGTCTCTGTCTTTTTCTGCTTTTTTCACAGCTGTTTGGAAAATGTCTGTTAGTATTTATGTGCTCTGACAGGTTAGTGGAAATGTTGGCCCAATAAACCACGAGGAGAAGAAGATATCCCAGCAGGAAGTGTCTCTTATCGTCCGTGTCACTTCCTGCCAGTGTGGCTGGATTCCTGGATCGTCCCTGAGCGGGAGAAAATGATCTGCCAGCGTTTTCAACATTTCCTCCAAGAGAGCGTTTGGTTCTTGTTTGGTTGAATCTTTTTTTCATTGTGTGTGTTTGTCACGATGAACACCACAGGAACAGTCTGAGTGAGCAGCAGAATGACCTTCACAAACTGATCAATGACCTCTGAGGTTTTCAGAAAAGGCCGTCAGTCCTGATCTGCTCTCCTGTAGCTCAGAGAGTCCAGGACGGTTTGATCTAGATTTACTGAACAAACTAAAGTCTGACAGATTCAGAGCTTCTCGTGTTAAACCATGGTAACTGAAGCTGTGATGGTGGAGTAGATTACGTGACACACTCCTGAGAATGTGTGTGTGTGTATCCAGCTCATAGAGGATGTGCTGAGAGGTGGGCAGTACTCTGGAAGGAAGGACACACACACACACACACACACACACACACACTCCCACAGACCTAAAGCCTCCATTCAGCAGTGTTTGATCCCCTTCATGTTCTTCCCACTCATCCTCGTCCTCCCAGCATCCTCCTCTCTGCCTTAATCCACGTCCGTGATTCATCAGCACGGCGCTCTGACATTCAGGCTCCGGTCTGTGCGTCGCCCACACTCCCACGCTGCAGCGAGCTGCTCGTAATGCTCAGTCAGGAGCAGAGAGGAGCCTGTCCATTCAGAGGGAGGTCATCAGAGCCACGGTGATTCACAAAGTGGACAAAGGAATAAATCCAGACTGCTCCTGTCCCCCCACAGGCTGGACCATGGACCCAGAGCTCTCAGGGTTTCTGAACGAACGGGTTAAATACTCTGACATGTGAGCGCAGCCTTCATGAGAACAACAGAGATCAGAGGGACTGAGTAACACACACACACACACACACACACACACACACACACACACACACACACACACACACACACACACACACACACACACACACACACACACACACACACACACACACACACACAGGGCTGTTTTGGTGAATAAATCGATGATAAAAATAAGTGGAGAATGCAGTCATTCACAGCACCCACAGTTTCTGCTCCTTTCTCTCTGCTCAGCCGTAAACTGCTGCTGTCACAGCCCCACGCCTCTATCCTCTGCACAGAGCTCTGAAATAACTCAGCCTGCTGCACAGATTTACTCTCTGAGCCACAAACATGAACGTGTTTCCTCCTTTAGATCCAGGGTCAGGAGGTCCAGAGTTCAAGTTCACAGAGAAAAGTGTCTGAGGCTCAGAGGACAGATCAGGTTTTTCTCTCAGGGAATCAAATGAGCTTTTCTCACTTAAAGCTGGATTTTCTATGAGAAAACAAACAGCAGACGGTTTGAAATGATATAAAACAGGTCCAATATGTGTGATACTTACACAACAAAACCTGATAACACCCTGAAAATCATCTGACGGATACACACCCAATAATATGCTCTGGTACAGTGGGACGGGATATGACACATTTGGACGCCATGAGATAAAATATGACACAACACCATGTGATCCAATGTGATACGACACAGCAGGAATATGATATAATGAAATGAGATGAGACGCAATGAGATGTGACAGATAAAGATGAGACAGAATGAATGAGATGACATACAATAGAATAAACTAGAGACCATGAGATGAGATGGAAGAAAATGAGACGAGATGCAATGGAATTAGACAAGACATGATGATATGAGATAATGATGTGATGATATAAGATGAAATGTAATGATATACGATGAGATGTGATGATATTAAAATGAGATTTGATGAAACAAGATGCAATGAGATGAAAAAAATGAGATGGGATGGTATAAGATGAGATGTGGGATGAGATGAGATGGAACGAGATGAGATGCAGCTGAATGAGATAAGTTGTGATAAGATGAGATGTGATGGAACAAATGAGATGGCATTAAATGAAATGAGATGTGATGATATGACAAGATGAGATAAGAGAGTCAATCAATTGAGATGTTTTTAAATGAGATGAGATGATATGAGATGAGATTTAATCAAATAGGATGTGATTCTTCACCAAACTCTGTAATTGAGTGATAAACGTGGTGATTGATCCATTTCTATCTGCCCTCATGAGATCAGGTCATGGTGCAGCAAGTTAACCCAGAATGGATTTATAATCTCTTCACCAGGTCAGATCCAATATGCCAGAAAAAAAACTACAATTCATCACAAAAAGTTTTACTTTTGTCCAGATTTAAAACGAAAGATTTAACTTTTAAACTCCATTTATTGTTTTCCTCTTTTCTTACTAAGAATAAACTGTTCACTGTCTTTAAGAGTTCATTTTGACTTTCCCTCTGGTTTCCAGTCTGAACAGGCAGAAACTGAGTTATCTGTTCACATTAAACTCTGGAGAACGTATCTGTCGCCACCTTGTGTTCAGTGAAGGTAAAGCAGGCTTCAGAAAAAGGTACGACAATAAAAAAAACAGTTTTATTGCAAAAAGGATGAAGAGACAGGAATAATTTCATTTAGTCAGCGTTAGTCAGCGTTAGTCTGTGTTAGTCTGCGTTAGTCTGCGTGTTTTCTCTGCAGGATTAACTGAAGAGCAGATGAGTTAGAGAGATCCTCAAAGATCCTCAGAGATCCTCAAAGACCCTCAGAGATCCTCAAAGACCCTCAGAGATCCTCAGAGATCCTCAAAGATCCTCAGAGACCCTCAAAGATCCTCAGAGATCCTCAAAGATCCTCAGAGATCCTCAAAGACCCTCAAAGATCCTCAGAGATCCTCAGAGATCCTCAAAGATCCTCAGAGACCCTCAGAGATCTGCAGCCTGACGGTGTGGTCGCTCTGTCTCCCTGCAGCCTGACACAGATCTCTGCAGCAGTAAAATAATTACAGGTGTCTCCATGATAATACTCTGAGGGTAAAGCTGTGAGCTCTGTGGAGTTATTACGGTGCAGATTAAGGAGTGTTGTCTGGGCTGCACAGGTAAGCCCACAGACGAGATGATTAGTCCTTTCTCCAGTGACACTGAGCCAATCCACACGCGGAGCAGAGAATTAGATTAAGCTGCTCAAAAAGGGTCAGGCTGGAGAATATTCAGGAAACACATGCTGACGCTAATGTTTTTGTGTTTGGAGAAAGTTCAGCCGGGACAGGGCGCAGACAGGGCCTGTACTGTGAGGAAATAACACCAGAAACTAAAGGGCCAGTTCACCAAACTTCACAAGACTTCAGTGTTTTCACTGCATCGCTGCTGAGCACAGCCAACAATCATCAGACATCTTTTATCTGGTCTATTTCTGCAACTTTAGGAAGGATATGTTTAACTTCAGAGAACTTTTTAGGTTTCTCCAGCTTTAGTTTGGAGATTTTTACGTTTTTCTCCTGCAGGAAGCAGAGCAAATAAAAACCCACCTCAGTCAGTTTCTGCTCCACTGTGAGGGAAATCTCAAAACCAAATCGTTGCACAGGAAATCTGGAGATTTGGTGAAGTGACCCTCAGCGTGACACAGACAGAGAGTAAAACATGGATTCTTTACAGTTTAGTCGTCTTATACAAAATGATTTCTTGATGATCGCAGAGAGAAGAATCAAAGACAGGTAGGCACGATAATCTGAAGTCACAGGTCTTTGTGTCTGAGCCTCAGGCTGCTCTGAACCATCCTGTCCGTCCCGTCATGTCTCCACCCCCAGAGGACAGGCGGCTGCTGGAGGAGGTGGAGGAGGTGGAGGAGGTGAGTCTGTGAGCGGCTGCTGAGGATCCTCTGAGACCTGTGAGGGAGAGCCAGCTCTGCAGCCAGCGTTTGTTTCTGGAGGTTTGGAGTGTTGACGTCCAGCAGCCAGCGGGTCGGCCCAGGAGGTCAGTCACCTTCCTACGCAGCCAGCAGCTCGCGCTCCGGCTTCTTCCTCGCTCGCTCTTTCTCTGAAACCAACAGACAAACGTTAAAACCTCACACAGAGCGGTGGGAAGGAATCAATCCAATCAGGACGACGCTGAAAGTCTGTTTGGCTCCATGAAAACATTCAGAGGAGCGTTCAACAAACCTGGTTTCTCCTCTGCAGCCTCCGGCACGTCTGGCAGCTCGTCTCCAGGAACCTCAGGAAGTCTGACGTCGTCCTGAGGGAGAGTTTAGAGGACAGAGAGGAAGCAGATCAGACGGGACACAGGACCAGGAGAATCCACGTCTCCACAGAGACCCAGACCACACCAACCTGAGTGATGGCCTCCAGCTCGGCCAGGATGGCGTCTTCGTCCTCCTGAGTTAAAGAGCCAGCCAGCATCTCGTCGATTTGCTGCAGGGAGAGAAAAATACGTCTCAGTTTCTGAACTTATCATCTTCAGAGCTGAAGAGGAAAGATGTTGATAGTCATCGCTGAGAGGAAACCTACCCTTTGGTACTCGATGGCATCTTGAGTTTCATCCATAATCCGCTCGACTTCTTCAATCGACATCACCTGATGGAGGAAAACGACCCCAATGAGCCGGTTAGAAAGAGCAGCTGGAGGCAAACTGAGACAGTTTCAGGTCGATTCACGCTGCTCACCTCGTGCATTTTCTTCAAACATTCATTTCCAACCTTCAGCCCGTCGATCACCTTCTTTTCGATCTGTGCAAACTCCAGGTCTTGGACCTGAAAGACACAGAAAAGGAAGTGAGGAGAGTTCGTTTTAGTTTAGTGTAGCGTGCATCAGACCCTGCAGAGCACTCACCATACGCTCCAGGTTTCCGATCTGGTTCTCGGTCTTGTCCAGGAGCTGGTCCTGGTATCTCTTCTTCTTCAGCAGGAGCAGAGCTTTCCTGATGGGGTCAGACCGACAGAAACATTAAAACACAACAACAGTAAGCATGAGAAAATCTAAAGGGACTAAAAATGAGATCAGTCTTATTCTTTCATGACGCAGCTCTTTGTTTCACGGCTTTCTTCCTGCAGAACGTCCCGCTCCGTGTACTCACTCTTTTTTTCCATTTTTCAGCAGCTGCTTGGCTAAAAGCCGCTCCTTCTCCAGCTGCAGGTTGATCTTCTTCTGGTACTGTCTCAGTTTATCTCTCTGCTGCTTCAGTTGCTGCAGGGACCAAACAGAGACATGAGTCCAGCTGCTTCATAAACCTCACACTAACACTGAGATCTGTCGTTAACTCATTCATGGAAACCATCAGCTGCTGACAGAAACAAAACGCTGTGGAGAGTGTGGAGAAATGTTTACTGACAAACAGACCAAACCTGAAAAACACAAACAGGCTGTTTGACCTCAGGAAGCTTCAGTAACACATTAATTAACACATTTCACTCAGTGAGGGGGAACAAAGCTCTGCAGAGAGACTCAGAGACACACAGGAAGTAAAGTCATCAAAAACTAATCATTTACAGCAGGGGTCTGCAACCTGCAGCTCTCTGACTCCTTTACTGTGGCTCCCTGTAGATTTGAAAAAATAATAATGAAATAAAGAAATCTTATTTATAAATTTATAATTAAATACTTATCAACCACATGATCTTTTTTTTTTTTTTTTAACTTTTTACATTTTTTAAAATCATTTTTTCATAAACTTTTAGCAAATTTAGGAATAAAAATTCTAATTTTTTTTAAGATTTTGCAATTTTTTAGATTTCTTTTTTCTGCATTTTTTTTTTTGCAAATTTATGAAATTTTAAAACAGTTTTAAAATTTAAAATATTTGCATTTTCAGCCATTTTTTGTATTTTTTTTTTTTTAGAAATCACAAACTTCCTGAAATATCTTTTTATCTATTTATGAACTGTATGATATGACATAGTTTTCTATATTTCTAATATTTGCAAATTTATTGAAAATAAAAAACTGAGACATAACATGTACAATTTTATAAACACAAAATCAGCTAATTATTCACTAGATGTTTAATATGTGTCAAATTTATACACTTTTTGTCTTTATTGTGAAGATAAAGTAGATTCTGTGGCTCCTGAATGACTTTAATCCAGGTGAGCTGAGGAAAAATGGCTCCTATGAAGGTAAAAGTTGCAGAGCTTTGATTTACAGGATTAAAAATAATTATTTTATTCTCCTAAGTATGGAAGCCAGCACACGTTGAACTACTCACAGAAAATCTGCAGTGAAATCACAAATATCTCAGAGACTCTGATGGTTCATGACAGGAAACTGACAAAAAGAAATAATTGACTTTTGACAAAAACTTTGAGAGTTAGAAACACGATAATCAGCTAAAAGGAAACAGGTAAACACTCCAACATGTAAACATACAGGAGCTGATCCTGGATCAAAGTCCAGACATGTTTTTGTTTAATCCAATCTAACGTTATCAGATGAAGCTGTGCTGAATAATCTCAGTTTGTGTGACCCCTGAACACAGATTAACACAATAATCTGCGTTCTTTAAACCTAACAGACCGACAGATGACAGGTTTGTGTTAGCAGCTGATGCTAACGTTAGCCGAACACTCACTAAAATCGCTTTGTCTTGTTCCGTCACTCGAGTTTGTTTCTTCTTCCCGAACAGGTTTCCCATCCTGACCCAGCATCCCAGCTCCACCCACAGCCCGGGACCGAACCTGAACTAATCCGGTCCAAAACCACTTTATAACTCAGATCACAAGAGGAGACGGACTAGTTTAGCTTCTCCATATTCTGTGAAGTCATCTCTGTCCACACCCACATCAGGACGGACGGTGTCCGAGCGGGGACAAACCAACAACTGGAAATACAAAACAAAAATCGAGTTTATGTCAATCACATTAGGATATCAGGTAGTAACTTATTAAAAAAGCAATAAATTAAAAATAATTGTGAAATTACCCGAATTAAACAGAGATTTTGAGCGTTTTATGTACAATCTCATACGGTGCATGGTACAATAACGTGTATTTACTGCCATCTAGTGGATATGATCGGAAACTGCAGTCAATAAACGTATTAAATTATAACATTAATGTGGGAGACAAACACAAGGTACTTCCTCTTTAATTTCCTTCAAAATAAAACGTATTGAAGACAAAACATAAAAGTAAAGTTTATTTTGTAAATACCAACCAGAAGTGTTGTTGTGTTAATCGTTGTGATTCTTCCCACACAGGTGTAGCGTGCTGCAGTTTCTTAACACGGCCACCAGAGGGCAGCAAACACCATTCATAATTTGAGATACAGCAATAAATCCAAAACAACTTTTTGTCCTTTACACTGAAAATCTGGTTCCTACAGGCAAACTTCTTATTTTGTTCTCTGCTTTTTAGTATTTAATTTGAATAAACTATCGGCCACTTATTGCTTTTAATGAAAATATAAATCTTCTGTTATGTTTTGTTTGGCAGTTTAAGTTTCCTCGTAGTTTGTTTTAATAATATGAACCATATACCTATAAACCAAACAGCTCTTTTGGGTTTGGGTTGTAAAAATGTGACAAAGACAGAAGGAGAGGTTCTTTAATTAACATTTATTCATGAAAAGGTCAATCTGAGACCAAAGAGTTCATGACGAGGAGTGTCTGTCCAGACATGCGGGTGGTACAGGAGGAAATACAGCACACAGCTAAACCACAGTCTTTAAAAAATAAAATCAGTGCACAGATCATCTTACAAAGATTGCATAATATAAAGAAAGGTTAAAAAATGTCCCAGATTTAGTGCAATTTAACCACCACCAGGAAAATAAAAGAAACCTGCTCCTCTGTCGTCCTCGGAGCCAAAGAGTCGTTTGGTTTTTCTTCTGGTGAAATGCTTTTAGAGTGAGGAGGAGTGCAGAGAGCCGAGTTATCTGAGCGGCTACATTTCACATCAATGAGTATGAAAAAGTCGTTTAGTGAACCTTTCATTGCACTTGGGAAAACAAATAGAAAACATACAGTGTATATTTATTTATATCATATTATATATGTATGTCAACCCAACAACCCTCCTCACACATGTCCAACTTCATAAAGAGCCAGTGTTTTACTCTGTGCCCCTCTCAGGGAGCAAGGCTACATGTGTGCAGAAACATCGACTTAAATACGTTTTCACATTGAAAAGGGACGAGAAGAATCCCAACACCAACAGGACGTCGAGCGTTTCACACACGCAGCCTCACAGGAAGTGCATCAGAGTCTGAGAGGTGAGCAGTGAAGGTTGGAGAGTCAGCTGGTTCATAAAAACACCCCACAGACCAGAACCAGGTCTGGCTCGGTTCATGATGACGGAGCGGGGAGGAACAGGAAGTGAAGTATGAAAGAGATGAGTGAAAGCTGCAAAACTGAACTCATGATGGTCTGAAACGGTCAGGATCTGATAAAAACAAAGATCTTTAACTCTTCAAAAAGCTCTCTGATCAAAATCAGCACAGGGTGATGGAAAAACCTCTGATCCAGCTCAGAGCTGGGTAAAATCCTGCACCACCACCCTTCCTGCTAAACTCAGCCCTGTCACCCTGTCAAGTAAAGGATTAGCAGAGAAAGCTGCTGTTAGCACTTTGAGATGTTTTAAATGTATCCATGATCCAAAGGAAAACTAAAATCAACCCTCAAACCTCCTGTTTGTCCACTCTGCTCCACAC
The DNA here is from genome assembly GCF_033239565.1 of Halichoeres trimaculatus. NCBI lineage: Eukaryota > Metazoa > Chordata > Actinopteri > Labriformes > Labridae > Halichoeres > Halichoeres trimaculatus. The sequence goes on along the minus strand of NW_027437201.1, from coordinate 24,876,235 downwards.
TAACCTCAGACTCCCTTCAAGCTCCTCCCCCTCCTCCTTCTCCTCCTCCTCCTCCTCCTCCTCCTCCTGAACGCTGAGAAAAAACGTTACAATTGATGGGTTTGCTGATCGCTATTGCACCAACAACGCACCTGCATGTTCACATATAGGATTAGGCAGACGTAGCTCCAGCTACACACTATTTACAACACACACACACACACACACACACACACACACACACACACACACACACACACACACACACACACACACACACAGCTAAGAGGTTAAATAGAGTCACTAACACAGCTGTGTGATTCAAAGTGGCACCAAAGTGAAACGGTGACGTCTCTGCAGCGTCACTAACCCTCCAATCAGGAGGCCCAGTGTACATTCAACATCTGAGATCAAACAGTTCCCCCAAAGCCGGCAGAGCCAGACTAAGCCAGACCCAACAAGGCTAGACCCAACCAGGCTAGACCCAGCAGAGCCAGACCCCACAGAGCCAGACCCCACAGAGCCAGACCCCACAGAGCCAGACCCAACAGAGCCAGACTGAGCCAGACCCAACAAGGCCAGGCTGAGCCAGACCAGACAGAGCCAGACTGAGCCAGAACCAGCAGAGCCAGACTGAGCCAGACCCCACAGAGCCAGACCCAGCAGAGCCAGACCCAGCAGAGCCAGACCCCACAGAGCCAGACCCAACAGAGCCAGACCCAACAGAGCCAGACCCAACAGAGCCAGACCCAACAGAGCCAGACTGAGCAAGACCCAACAAGGCTAGACCCAACCAGGCTAGACCCAGCAGAGCCAGACCCCACAGAGCCAGACCCAACAGAGCCAGACTCAGCAGAGCCAGACCCAGCAGAGCCAAGCCCGACAGAACCAGACCCGACAGAGCCAGGCCTGACAGGGCCAGACCTGACACAGCTCAGCGGACTCTGAGTCCAACAACCTAAAGCTTTGGCTCCCAGCGTCCCAGGTCAGAGTCCCAGGTCAGAGTAGATCAGTGTCAAAGGTCAGAGTCCTAGGTCAGAGCCCCAGGTCAGAGTCCCAGGTCAGAGAAGATCAGCGTCCCAGGTCAGAGAAGATCAGGGTCCCAGGTCAGAGTAGATCAGCATCCCAGGTCAGAGCAGATCGGCGTCCCAGGTCAGAGTAGATCAGCATCCTAGGTCAGAGTCCCAGGTCAGAGTCCCAGGTCAGAGTCCCGGGTCAGAGTCCTAGGTCAGAGTAGATCAGCGTCCAAGGTCAGAGCAGATCAGCGTCCTAGGTCAGAGTCCCAGGTCAGAGTCCCAGGTCAGAGTCCCAGGTCAGAGTCCCAGTCCCAGGTCAGAGTCCCAGGTCAGAGTCCCAGTCCCAGGTCAGAGTCCCAGGTTAGAGTCCCAGTCCCAGGTCAGAGTCCCAGGTTAGAGTAGGTCAGAGTCCCAGGTCAGAGTCCCAGTCCCAGGTCAGAGTCCCAGGTCAGAGTCCCAGGTCAGAGTCCCAGAGTCCCAGGTCAGAGTCCCAGGTCAGAGTCCCAGGTCAGAGTCACAGGTCAGAGTCCCAGGTCAGAGTCACAGGTCAGAGTCCCAGGTCAGAGTCCCAGGTCAGAGTCCCAGGTCAGAGTCCCAGGTGTGCTACATGTACTGGTGCATATTCTACTCTAGTCCCAGGCTACGGCTCCAGCTCAGAGCTGAGCAGCAGAGAGGAAGGCCACAGGGAGTCGTACCCTCATCCTAAACCTGTCCTGTCCCTAAATACCCCCCCCCCCTCTGAGCGCGCATGCAGAAACACTCAGGGTGGAGGTCAGTGGTGATGAGGGTGGAGGTGAAGATGTGCATGCTGGTTAGGGCGAGGAAACACACACACACACACACACACACACACACACACACACACACACACACACACACACACACACACACACACACACACACAGGTCTCCGTCTGGACAGGTGAGGAGGTGTGGTGCTGTGTGCTTCAGAGATGTGCTGCTTTGGTTCGATCGTGGATGGATCCAGTGTTATAAAAAAACAGATTCACAAACACAACAGACGAGAAATCTGAGGAGACGAGCGCACACACACACACACACACACACACACACACACACACACACACACACACACACACACACACACACACACACACACACACACACGGACAGTCCTGTCTCCTGCTGAGGAGAGCAGAGGATTATAAAGCATAAATATCTGTTTCTGTTTTCATAGATCTGTTTCTCGTGACCGACTCCCTGTGAGGATAAAAAACGTTAAAAAGAGGACGAGGCGTCACGCCGCTGAGCGAGAAAGAGTCCAGGCCGCTAGGTCAGTGAGTCAGAAACACGGAGCACCAGTGGACGAGGGTTACACACATGCACACCTCAGAGCCAGAGAAAAGAGGCCCCAACAGCCCTGAGCCTGAACACACACACACACACACACACTCAGCCACGGTGTGTGTGAGCCTCCAACGCGTGCGTCCCGTCTGGTTGGGTGTGGTGAGCCGGTGCTGGCATGAACCCTGCAGCCCGGCGGTCAGGGTGTGTCAGAGCGCTCAGTCCCCGGCTGCTGACGTCAGGAGTTTAAAGCTGGTGCACGATGCTGTCGGCGTGGTTGGCTGAGACCGGCCCGTCCTGACGCAGACGCTGCCACTGGAAGGTGGTGCTGAGGGAGCCCACCTCCTCCTCCTCGTTCTCCTGCTCCTTGGCAAACTCCATAAACACCTGGAGGACGGACGGAGGGACAGAGGTTTGCACGGCCGAGGTTTTTAAAGATGAGGAGAAAACATATTTGGGCCTGAAGCTCTGTGTGGATCACATACCTGCTCCAAGGTGGACTGGGAGAAGTTGTACTCCTCAAAGTTGAAGTTTTGTTTGGCTGAGGACAAAATGAAGACAAATAAAACCAGCTCAAAGTGAGGTCTCCACAAAAACTGCTCCCCCTGGTGGCTGGCTGCAGTACAGGTTAAAAACCATCTCCTGTCATTGTGGGCTGTGGTCAAACTTTAAAAAACAAAAACTCCTGGTAGAAATGTTTCTCATGTCTGATTGTTGTGGTGATATAAAAATATAATTTGGCTGCTTTGTATTCAGCTCCTCTTTTTTCTGGAAAATTTGGTTTTCATCAGTTATTAGAGGCTAAAAACGAGGAGTGTGTGAGGAGTGTGTGAGGAGTGTGTGAGGAGTGTGAGGGACTCACCGCTCTCTAACTGAGAGAAAGCCCTGGACAAAGACCCCACGTCCTCCATGGGGATCTTATAAACCATCAGCGTGGCGAAGCTGCAGAGAAAGAACAACCTGTGAGCCTGAATCATCCACAAACGTCTGATCGTCTTTCTCCGCGCAGTGTCTCACCTCTCCTGTCGGACGGCGTGAGGAAAGATACGCAGGATTTCTTTGTGCAGCAGCGCCACCTGCTGCAGCCCGGTCAGCTCCTCTCTGAGCTTCACCTCCAGGCTGTAGCCCTGACCGTACTTCCCCTTCAGGTGCTGGATGGAGCCGATACACCTGACGGAGACATAGGACACAGAGTCAGCCGGGGACCTGCTCTCTGGGAGACCTGATCAGACAGAGACGCGAGTACGAAACCTCAGCTGGCCTGAAACCATGATGGCTACACGGTCACACACAGCCTCCGCCTCCTCCATGTAGTGTGTGGTGAGGATGGCGCCACGCTGGCGGTTCTTGAACGCAGCACGTAAGGCCCTCCTGGAAAAACCAAACCAGAGGTCAGAAAGCGTTAAAGTTATCTACATCGAAGGATGAACATCTTTGTTTTTCTTTTTCAGCGTATTCATGAATCAGACGAGGGCAGACAGGAAGTGTTTGATAGTCGAGGAGTCTCACCACATGCGCTGCTTGGACTTTGGGTCCATCCCTGATGACGGCTCATCCAGTAAAACGATCTGAGGATTCCCGATCATGCTCAGAGCGAAGCACAGCTGGAGACGAAACGACACAAAAAACAGAAGAACAGAGACGGATGAAGACAGGAAGTCAGGAGAGGAGGAACATCTTCAGGTTTGTGCAGTCAGACATAACGAAGAGTGAGGAAGACGCCCTCACCTTCCTCTTGAGTCCTGCTGACAGGGTCTTAGCCTGCTTGTTCAGATGGTCCTTCAGCTCCAGAGCGTTCGCCACGCTGCAACACAGAGCGCCACAGAGCCGTTATTATCTGAGACAGCTGGTCTCTGATACCCTCTGCTCTCCTCTGAAGCTCCTCCTCTGGAGCTCCTCCTCTGAAGCTCCTCCTCTGAAGCTCCTCCTCTGGAGCTGGGACAGGGACCAGGACTGAGACTCACCGTTTGATGATTCCAGGTACATCCTGTCCTCTCAGGCCCTTGATGGCGGCGTAGATCTCCAGGTGCTCCTGCAGGGTGATCCTGGGCCACAGGGGGTTGACCTGAGGACAGTAGCCCACGTGCTCCAGAGGACTGTCCACAGGGCGAAACTCTGTGCTGTAGTCCCCCATCAGCACCTGGACCAGGACAGACAGGTGAGCTGGGGTCTGAAGGTGGATCAGGGGATCAGGGGCTCAGGGGGGGGATCTGTGCCGTACCTGTCCTGCCGTGGGGTCGGTGTCTCCGGACAGCATGTGCATGACGGTGCTCTTCCCGGCTCCGTTTGGCCCCAGCAGTCCCAGGACTTCCCCTGCAGAGACAGCAGTCAGCGCGTGGTCTACCTGGGTCTACCTGGGTCTACCTGGGTCTGCGGCGCTCAGGAAGCAGACACTCACCTTTCCGCACACAGAAGGAGATGTTCTTGGTGGCCAGCGTCCTGGTCTTGTTCAGGGAGAAACCCTCTCTGCGGCCTTTGTGCTGCTTCCTCAGGTTACTCACCACCACCACGGGTTTCTGAGCGGACAGGAGGCGTCAGAGTCAGCTCCTCGCTGCAGGTGATTCATTCACTGAGGCGTGACCACTCACCTCTTCACAGGACTGACAGGTGAGAGCCTCCTTCACCCTGGCCTTCTCCATCTGGACGTCCTCGTCCTCGTTCAGCCCGTCCTCTGGGTTCCTCTCCACCTTGGGCTTCGACTTGGACGAGATCCTGTGACCAGTTCATTAAAAACGGATTAAAACTTTTACACACACGGTTTGATGGCTCAGACTAAGATGAGTGGAAACAGAAACACTTTAACTATTCCAACTGTTTTTAACAACTAGGAGATCAAATCCAGTCAGAGCACTGATCTGTAAAATGCTGATCCGACCGTCACCTGCAGAACTGATCACTTTTCATGGTCCGTCCTCCGTAACGGATCTCCAGCCAGCGCAGCAGGAAAAGCAGCAGGACGCACTGCAGATAGGGCTGAGCACACACACACACACACACACACACACACACACACACACACACACACACAGGCACAACGTTAACACAGCACGTTTCAGCAACGAGGCGACACAGAGAGCTTCAAACACACCGTCACGACAGGACGGGGTCAGAGGAAAACACACGCTGAGAGAAAACAGTTCAAACATCAGCTCAGAAAACACAGAGCAAATTAATCAGGTTTAAAATAACAGGTCAAAGAGGAGCGTGAAGAGCCGAGGATCCAACATTTCAGAGATGTTTGGAGAATAAAAACTGCTCGTTTGTATCGACCATGGAGGCAGAAATCAGACCTGAACAGTCTGGAAACTTCCTCTGAATTCTGCACTGATTGTTTACAGGATACATACAGCAACGACTGCGATGAGCAGATTCTTCCACAAGGAGTTTTCTTCGTACAGCGAGGGCAGAAAGGTCGCCTGAGGAAGGAGGAAGACATGAGTCAGATGACTCCTGAGGAAACAGCCCTCGCTCCAGGAACAGAAACACCAGCAGAAACAGAAACCTGAGCGTGATCAGACGTTTCTGCTTCATCACCCGGAGCAGAAACTCTCACAGGTAAGGAGAAAACTCTCACAGGTAGGGATAAAACTCTCTCAGGTAGGGATAAAACTCTCACAGGATAAAACTCTGACAGGTGTGGATAAAAACAGGTAGAGCGTCTCAGGTGAAAACAGGAAGTCACCTTGGTGATGCAGTTGAGGCAGCCCATGAGGGGGTAGAGAGGGTTGAAGAAACACAGGATGTTGTGCAGGTTCCTGGTCAGACCCAGGCTGTCGTTCATGAAGGACAGCTGGACCAGCGAGGCCGACACCACGCACACCTGAGGCAGGAAGTGTCACATGACTCAGAGGTGTTACAGTAAGAACAGTGAAGTAAATCTGTGGGGTCCAGCCTCACCATCATGGAGATGACCGAGAAGAAATCCCTGTTACTCTGGACGCGAGCGAAGCCGAAGGAGAAGACGTAGGTGAAGAGGATCATGGAGGGGCCGAAGCCGACGATGCAGAGGACCTAAAGGGGGGAGTAACTCAGGTCAGGGTTTGAAGTGGTCTGTGACTCATCAGTTCACAGATCATAGACTACAAACCACGGCTGTGAGGTTGCTGGAGGTGAGCAGGTTCCCGGTGTGGAAGGAGAAGAGGATGATGGTCATGCTGGACAGGATGAGGTAGTAGAAGGGGATGTCCACGGCGGCCTGTCCGCACCAGTAGGCCGACGGCACCAGCCCAGAGATCCGCAGCGTGGAGCGGCACTTGATCTGAGGATGGAGCAGGTAAAACAGTCAGTGAACAGGTGAGTAAACACCAGAGGAGGGTAACCATGATCAGAGCGAGGCGTCACCTCTCTGTCTCTGGTGTGGTCCATCGCAAAGTAAGCGGGCATCCCCGCGGCCAGCATCCCCAGGATGATGGCCTCGATGTAGACCAGAGCGTAGGAGGTGGCGTCTGGGATTTGCTGCAGGATCCAGGATTGGATGTTAGAGAAACAGACGGACACGATTCATCCACACCTGCTCCTGACAGGTACTCACATAGTCAAAGGGTTTGGTCCAGGTCCGGATCTGTCCTGATCCGTTCAGGCCCCTGAGGAGGGAGTTACTGAGGATGTTGACGGCCATGGGCAGCGAGTGGACCGTGGTGCTGTTGAACGCCACGCTGTACCTGAAACCCTGTGAGGAGGTGAGAGCAAGGGATGAGGAGGGACAGGTCTCAGCAGGCGGACTCAGCGCCCCCCAAACTGAGAGACTGCTCCCACTGAGCTGCAGGTGGAGCTGAGACCACATCCTGCAGGTGAAACTGAGACCACATCCTGCAGGTGGAGCTGAGACCACATCCTGCAGGTGGAGCTGAGACCACATCCTGCAGGTGGAGCTGAGACCACATCCTGCAGGTGGAGCTGAGACCACACTCTGCAGGTGGAGCTGAGACCACACTCTGCAGGTGGAGCGGAGACCACACTCTGCAGGTGGAGCGGAGACCACACTCTGCAGGTGGAGCTGAGACCACATCCACCTGCAGGTGGCTCTGCAGATTGATCATATCATTCATAAAGTGAGTGTAATCTTTCCTCAGGTGCACTGACCTTACTGGATCCGGTGACGTTGAAGGCGGCGCTGTGCGGAGCCGCCGCCATGTAGTCGCTCTGCTTCATCAGCTCCACCTGGATGTTCTGGGACTCCAGGGTGTGGATGAAATCAGAGATATCAGAGCCTGTGGGACGGGGAGAAGCACAGAGAGCAGGGTGAGGGTACGGTAACACTCAGGGCTCCACCGTCACTGAGGCTGGATGGGATTACACCCAGGGGACAGATCCTGCTGATCCTGGTTTACAGCAGACCGGATCCTGTCATAATATTTACAGCAGGCAGCTCTCTCTGACTCTAAGGAGGTCTACAGACTCAGGGAAGGGACGGATCACAACACGCTTCAGGTTACAGCCAGCATCCGGAGGGAGAAGCCTTTTCCTCTCAGGCCTTAAAACAAAACCTGGTCTCAGAGCGGGGTCCTGAGGGGGTCTGGGCTGATCGGCAACAGCAAGGAATAAGAGGAGGCCATCTTTGATCTAACATGCGTCATATAATCAAACATCATTTCACATGAATCCATCTTCAGAGGATCCGCTCACCTGAGGAGTTCTGGACCAGGAGGCTGGTGGAGTACCTGTGGGGCGCCTGGTTCTTCTGGAGCAGGTAAATGGGCAGGAACTGGCGGTCCGGGGAGTTGATCTGGATGTTTCCTGTGGCCAGAGACAGGACGAGCACGGCGGCAACAAAGACCAGGAACAGAGCCAGGCTGAAAAGGAGGAGGTGTTGGAGAAAGAGAGTGAGTGACGGAGCGGCGCTGAGTTAACCTGAGGTCGCTGCGTCTGGTCTCACGTGTAGATGAAGGCCTTCCTCTCCCGCCGCATGTTGAGCATGTGCAGCCAGGCCACGGCGCTGAACTGCTGCCGCCACAGGGCGTGACCCGTCACAGCGTCCGACTTGTTGTCAGAGAAGGTGAGCAGCCGCTGGTCGGTGTCATCCAGGGAGGCGCTGTCGTACTCCACCTCCACCTGCTCGCGGTTAAACACGCTGTAGTCTGAGGGCGGGAACAGACGGAGGGATGAGCTCTCACCGGGCTCAGAGGGAAACACTTTCACAGATCAGTCACACGCTCACCAGCCTGGTCCACTTCAGCCTCGGCCTCCAGACGCAGGAACACGTCCTCCAGCGTTGTCATGGAGACGCCGTAGTTGATTATTCCTAGATGAGGTTGACTGTCGAGCTCGGAGAACAAGCCTGAGGAAGACAGGTGAATATTTCAGAGTGGGTTTACGTTCACACCTCCATCTGCTCCTCCTCCACACGCTCCTGGTCTGAGGAGGTGCTCTGACCTGAGAAGGAGTCCATGTTCTCAAACGGCAGCGTGAACGTCAGCTCCGCCTCGTGCTGTCGGGACAGCTTGGCTTTGGGGACGTGATGTTTGACCAGCGACGCCGTCTTTTCAGCGTCACACCTCTCGTTGATGGACATCCTGAGGGGAGAAACACACACCTTACAGGAGGCTCAGGTGGTAGGAGGGGGAGAATCAGCACGTTTCAACGTGCCCTAAACCTCCAGGACAGTTCATCTACTCGCCTGAGGTGGTATCCAACTCCACACTTGATCTTCAGGTACAGAGACGAGCCCACACATCTCAGCTGACCTTGGGAAATCACAGCTTTACGATCTGGAGAAGAAAAACAGGAACAACTGATAAAAACTAAAAACAGATCAGATTCAGCTTCTGACTCTGATAAATCTAAACCCATCAGTTTCCAAACTGGGACAGTTCCTGCTGATGGATTCGGAGCCTGTGGGTTGGGTCAGTGAACTGATCCGTACCAGCCAGGATGTCGGCCTCGTCCATGTAGTGGGTGCTGAGCACCGTGACCCTCCCCGCTCTGCGGCTCTTCAGCAAAGACCACACCTGGTGTCTGGAGCAGGGGTCCATACCTGCCGTGGGCTCATCCAGGAGCAGGATCTGAGGAAAACACACCACACACTCCTCAGACCGGCTCCCAGCTGACGGGTTCCTCTTTACCCACTCACAAAGCTAAACACAGGTTATTTCCTGTCTCCACCTGCCCGTACCTTAGGGTCTCCCAGGATGGCGATGCCCACGGAGAGCTTCCTTTTTTGGCCTCCGCTGAGGTTTTTGGCCTGAGCGGTCATGATCTTCTCCAAATCCAGGTCTTTGAGCACTTTGGTGACCTTCAGACAGAAGCACCAGTATCATGATTCAGATTAAGGCTAAGCTAACAACTCTTCATCACCACATGAGTTTAACATGACTCTGCTCAGCTGCAGACCTGGCTAACCTTAACCTCACCTTCCTCTCCCTCAGCGTGTCTGACCCCAGAGTCATAAGAAAACATCCCCATCACTACTTCACACGATGAATCTACCAGGCCCACCATCTACCTGACTCATTGGATCGTGTATGTCCATCATGGTCTACCTCAGCATCGATGTCCCCCGGTGGGATCCCTTTAATGGCTGCAAATATCCTCAGGTGCTCCTCTACCGTCAGCACGTCGAAGATGATGTTGAACTGAGGGCAGATCCCCACCAGCTGCTTCATCTCCGACGCATCTGCGATCTCAGCCACGGGGGAGCCGTAGATGGAGGCAGAGCCGCTGGTGGGGGGGCAGATCCCACACAGGATGTTCATCAGGGTGGACTTTCCAGCTCCGCTGTGCCCCAGCAGAGCTGTGATCTGGCCCTCGTAGATGTCGAAGGTCAAACCTGGAGTCAGAGGATGCAGCGAGGGATGAGAGTGTGAAACACCGACACGGCTTCAGTTTCTGACGAGTCAACATCGTAAACCAGGACCAGTCAGGAACCAGCACACGTGGTTTTAATATCCTCTCTATCAAACCTGCTCAGAGTGTGTGTTCACGACTCACCCCGCAGAGCCTCCACCACGTTGTCCTTCTCTTTGTAGACTTTATGGATGTTATTGATGCTGCAGGAGAAGGAGCAGAAAGCAATAAAGTTTTAATAAAACAGAAGCAGAGCGGTGTAAACACAGAAACCGTGTCAGAGAGGGGGCAGGATAATCCCAGGAGCTGGACGCAGCGAGGACATATGGAGCGCCGAGAGGAGGTCGGCTCGGAGCCAAGAAACAGGTCCAGGCTGCAGTTTGTCCTCTCTGTCTCTGTTTTCTGCTGGAAACATTACCAGCCCTGATCAAGAGGATATTTACAGCATTTGTTCATATTTCACAGAGGAAGATGATCAAATCATCACGAGGAATGGGAACCTTTCACATTTGAAACAATACGATACTGATGCCTGGTACTTGGCAATCAGTATTGGTTCTCATCTGTACCAATTTTCTGTACTCTTTGTGTTTTTGTGTGTTTGTGGTGCTAAATTTTATTTTTTTAGTTCTAAAATGTCAATTTTATTCAGTTTAACATATTTATTCTTCGATGTATAACCTTGCAATGCTGTGTTCATGTCCAGCATGGAAAAATCTCCCACTCTTCCACTCCCTCACACTCACAAAGATGCATTTAGGTACCTTAACATGGTACCTTTGATTTTATGTGAATCTGGTACCCAGTACTTTTGACTGAATTTGGTCAGTACCTTTAAAAGTACCTAATTCGGTACCCATCCTTTATCAGCACACATCGGAGGCTGTGAGGACAGTGACTGACTGACTTCGCTCACCTCACACAGAGATGTTGGAGAGCTGGTGTGAACGTGTGAATCAGACTCACCGGATGGCCTCCTTCCCTCTGAACTCTGGAGAAACGGGCTCGATACACTCCTCCCCGCTCTGAGCACCTTTAACCTCTGCATCGTACACAGAGCTCACTTCAACGTAGCGCTTCCTGCGTTTGGACCAATAGGACGGCTTCAGGAAGTACACCAAGGACCTCCTCATACCAAACTCACCTGGAGTCAAGAGAAAGAAGCTACTTATCAGTGATGATGGATTCAGAAACATTCATCTGTGTGTAGGCATGATGAGGTGTGTGTACTCACCTGGCAGCACCTGGTCCAGGTACACAGCCAGCAGAAGGTAGAGGATGCAGTCTACAACCAGCATCAGCAGAGGGACGTAGAGGGGGTGAGGGCCGTTAGCCAGGGAGGAGAACACAGCACCATCTCCCTGAGCCTCCAGATACACCACCTGACACACACACACACACACACACACACACACACACACACACACACACACACACAGGGTTACAGAGCAGCTGAATGACTGCAGCGTGGACAGAGGAACAGTAAGTAGCGTGTTGGATATGGGAATGATGGGAATAAACAGGAGCTGAAATATTCATGGACGTGTTTCCCTTCACAGCATATGCTCCAGATCCACTGCCGGCCGCGTTGGGAGTGAGCATATGTCTCACCTGTGCAATCCCTATGGAGAAGGCGCTGGGGGAGAGCAGGCAGAGCAGCCAGACCAGCGGCTGTGGAAAGTCCTTCATCAGCACCGTGAACAGGGACAGGCAGCCAAACACCACCGTCAGCATGGAGCCCACTGTGCTGGCAAACTTCGGCTTCTTAAACAACGGAGTCAGCATGAAGGAGAAAAAGATCTGAACGAGAGGAGAAGAAAGGAGAGTTCACACAGGACTGATCACAATAAACTGTCTGCTTGGATTAAGAAACAAAGGTTTGAAGATTCAACAGGAGGCTGGTCTGAATCTGAGAGCTCTGATCACTTTTCTTTAAGATCAGGCTGTCTCAGCTTTAAGACTCAAAGCGTGAATGCTGACACTTTCAAATGCCATTTATCGCTGCTGTGAAAACCACAAACCTTCATTACGAGCTCAGAGACAGAAGGTAAATCTCAAAACTGTGGTGAATGCAAACAGAGCTCTGCACACATCAGGACGTCACGGTACATCAGGTGACAGTGTGTCCATGTAGCTTTTTTAAAGGAGTATCTCACGCCTCCACTCACCGAGGAGATCCCATAGAGGAAGATGAGGAAGAAGATGACGATGAAGTCGCTGTAGGGGAACAGGGCGGTGTAGGTGCCGATGACGGCCATCAGGATGGACATGGTGGTCACCAGCGCAGCATACAGGAGGCCCCATGACAACCTGACGTGTCACAAAACGTTGGAGTTAAATCAAATCCAGACATCAGACTCTTCAGGTCTGAGACTTCAGTGACTGACACCCTCGTCTTCCTCACCAGAAAGCCGTGTCGTAAAGCCCCATCATGGTCATGGTGTCTTTGAGCCGGTGCTCTTTCTCAGCTGCAACATTGACGATGAGGAAGGTGACGAAGGGTGTGAAGGCCAGGACCAGGTAGATGGAGATGAGAGCATGGGGGAACTTCTGCACCTCCACGGAGCCGGGCTGACCCATCATCACCACCTTCAGGTTCATCTCGCTCCTGACCGAGCGCTTGGTCTGCATCTGTGCAAAACAACACGCTGCTTCAGAAAACACTCACTGCACCTCCTCTGCCCCTGCTTCAAGGGCTGAGTGGGTTCAGACTACAGAAGACTGTGCTGAGCGTCTGGCCTGTGGTACCTGAATGATGGCTGCATCGATGTACGACTGGAGGCGGATGAAGCCGGAGTACCAGTAATTAGCTGCTCTGCAGTTCACTGAGCTGGTGAAACAGTTTGCTGGAGGAGGATGAGCAGAGAGACAACACTTCAGACTTTCTCTCTCCTTCCCCAAGTCAAAACTCAAAAACACACAACTGCTTCATATTAAAGAGGGTGTGATGTGTGTTTACCGATAGATTCAGTGTAATCGCTGGGTAGAGGGAGCTGGTTGTATGCGAAACGTAGTCTGTACGACATGGCTGAGCTGTCCATGAACACCACGCCCACGTAGCTCGAAGGCTCATAGAGGCTGGCGTTCTCCAGGTCCTCCTCACTGGCAAACATTTCCAGACGATGCTGCATGTCTGACACACACACACACACACACACACACACACACACACACACACACACACACCACAGCAGTGTGTTAGAGCACCACGTGTTTCTGTGCTGGCTGAGGATTAAAGCGTTCCCAGGCACTTACGCATCTCCTGAGCCACCTCCTCCATGATGTGGTTGGTGATGTTGGTGATGGGGGTGTAGCCCAGGCCCTTGAAGAAGTGGTCCTCACGCTCCAGCTCCATAGTGCTGATGCCTCCGTAATAGACGTGAGGATTCAGGGTGCTGATGAGGATCAGGAGACCCAGCAGGAGGAGAGGCAGGATCAGTTCCTGCAGAGAGAGGGACACGGAGGATTAGTGAAGGGGAACAAAGCATCACTTCTTTCATCACTTCCTGTGTTTTCTGATCTGTTTGTTTCTGTCCCCAACTCCTGACTTCAGGTGAAACACGCACCGTGACTCATCGAGTCCTTTTCCCCGAGGCAGACTCTGTTCTTATTTCCTCTGATGTGTTTCTACTCCTGCCCGAGGTCAGAGCCTCTGACGGCTGCATCCCACCTCCTGACAAACGACAGGAGCCATCCTTTCTCTCCTCCAATCCATAAATAACAGGCCCCAGCTTGACCTTCAGCAACACAGTAAATTAAAACTATAAATTGTGAGCTCTGAGCACATCAAGACCTGATCCAAAGCTGTCCGGCCTCGACACAGATTTAAACCCTGACATATTTTGGGTTTGACTCAGTTTAAAAAGAAGTACTTGAGGAGGATTATCTATTAAAAAACAAAATGGCTAAGTTCTGTTTTCCTCTTCTAAGAGCCTAAGAGTTGATTTAGTGTGTTTGAGAAACCTAAAGCATGTTTTCTGTCCAGGTTAAGCAGCAGGTGATGGAGGAACAGGACTCCTGATATGAAGTAAACAAGTTAAACAGTTCACGCTGCAGCTCAGGAAATCTTCTTGACTTTCCAAACCGCAGCTGGTGAAGCTGCAGGAGGTCCTTCTTAGCAGAAAAGTTGATACACAGGGACATTAAATATGCATCAGTGCAACCCAATGCCAAATGAAAAATGCATGGTCCAACAAGGGAGAAACCGAAAGGGGAGAGAGGTGGAGATCTTTGTCTGTTCGGATCCAAAATCAAACTCATAACGTGCACAAAGGTTGGAGTGTTGCTTGTTTTGGATGCAGCCACAGGCAAAGCTAAATAAGCATATTACAGCGCTGGTTACCTGAGGGTAATGTTCACCTGGAGTAACCTAAAAAAACCCTGAGTACCTGGAGACTCTGCTGTTTGGTCCTCCATTTGATGAGCAGGTTCTTGTAGAGCAGACTCCTGGTTTGATGCCAGACTCCAGCATCTCTCCTGTACATGGGCTGCATACTTCCAGCATGCCTCATGTGAATGACGTTTGGACGATTTGTCTCCGTAATGCTGGCCTCAGCTACAAGTTGTAAACAAAAAGAACGCAAGGAAATTAAAAAACATCCAGGAATGATTCATGAAAATCAAGAATAACTTCTCCTACAATTCCTTATTTATGACCTTTACAGTAAAATAAATATGGACAGCTCTGATATCTGACACGGCAGAAATAAGTAGAGGTGGGCGGATCGATCCAAATATCAATAATCGATACCAACGTTGGTATCGATATCAAATGATACTGGTGTAAAAAGATCAATACTCTAGTCTTTTTTCTCCTGCATGCACTGACTGCTGCGGTTTTATGAAAGTGGCGACCTGACTGTGTCCCTGTCACGTCACGTGGCTCAGTGGCACTAGGGAAACAAGCAGACTCCAAAAAAAGAAGTTTGTTTGAATTCTTTATATAATATTTGTTCTGGTGTGATAATTCTTTATACTTTACTGTTTTAAAAAAAATAATTTTGATAACAGGAGAAATTTCCTTTATTTATTCATGTATTTTATTGTTTTGTTTTGAAGTCTTCAAAGCTATACTTAAAAAAAATGAAATGAAATGATATATTTTTTTGCACTTTTTTTAAAGAAAAGAATTCAACACAAAAAGTTTTGGGTTTTTTTTTTTTTTTTTTACTGTTGTATTGTTTCTGAGCATAAATGTTTATCATGACACTAAAGTATTTTGTAGTCACCTTTTAACTTTGCCCAAATCCTGTCCTAGATTTTTACAACATAACCAAAAGAAAAATCACAAAAACAAGTTAAGGTCAGCAGTTTTATGAAACATCAACCTTAAATTTTAAAAAGTATCAGTATCTGTATCAGTATCAGCGATACTGGCCCTGTATTTACTTGATATCAGATCCACACGGAAATACCCAGTATCGCCCACCTCTAGAAATAAGCTCTCATTTGCTTTTTTAGCTCATAAAGAGGCAGCAACATCATTTCAGTCTGCTCATAGCGCAGAAAACACCTCACATGTGCTTCAGAAAAAGAAATGAGATAATGGATCACAGGTGAAGGGACAATTTGGTCAGTTATCTTAAAAAATTAAGGTCATTATGCACTGAACAACCACACCATTATGACTACTGATAGGTGGGGAAAATATCTGATCTTCTTTTACCAGTATTGTTTGTCAGTGTCACTGGTGAAGCAGTGAGTGATCATTTTATCTGAGACACAAATGTGTTGGAAAAATCATCTCAGGGCATTTTGCAGTGAGCACAGCATGAGGAGACTCTGATTGGAAGATGACTGAGAAACAGCATCAGATCGAGCAAATATTTCTACTATGACAACAGGAATGAGAAAAGAGGAGGACAATTCATCCTGGATTGAACATTAGCTGTAAATCTGCAGCTCCTCTCAGACAGGGAGCAGACTGGACTGGTCTCCATCATCTCCCTCATCTGCTGCTTCACTGACCGGACCCCAACAAGCCTGTCGACGTCTGAGAGGCGTCTTTTAATAATAAAAACACGTATTAAAACCTGACAAACATGTCAGCATTAAAGTCAGCTAAATATAATGCTAAGTGGTGTTAGCCTGTGAACTGACGATGACCTGCGCTGTTCATGCTGCTGACGCTGACATTTCAGGTTTCTGTCAAATGAATCGTTAAATTCAGAATGCTTCGTCTTTGCCTCTGTTAACACTGAAGGAAAACAGTGAGAGAAAAACCAAACATTTAATATTTACAGTCAGAAATGAGGACGCCTGAAATATCCGAGCTAACACAGACAACACCTGTGAACGCGGAGCGGCTAACCAGCTATAGCAGCACAGCCGAGCTCCCTCCGAAAACACACAGAAGCTCTGAGAAAACAGCCCTCACACAAAATACTTACGTATGAAATACATTAAGGCATATCGTTCCTCAACTTGTGATTTAATAGCCTTACATTACAGGTGTTTTCAAGTCAGGTAAATCCTTAAAACGAGCTCCTGGTGTCCCAACGTTTTTTTTTCTCTTGATTTCAACGTTTCCACTTCCTCCTGTCAAATACAACAGAGCGCAGAGAAAGTGACAGTGGCCAATCAGGGCAGGGCTAGGGGTGAGTGACACCGCTGTGGACCAATCAGAGCTGAGACAAAATGTTTTTATTGACATATCACAACCAGTGTGACGCTGGGCCCCGCCCCACGCAAAATTTCGCCCTCAGATTATTTTCACGAGTTTTTGCGTCACAACAGAGATTATTGATAGACAAAACTTCACAAACACTTGTTTTGGCATGTATTTTCATTTGTTTACCATTTATAAATCAGTGTAAGTGTAAAAAATAATTTTATAGTGAGTATTTCAATTTGATGCATACTTTTAAATAATGTTCTTCTCTAATTTGCATTAACCAAGAAAAAAAAAAATTAAAATATGTTTTATGTATTTTCTAATAATGTCCTTTAGAGGTATTCTACTTCTACCTGAAATCATGGAGGCCTTTTTCTCATTTTAGACACCTGAATACCCTACCTGACTTAGGCATGGGTACCGAATTAGGTACTTTTATAGGTAGCAACAGAATTCTGTCAGAAGTACCAAGTATCGACTCAGGTAAAACCAAAAGGTACCATGTTTAGGTACCTAAACACATCCTTGTGACTGTGAGGGAATAAAAGAGTAGGCAATTTTCCACGCTGGGCATGAACACACCATTGCAAGGTTATATATCAAAAATAAATATGTTAATTTTTTTTTTATATATATATATATATATATTTCATTAGTAAACAAATTTATATTCTCTTCCACATAAACACAAGAAAGTACAGAAAATTGGTACCGTTGAGTACCGGTATCGATTGCCAGGTACCGGGCTTTGGTACCGCATCGTTTCAGGGGTGAAAGGTACCCATCCCTAACCTGACTTATTACCACATAATGAAATTGCTCTTTGTTCCCACCTGATACAGATTTTTAACACTGAGAATGTGCTCCTGCTCTTGTGACTGCATAAAAATCCACAATTACACATCACTTTGCACTCACAATACATACTGACTAGTTACTGCACTAACATCACTGCCAGCCTGTGGTAAGGGAAAACCTTTGTCAAAACCAATCACCAAACCTACATTTTAAATCCTTCTGATCCCAATTCCCTCCTTCCTAACAAACGATGCTAAATGTTTCAGTAAATGTGAGTAAAATGAAGCACAAGACAGCAAACAGACACAGAATGCAAACTATTTAATGCTTTATATTTATTGCTTTCAAAGAAACATTCAGAGAAACGTGGAAATGGTCACAGGACGTGTCTGTGTTGGTGTGTGCTTTGATATTCTTGTATTTGATGTAAAGCTGGTGAGGGTGAGGAGTGTGTGAAAAAAGCGTCTGAGATGTCTTTGAACTGGAGGAAGCCATGGAGAGGGGAGGGCACAGGGAGCTGCTGGACCACAGCCGTTCTCATCAGCACACCTGGGCCCAGCACCGCCCGCACCTTCAGCCGGCAGAGATGGGAAAGAGCGGGGATGGAGCCTGGAGGGAGAGAGACTGGACTGTCAAGTCTTATTATTGATGTATTTGTAAAAGCACACTAATACTTTGTTTCATGTCCTACCAAAGTGTGAGGATGGGTCCCAACTCTTCTCTGCCTGACGTCGATCAAGAATATGTTTCAAAGAAGGAGACAGAATCGACCAGTTTACAAATCCCAGCAGGTAATTCAACGCCTCACTGTCTGCCTGCTCCAGCCTGGAGAGTAATGAAGAAACAAATGAATAGATGACGTGTAGCTGCTGCGAGTTGACCAGAGGGTGCACAGATAACTGTACAGACTTACATGTCCGGCTGAAGGAGCAGAGACGGCTCCAGGCCTGCTCTCAGGAGGAGGGGAAGCCAACAAGCAGCAAAACGCGTCTGATTTAGAGCCACACAGAGCAGCCCCCTGAGCTCCTCCAGCCTCAACAACGTTCGTCCTCGGCACTGATGTTCAGGACAGTCACTCGTCAAAGTCTCAGGCTGAGGGATCCGTCTGTGGTCGAGTATGAGCTGCAAAAGCTCTGATCTGTCAGTGGCCATGGCGCAGATCCAGACCTTCTCACACAAACGGGCTCCTGCAGCTATCAGCAGCCTCACTGGTTCACTGAAAGATGTTTAAACAAAGGACAGGTGAGCCTGCTGTGGTTTGAGCCTGCTGTGTGAGGAGTTAAAATCTTCTGTCTCACAGACCTGCATGGTTTGTTTGATGAACGAGACAAGGCATAGGACAGAGGGGAAGAGACTCCCAGGATGTTTGTGCAGTCCTGGGCATCTGGGCTGAAACCTTCTTCCAGGAGGATCTCAATACTCTTACACTGCTGCCCGTTTATGGCCACATACAGCGGACTCACCATGCCATCGCCGCGGTCGCAGACACGGTCAGTCACAGCGATCAGCCTCTTGAGGATACTGCAATTTCAAATCAGACCAGAGTCAGAGAAAATGAATTCATGGGTAAGATGATCCAGAGAAGATGTTAAAGTTGTATACTTTTGTAAATAGAGTCTTTTGTGGTTTTTGACTTTTAGACGGGAACATTTCACTGCCCAACGCAGCATCATTAAAAGATAAGTTGTTGAACCTGATGTGGCCAAACTCAGCTGCAGCATGGATGGCGAGCTGGGGCCAGTCACGACTGCAGGCTGTGTTAGGATCCGCTCCATGGTCCAGAAGAAACTTGACGCATGTTTCATGGCCTTCCTGAGAGGCGATCAGCAGTGGCGTGGCAAGATCTGCTGCCTGGGCGTTCACATTGGCACCTAATGGGTATTACAGATTTAAAAATTCATCATGCATGTTGCATCACTTGTTGGGAACAAAGCATGTGAACATTCAGGAAGCAGCTGTTTACCTGTGTTCACCAGGATCTGCAGACAGTCCTGCTGCCCGTACTGTGCAGCCACGAAGAGAGGAGAGATCCTGTGGTCATCCAGCACTTCAAGGTCACATACACTAACTAGTATCTGCACAATTTCACTTTGACCCTGTGGGAATCAAAAATAACCAGTCAGTTTTACAGCAGCACCTCACAGAGCTGTGTGTGTGAGTGTGTGTGTGTGTGTGTGTGTGTGTGTGTGTGTGTGTGTGTGTGTGTTCAGCTGTACCTTATAAGCTGCTTGATGCAGACAGGTCCAGCAGGATGCAGTGTGCGTTCTGTTCACCTCTGCTCCTTTACTGACCAGCAGCGCTACCACCTCTTTGTGCCCACCATCAACAGCTGTGGGGTAATGAAAAGAAAGTCCTTCAGCAAAACAAATCTGAAATTACAGCCTACAGAAGTCATCCTCACAGTGTGCATGCTCAGGAGTGAAACAACAAATGAAATGTTAGAGAACATGTTTTACCTGCATACAAAGGACATGACAGGTCATTTGTCAGCTGGTTCATGTCTGCATGTGCTTTAAGAAGGTGTTTAACAACAGCCAGGTGGCCGCGCTGTGCTGCCAGGTAACACGCCGATTCCCCCTCATGTGTCAGAGAGTTCACATACGCCCGGCAGCCGCGGGAAGAGCCTGATGCTTACAGCCAGAAACACAAACACAGAAATGAAACTTTCTGTAAATGAAACTTTAAAACAATCTTAACAAACACAAAAGCACTGATTGTCAGAGTTACGAGCCATCATAAACTGTCCCTTTAACCCCTCTTACCCCCAGCAGCAGATAGTATCTCCTGCACACACTCCTTGCTGCCAGCAGCTGCCGCCTCATGCAGAGCGTTCCAGCCACGGTTGTCTCGACAGTCCACACTGAAACCTCTGTTTATCATCCTCCTCACCCGCTTCCTACAGCCTGAGCGAGCTGCAGCAGCAACACTGGACACAGTGTCTCTGTAGCACTCTGTGAAGTCCATCCTCTGCAGACGAAATGGCTTACTCTGTCACTGGGCCATGAACCACAGGGGAGGGCACTGGAAAAACAAAATAACAACAGTAAAACAGTGTGAGGAAAAGGATAGAAACATGTTTATAAAGAGTTAACACACTGTGAAGCATGAAACAGGCTCTGAAGTGCGTTAAAGGCTGACATCTCAGAGTGATTTTTATTTTTAATGTATTTATTTTAAAAAGGGACAGAGTACATTAACTGATGTTTGAACAAATGTGAATGTACCAAAGTTAGCAAAAAGCTAATTTCTGATAAAGCAGACAGCAGCACTGACCTGTGAGTATAAGAGCTCTGTAGATCCCTGTGTGTAGATGTGGATAAAAACAGAAGCTAACCTGCAAACTGAAGCTAAAGCTGTGGTTAAACACGTCACAGAGAGCTCTCTACGTCATAATTCACCTTCACCTCCAACAGTTTACACACTTAACTCCATAAATCCACAGTAGATTTAAAATAAAGCCCGTAATGCTGCTAGTTAGACACTTCCAGCCTGCTCGGACTACAAAACACTAATCACTGGCGTCGCCGTTTGATGACGTCATTGCACAACATCCGCTCATATGGTGCCAGGAGGCAGCAGTTAGCGCTGCTCGCTAAATCTGTCCAGTTTCACGCTTTTACTGATTCGGTTTCCTCTCTGTTTGTTTAGTTATGGATCCATCTGTAAGAATGTGAGGGCGGGAAACGGTAAACCGGAGGAAAACGAACCGATTAACGGTTTAATCTGAAGAAACTGTAAGGTACGTGTTAAAGCAGCATTGTAGCACAATATTAAGTTATACCATGTCTCTAGATGACTGTTACAGCTATAAACATGCTTCAAACGTAGTTATTGGGCAGGTTAGAGTGTAATTATTTTAATCACTTTATATTATATTAAAAATACTTTATATTATAATGACTTTATTACAGTTTTAGTGTTACATGGTGATATTTTGTGCAATATCTGACTGTTTTGTTTGTTCCTTTCTTTGATTTTTGATTTGCAATCACATTTTATTGTATTCTTATTTGTTTAGCATGACTAGATTGTAAACTATATGTATTTTCGGTTTGGTTAGCACTTTTTTTAGCCCACTGGTTGCATGGTTTGGCAGGTAGAGAACAGGTACATGCACCTGGGAGCACCTAAAGGAAACAGGAGTCTCCAGACTGATTTTCCTGCACCCACCAATCCTCCATGGTCCATCCGTGGGATCAGAATCAGAAACAGTTTAATGAATCAGCAGCGTCCTAACTTCATCTTCTCTAAGTTGTTTCCTACTCTGTGATCCAGCTCCTTCCCTCGGAGGTCAGCGTCCCTGTGGTATCATCTCATCATGGTGGACGTTGCTGTTCAGAGCGAAGCTGGCTGGGTCTGCCGCACTGAGGGCCGTCATCTGTCAGATATCCTGCTTCCTGTTCACATCAGTGCCGAGGAGGAGCTCAGTCAGTGTGAGGAGGAAAAGACAAACTGGTAAGAAGCTTTCGGCTCGTTCTTGTTCAGAAAACGGTGAATAGAGATTGTAAGAAAACTTCTGTGGTTGTTTTTGTATCTCTAACCCTTCCCTCTCAGGGGCAGCGCGGTGCTGTTGGAGCAGACAGAGGAAGGGAGTCCGTGTGTCCTGATGCTCAAATGCAGCCACGGCTCCTCCTCCACCATCAGCCGCCTGCTGGTCATCAGCGAGGCTCGAACCATGGAGGTGTACGACCAGACGGGAGAGTACTGTGGGACGGTTAGAGGAGTGAAGGATGAGAGCGTCGTGCCTGACAGGTTACCTCATTAGCATGTTTGACACATCATTTGGCTCACAGTTACGTCCTGGTCTGTGATCTGTGACTCTGCTGTTGTTGTGCTGTTGTAGCTCAGACAGAGGACCTTTCTATAAGACGCAGATGACCCTCGAGACTCCGTCATCCACCTGTGAAGTGAAGGTGAGCTCCACTCCCAGACCCTGACACCACCAGCTGGAGACGATTGACCCGTCATGATCTGTTTCCCTCTCATTCAGCTGCTCTCTCTGGGTGGGAGGACCAGTGTTTTGGTTTGTCGGGTGGTTGTGGGCCTGCACACCCTTCAAGCCCCCCCTGTACGTGGCCCCGGCATCAACATGCAGCAGGTTCAGTGTCTGGTCGATGAGATGGGGTCGAGTCTGTCACCTGGAGCGCAGAACCTGATGGAGATGGTGCAGTTCCAGCAGAAGGTGAGAGGACGTCTGGGACAGATTCCTCATGCTTAAAATGATCAGAAGTCTTAGAGTTAGATCATGTAGAAAGAAATCAGACGTTTTAAAACTATCTCATCTGACTGCTTGCTTTCCCTCCAGAACCAGACCAGCTCTCTGGGCGGCTTCCTGCCTCTGCTGATGGGTGGTGGCGCTCTGTCTGCTCTGGTTAAAGGAGCTAACATCCCTCCAGCAGCTTTCAGCAGCCAGCCCCAGCCCGCGCACTCAGAGGTATCCGTGTTGATAAAAGCCAATGATGTGACCTCTCAGTGTCAGAGATGAGGTTTGATCAGTGATTGTTCTGCTGAGTGTGCTCTGCTCATCAGATTTCTTCTTCTTTGTGTTCGTAGCCTCCTGTCAGCTCCGTCAGGCCTCCGGGTGGAGCTCCATCGGGTCAGAACGGAGCCATGTCTGACGGCGCCGCGTCTCCAGACCTGCCCGTGTCTGGTGTGTGAACTTTCCTCTTGCAGGTTTCAGTTCAGGGTTTCTGAGAACGACTGATGAGTGAATTTGACGCTGACCTCTTTGACCTCTCTGTGATGTCTCCCCTCGTCTCCAGCGAGCAGCGAGCTCAGAGGCTCGGTCAGCCACGCCCAGCTGACGGAGATGATGTCACACTTCCTGAACGCTCAGGGACAGGAGCGGGCGTTGAGTCCTGGCTCTGAGTTTCTGCCCATGCTGCAGAGCGTCTGCGGTCAGGTGACGAAGCTGAGGCTGGATGATGCTGCGGCGATGGCGGAGAAGGAGACGATGATGAGGAACGGGTCCTGGTGAGTGAAGAGTTAATTTGATGAAATGTTTTTGATTAAAGATCAGTTTGGTTACCGACGGCTTTGGGGAATAAACAACCTAAATGTTGGTGAATCCTTCAGACCGTTAGACCAAAGTCCCAGCATCCTCTGAGCTTCATGCTGTTGGGCTGTTATCAGGTAGAGTAGCTCCATCTTGTGTCAGGACGGTGTTACTGCAGACAAACTCAGCTCACAACAAATTTTATGCTCAGACTCTCAAACGATCTCTAAACAAAATCCTGTTAGCATCTGTTTCTGTTTCTGTGCAGGACGTCTGGGCTGGATCTGAGAGAATCCTGTCCATCCTGTCAGTCGACTGTTTTCTACCACATCTCCTGAAAAACTCTCTCACAGTTTGATTTTGTCCTCTTCAGGTCTTCAGCAGAGTTTATCTCCTGCACAGATTCTCAGTTTCCTGCGTGCACATGTGTCTGTTGTTGATTAGTAAATGGAAAGTACTGAAGTGGAGCCAGAGGCGTTTTCTATCTCTGGTTTGTGTTGCAGCCACGTCTCTGCAGAGGAGTGGGTGAAAGTGACACATGCATCAGATATTTTTATTGTCTGAGCTCTGATTGTTTGCAGAAAGAGTTGGGATAGTGTTCAGACATTTGTTCCTGGCTTCATCAGAGGATAACCACAGTTTTTTTGCTCAGTGTATGATCTGTTGATGTATGTTGTGAAGAAAAACTACAGATGTGTTGATCCGTAAAGAAAAGTTGAGGATCTAAAAAGTCTGAGCTCAGAGAGGCTGATTTCTCCTGGGGGGAGGATTATTGAAACCTTCAACTTTCTTGGTGAAAAGTCAGAATATTAGCTTGTAAATCAAATCCATGAAACCTGGGCAGGGAGCAGGATCAGAGCCAGGCCTGTGGGTGCTGACGGGTCAGGGTGGAGGCTGATACTGAGACAATGACGTCCCTTTGTCAGGATCACTGAGTCTGTGTAAAACGCTCCAAATCTTTTCGATTAAAATGATTTTTTTTGTGGCCATCACCACTGCAAAGACTCGTCTCCAGATAACTCCATCCACAGCTGACGATGATGACATTAGCTCTTCACTTGTAATCTGCTAATGCGAGCTGTTCCCACGCAGCAGTTTGCTAAATGAGGCTCTTTGTCAGAGCCGAGCTGCACACGTGGGCTCAGAGTCAGCTGAGTGTGGCTCCACATCCAGGAGAGACGCAGCTCAGCGGTACGTCTCCACGACATCTCATCACACTCAGAGATTTAAAGGTTTAATCCTCAGCTTTTACTTCTGCTCCTAGAAACTGCTTCAGGTTGTGTTTTAAAGGAAAAGTAAGTCATCTGAGAGGATGGTTGATGGTGACAGTGTGTCAGAGGAGCTGCTGGCAGGGAGTGAGGATCTGTGTCTGAGAGGAGCCTGAATACTGGAGCTCTGAGAGCATCTGGATCGGATGGATGGGGAAACTTTAAAGTGGTTTTAATTTCTTCAGTATCATTGAGCTTGGGAGTCGTGCCAAGAAACCCAAAGTGCCAGCGATGACTCAGAAAAAGAAAGAGGAGCAGTTTTTAAACTTTTCCAGGCTGGTGTCAGTGAATCCAGCCTAACGTGGGCTGAGAGAGGCGGATGCAGCTGGACTCGGAGGTCAGGGGACGAGGCCGGTCTCTGTGGGTGGTTTGGGTTAAGTTGCTGTGTTTGTGTTTGAGGTGGGCTCTGATGTGGCTTCATGTTTGTGCAGAATACAAACTGCTAAAACATTTCCTCTCACACTTAATAAGTTAGGAAAGGTTTGGTTTCAGAATGCTGCAGTGAGTGAAATCTTTGTCCCTAAAAGGCTTCGTCTGGGTGCAGAAAATAAACAGGGTCAGACTGTTTGCTGTTATTAATCATCCTTTAAACTGGGGCAGGAATGTGAACAGTTCAGGGTCTTTGCTGCAGATGAGGCACAGCTAACAGTCTCTGATCCATCACTGATAAATATCTGATTTCTTTCTGAGTCTCACTTTGCTTTAACGTTCGTTTATTGTCGCCCTGCAGGGAGTTGGACTCAGCCATGGAGCGGCGTCTGGAGGAGATGGAGAGGAGGCTGAAGGAGCACGTGGACCGACGTCTGGACGCCCTGGAGCAGAAGCTGGAGAAGGCGCTCCTGAGCGTCCTGAACCAGGGCGGCGTGAGCGGCGTGAGCAGCCCCGCAGGTGAAGCCTTAACCAGCGGGCCGTCAGAGCAGACTGCTCCGTCACCAGCCGTGCACTGAAACATCAGACACAACACGTAACCTGGGAGCCTTCTGCTGACGGTCCTTCTCAGACTAACAGACACAAACCAAGGTTTAACACCTGAATGAGCAATAATCTCCTGAAGGGTTAACTACTCATCCCTCAGAAACTCAGCCTGTCTAACCGTTTGACTTTTATCTCTGGGAAACTGTTCATAAAACTCTTTAACAGCCAAAGTTAATGTCTGAACGCTCTGAAAGCTCGTAAACATGATGTTAGCTCTGCTTTAGGAAACACGCAGATTCTTCATGTGTCTGCAGAAAAAGATCATCATCAGACGACCGTCCAAAACCAAGCTGCTCTTCAGGTGGTGAAACAAAACGGGAGCAGAGTCCCAGCTTTTAGAAAGAGCAGAAAACTCTTTTTACTGTAAAATGTTCCTGTGGACACTCTGAGTGGTCGTCCAAAGATGCTCAGTCCATCCTCAGAGTGAGGTTTATTCACTCTCTGCTCTGATCTGTTGGTCAGACAGCTCGTCCTCCAGCAAAGAGCTGAAGAAATGAGGGTTTTAACACGGCACTGTAACGTTTTAAATCATGTAAATGTCTGTAACATAAAGCTTATTGGATAATCTTTAAAGGGTTGTTTATTTAATAACTGTGCTGTAACAAAAAAAACAATAAAAATATATTTATTCACAGTTTCTGAGTCGCTCGTAACATAAATACAACTCTTCTTCTTCTTCTTCTTCTTCTTCTTCTTCTTCTTCTTCTTCTTCTTCTTCTTCTTCTTCTTCTTCCTCTTCTTCTTCTTCTTATTCTTCTTCTTCTTCTTCTTCTTCTTCCTCTTCTTCTTCTTCTTCTTCTTCTTCTTCGAGCTTTGCTAACCGCTGCAGCAGTCATAAGAGGAACATTTTGGCACAAGTTTCTGTGTCTTTGGACTCCAGGATGAAAGTTCTGACCCAAATCAAAACATGAGTCAGAGACTCTTTGAAAAGTTGGCGTTGCTGATTCATGAGTATTTTTCAGAGTATAACAAAGCGGTTTCAGAAACATGTCCCTAAGAGTTTCCCGAAAGGTCAAATCAAGTCAGCCAACGTTTCCCAGTAACACTGACTCATAACTGGGTCAGAACCGAACCACCAGGGTCACTGAAAGTCTCCAAACCTGGAGAGAAGCAGGACTGAGTCCAGCTGGAGTGAAACCTGATGTTTGGAGGAAAGAGAAACAGGACGTCCTGATCCATGCCAGGCTGCGACAGCGCCAGCGGCGAGCTGAGTCACCACACATGAAACCGGTCACACATTGGCTGAAGGAGGACGCCACATCATGAACGGCGTGGGATGTTTAGCTGGGCATGTGGAGGACAGACGCTGAGTCAGCAGAAGAAGAGGAATCTGCCTCGTCAGGCGAACAAACAGGGTCACTGGTTTCATCCACATCGTCTCCAGCAGAGGAGGAAATCTCTGCTCCTCTTCTCCACTGCTCCTCTTCTGCTGCTCCTCTTCTCTGCTGCTCCTCTTCTGCTCCTCTCCTCTGCTCCTCTTCTCTGCTGCTCCTCTCCTCTGCTCCTCTCCTCTGCTGCTCCTCTGCTGCTCCTCTCCTCCAGGAGGAGTTTGGTAATGACAGGATGAAGTCAGGCTTTAATAATGAATCAACCCTGCAGCCTGTATTGTGTGTGTGAGCCCTTCATCCTCTTACGTATCACACTTTCATAACGACCTTACTGAACGTTGACCCCGGGGCAGAGACTGGATGAGGCTCTTCACCGTCCGTCTCATTTTTCAGTTTAAGTGTTAAAAACTTTAAAGTCTGAGGAGTTTTATATTTTCTAAAGCTAAAGATGTTTAACAAAGGATAAAATCTGCCCAGGATGTGATTTATTTTTTTTTAATCAGAAAAAAAAACTTTTACATGTTGAAGAAAAGAATAGGAACAATCTGTCTTTGTCCACAGGGGGGCAGCACATTCAACACAAACTGAAAACTCCTCACTGGAGCTTTAAGGCCCAGACCGAAAGAGTTTGACTTAAAAGTTTTATTTTGCTTGAACTTGGGTTTCTTTTAATTTTCTCAGTGGTTTAACCCTTTAGCGCCCAGTGCAGCACCAGTGCTATGGTTTCCTCGTTAAGTTTTGGAAAGCGGTACATTTTGAAACTAGATCAGATCAATCGATCGATAATTATTTTTGAACTTAAAATCTGGGCAATTACACGTTCATTTTGCCTCTTCATCATGCACAAAGCACTATTTCCTTACATCAATATGTTGGCAGAAATCTAGTATCAATGTCAAAGTTTCAACAAGAAAACATCTGGATCCATTTCTCTTGGCGTTGAAGAAACATCATCACAATTTTTACTTTTAGATTTTTATTTTAATTTATTTTATTTCATTTATTTTTGTTTTATTTTATTTTATTCTATTTTATTTTATCTAGTTTTATTTTATTTCTTTTTATTTATTATTATTATTATTATTATTATTATTATTATTATTATTATTATTATTATTATTATTATTATTATTATTATTATTATCATTATTTATTTAATTTTTTTGCACTTTATTTTGTTATCCTGGACATTTATTTTATTTAAGGTTGGGACATAAGTACAGGAGAGGATTAAGGCCAATATATAAATAAAAAAGAAAAGAAAAGACCTTTTTTTTCTAAAGGAAAGAGTCAGAATCCTGACTTTTATCTCAGAAAAAAAAACAGTTTAAAAAAAAAAGGAATTTTATTTTTGTTTTCAGTGTCTCTAATCCTCTACTGTACTTGAGGGTTTTATTGATGTATAGCAGGTTTTATGGAAAAAATGAGAGAACAGCTTTGAAAATGTAAAGTTCTGCTCAGACAGAGTGGTGTGTTGGTTAATAAAGGGTTAAAGAAGTTGTTCACCTGCTGCAGGTATTTATTGTCCTCTGATAGCTGTGGAGCACTGGCTGACATCGTTCATTGAGCCTCTGTCTGAAACACTCTGATCAGGTCCCGTCTCTTTAAGACGACCTCGGTGTTCATCATCGACTCTGTCACAGAGACCCCTCAGGTCAGAGCTCATTTCATGAATAGATGAGGGTAAAAAAAACAAGAGGTATTTTTGTGGTCAGACCTCCCCACTTTCACTGTGTGGGCTCTTATGTAACACCTTTCCCCACTGGATCCTCACACACACACACACACACACACACACACACACACACACACACACACACACACACACACACACACACACACACACACACACACACACACACACACACACACACGTAGGAGCTGTGAGCCAACAGATTGTGTCAGAGCTGCAGTGAGTGTTTCAGAGGGAGGACACGCCGTGGTCAGCGAGCAGTCAGCGAGCAGTCAGGGATGTTTGGGAGGTGATGGAGCTCCTTCTCCTCTTGTTTTGTTGGTTTCCTCGTCAACACGGCCGCACCGCTGGGATCCATCACTTCCTGCTCCGTCTGCTCTCCGTTACATTCATCATCAAATATTTCAGAGATGTGTTCGTCATGTCTGACCCCAGAAAACAAAGACGACTTCTTATACAAATAACTTTATTCCCTTTGAAAAAGTGTCATCCAACACACAGAGACAAAAACAGTAAAAAATAATCCACTGAGCGAACAGAGACAGACGGAGGAGACAGACGGAGGAGACAGACGGAGGAGACAGACGGAGGAGACAGACGGAGGAGACAGACGGAGGAGACAGACGGAGGAGACAGACGGAGAAGACAGACGGAGGAGACAGACGGAGGAGACAGACGGAGGAGACAGACGGAGGAGACAGACGGAGGAGACAGACGGAGGGAACCTGCAGACGCTGTTAGTGGAGTATAAAAGACGATCTGACGTTAATGGTTAGAGGAAGACGGAGACAGGAAGTCAGGGCGAGGCCTCAGGTCCCAGGAGGAGGAGGGGACTAGTAGTGCTTCAAATCAGTCCTTAGACGCCGTGTGGCCCCAGACACACACACACACACACACACACACACACACTTACACTCACACACACACACACACAACCCTAATTGGTTGCTTGGTTTTTCAGAGTGTTCGTGATTGGTTGAAAAACACTGAGAGCCAGCTCGGGGTTGGTTGAATGGCGGGGCTGTTGACGGCGGCACATTCAGGTCAGACGTCAAGGCTCGATCTCCTCGGGGACGATGGTGAGCATGACGTCCTCGTTTCCTCGCCTCACCACCGTTCGCAGCTGCTCGTCCCGCTTGATGGCGGCGCTGACATCACTGGCTGAGGTGATTCGCTCGCCGTTGATGCTGATGATGACGTCGCTCTCCTTCAGGCCGGCTCTGGTGATGAGGAAAGAGGGAGACGTGTCAGATTAATGTGAGGTGGGTTTCTTTAATGCTGCTTTCAGACACAGCCTCTAGTGGACGCTCCAGGAACTGCACTTCACAGCTGGATGAAAGGACAAACACAAGCTGAACTTTTGCTGTAAAGTTTCTGTCAATACGATGAATTCAGAGCTCTCCTCAGCTCTTCCTCCTCTTACTGGACTAAAGTCTCTTTTTGTTCCAGAAAAGCAAACGCTCCAAAAACAAATCCTCTCCAACTCAACTGGAGCAGCCTGTCCGGCCTGCCAAAGGGAGCTGGACGCTCTGGGTGGGAAACATTCACGATCCTGTCCGAGCTGCCAGCTTTCATCCCAGCCCCACAGCAGCAGCTCTCCAACCTTCGAATCTAATAAAAGTCCTTTGAGGAGGATCAGATATTCGCCCTGACTCCTGCCTGTGTCCTCCGTAACCCCACACACAACACCACACACACACACCACCAACACAAACTACCAGCTGTTTTCTCAGCTGGTTTCCAAGCTGCTGTTTGCTTTTCATGTGGACACCACCGGTCTTTCCAGACTCATCCTGCTGCAGCACGCCGATCTGTATCCCCCCTCTCATGACGAGCTTCACCTCGCCTGTGGCGTGATGACACGGGTCAGACACTGTGGGAAAAAGAAGAGATGGAGGAGACACTCACGCCTCAGCTGGAGTCCGGCTGATGACCTCGATGACATACGCCCCGGAGGTGACGTCTGGGAAGTCCGACTGTCGCTCCTTCAGCTCCTTCGCCAGCCTGAGAGGAAGAGGAGAGACAAACATGAGGATTTCTCCTCGCTGTCTGCAGAGCAACCGTCTGATGCTAACACGGCCTGAAGGAAAGGCGTCTGCTGACTGCGTGCTCGATGAAGAGTGACACTTCAACAACCACAGATCTGTTTTCATGAAGCTCAGGGGACAGAGTCATCACCTCCCTAAACTGATCATGTTCAGAGTAAACACGGGGTCATGGCGTGGAGCTGGACCCGTGTGAGGGGAGGTTTGGATCTGCAGCGAGGGCGTGACTGTGACCTGCAGGATGTTGACGTCCATCCAAACCATGACAGCAGATTACTTAGTCTGAGCTCACAGTCTGGAGACCGTCAGCGTCCGGCTGTTTTTAAGGTCAGGACTGAGGAATGATCAGGGAGATGATCGACTCTTTCACTGCAAGTTTCAGACTTTTGTTACAAGTTTTGTCCTGAATCTCACAGAAACAGAAATAATGTCTGTTTTTTTTAAATCAGTCCATTTTACACGTTCAATCCACAAACACTCAGGTTGGTTTGGTGCATGTCAGCGCCCGCTGAGGCTGTATTTTGGCTTCAATTTTCCCTCTCAGACTCTTCAGTGATATTTTTAAAACCATCAAACCGTGAGAAACAAACTTACGTTGGAGTGAGGCTCATCATTCTGACACCGATGTACTTCTTCTTACTGAACGTTTTACCTGAAGGACACAGAGAAAAATGATCAACATGCTTTGTTCAACCAACTCTGACCTGAAAAGTCTAACAAACATTTAATCCAGCTGAGGAACTCAGATCTCCATGAGGTTAGATTTGTGCTATCAGAAACTGGATTTGAATTAAAATATTAAGTTTGAAAAAGCATAATGTGTATTGGAATTTAATTTTTAAAATTGAATTAATTTTTTTTAATTGAATTTATTTTTTAAAATTGAATTTATTTATTTTTTTAATTCAATCTATTTTTTTTTAATTGAATTTTTTTTTTAAATTGAATTTATTTTTTTTAAATTGAATTTATTTTTTTAAATTGAATTTGAAATAGTATTTTACCTATGAAAATTCAACTTTTTTATGCTTTCAATTCAAAAACACAGGTGACGCGGCATGACCGTAATGAGATGACGTAACGGTCGTCCCACTCTAAATTGAAATTGAATTGTGAAACTGAATCTGCCTTTTGTAAATTGAAATTAAATTCTGTGTTTCTGAATTTAAAGTATAAAAAGAGTTTGATTTTTTTCTTCTTTTTTTAATTTAAGGTTTAAAAAAAGTTGAATTTTCAAAGGTAAAATACACTTTCAAATCAATTAAAAAATAAATTCAATTCAGGGTGTCTAATCTCAGAGATCAGACACCGTGGCAGCTCTGATGGTGGAGACAGGTGTTTCAGAAAGAGCTACACAGCTGCAGGAAACTGCACATTGCTGAGTGAAGCTCTCATGCACGAAAACAACTCAGTCTCTCATCTTTGTGCATTTTTTACTCTGGATTATGAAACTGACTTCACAGTGACTCCACTAAAAGCAGAGTTTCATGGTTCAGCCAGAAGAAAAGCAGCAAACTCTCCAACAGGTACAAACCTCTAATAATTATGGGGGAAATAAAAAAAACACGTGGGTTTGATATTTTTCTGGCCCAGAGGAGAAAAAGTTGGATCTCATCGTCTGAAAGAAACAACTTCTTTATGAGCTCCACGCTGGAGCAGGCCGCACTTCATGACCAGTCATGGTTACTTCCTCCACATTACCCCAGGTTTAGACCATTTTTAATCAAGTAACAAAAGATTTTCAGGAGAAAAACTCAGACATGTCCTGATGGTTACTGTGCAAAACTCAAGGGATCGTTTTAAATGAGGGGGTGAATTTTTGTGGTTCAGGGAAACAGACGAACACTAGAGAAGCTCTCACCAGCAGCAGATATAAACCACACACACACACTCTCACACACACACCTGGCTCTGCCCTGAGCCCCTCACACCCCGTGTCTGAAACAAAAGGTAACCTGCTGCGAACCTTTGGCCTGTCGGTCATGTGACTCTGCCAGGAACTGTCTGATCTTATCTGACGGGATGGCGAAGGAGATTCCTGCCGTGACCTTCAGCGTGTTGATTCCAATCACCTCTCCATCCTGAAACACACACACACACACACACACACACACACACACACACACACACACACACACACACACACACACACACACACACACACACACACACACACACACACACACACACATTAAAACCTCCAGCACCTCGTAACAAACCAAAGCGTGGTGGTGCAGCTTGTGAAACAGGCGTTTTCACAGCCCGTTATTTCTGTGTGGTGACACGGCGGGCTGAGAGCGAACATGTAATCAGAGTCAGCTGTGCTCAGAGACCAGCTGCCAACTCTTACACAAACTCTGGTTCACTGCTCCTGATCAGGCCTTTATGAGCCGGGGCTTGTCTGTGTTTGGTAACGTGTGTCTGTGTTTGGTAACGTGTGTGTGTGTTTGGTTACGTGTGTGTGTTTGGTAACGTGTGTCTGTGTGTGGTAACATGTGTCTGTGTTTGGTAACGTGTGTCTGTGTTTGGTAACGTGTGTCTGTGTGTGGTAACATGTGTGTGTGTTTGGTAACATGTGTCTGTGTGTGGTAACATGTGTCTGTGTTTGGTAACGTGTGTCTGTGTTTGGTAACGTGTGTCTGTGTGTGGTAACGTGTGTGTGTGTTTGGTAACATGTGTCTGTGTTTGGTAACGTGTGTGTGTGTTTGCTAACGTGTGGGCCATGCCACAGAGGAGACGTCAGCTCTGAACCCTCCGTGTGTGTGCTCTCTAACAGGATCATACATGTTTAAAAACATCATTAACAGATATAGCGCCTCCTCATGGTCAGTAAAACACTTTTTAATACGTCTGCTACAGATGTAACTTCTAAAAACTCACTGTGACGTGACGAAGGCTGAAACCACAGATTTTAGTATCCTTACAGAAGTTATTGAAGAAATAGATAAAACATAAGGTTAACACTCCATTTTTTTCTTCGCCGATATCCATGATTGGAAGAATAAACATTATAAAAATGAGTATTCTCCCTAAGTTCTTATATTATTTTTAAACACTTCCACTGCCAATTCCAGAGACTTTTTATTTGTTATTTACCCAGTTCATTTGGAGTAATATAAAAGCTAGACTCCGACTTAAACTGTTATATTGACCTTACAGAGAGGAGGCTTCAGCTCCCAAACCTTACATGGTATTACATGGCTGCTCAGCTAACTGCAGCATCACATGATTTTAGTCCAAAATCTCCTCCATCCCAGATCCACCTTTATACCTGTTTATCTGTTATTGCATATATACTGAAAAGTTTTCTTCCACTCACCAGATTGACTAGTGGACCTCCAGAGTTGCCGTACTGTAAGAAAACAGAAAAGCAAAAGTGACTGAGTGTATTTTTGCTGTTTGTTATTCACAGCTCTAAACAGAAACTGGATTCATGCTCTGTCAGAGACTCTCAGGGTTTTTGATGAACTTCTGCAGACGCTGTTTTTCCTCCTGAGGGTCAGAGTGTCTGCGCTGTGAAACATCCCGTCTGAGTCTGAGCGAGTGTGTTTCTCTCATTTCCAGTGTCTCATAACCCTTACTGAAACCACTCTGGTTTGGTCTGGTTATGTCCTGATTGGTTTCTTAAAACACGTATTTCGTCTTGTTTGCAGACATTTCTGCTCCTTTCAGTCGGTAACAGCTCGACTTTGGCCTGAACATGATCCTCGTCTGTTCTCCTGAGGCGGTCAGCCTGATATGACTTTGGAGCGTGTGATTGGTTCCTTCACTCACGTTAATGATGGCGTCGGTCTGGATGTAGTCCATGTCTGAGTTGCGGAGGCCCAGCTCCTTCCCTCCTCTCTGGGTGGTGCTGACGATGCCGGTGGTGACGGTGTTCTGCAGGGAGAACGGGCTGCCGATGGCCACCACGAACTCACCGGGACGCAGGTCGGCTGAGCGGCCCAGCAGCAGCACGGGGAGCTTCATCTGGAGCAGAGGAGAGGAGAGACTCAGAGATTAACGTGAGGACACACACACACACACACACACACACACACACACGCTGCAGTAAACAGCAGTTTATTCTCCGAGCTGTTGGAGACAGACGAGGATTTCCTGTGTGGAGCTGACTCAGCTCAGAGTCTGGTCCAGACTTCTCTCCGTCCACAAATCAAACTCCAGCCCGACTCATTTCCACCGACTGACCGACTTTTCCCTGAAACCTCTTCTGATCTCATAAACTTCGGTTTTTATGCTTTAATCTGAGAGAAGCTGTTTGTTCCTGAACACAGAGACGACATGTTGGGACAGGAAGTTGTTAGTTTGTAGCTCTATCCAAATGAATCAGCCTTGTGTTGATACTGAAGCACTTACCAAACACCTGATTAACATCTAAACAAACAAAATCATCATAAACTCATCGGTTACAGTTTGCTTCAGGATGAAATCCGTCCAGATTGTTTGTGTATTTCGTTTGTGTGTCTGTTTGGACGTCTGCAGCTCTGAGGATCATAATTATTAGCTTTCCATCGCTCCGTCTGCAGTTTCCAGCTCTGTGAAGCTGAGTGTGTCTGACAGCGATTACAAAAACACACAAACACAGAGAGTCTGAGCTCCCAGTGAACGACGTGAGGAAGAGCAGACTTTAATAAGTATTAACCTGCTGAAACAGCCTCGTTTAAAAGTGAAATGCTCTAAAACAGTGCTTCCCAATCCTGGTCCAACACACCTGATCCAAATGATCAGCTCGTCATCAAGCTCTGCTCCAGCCTGATAACGAGCTGATCATTTGAATCAGGTGTGCTGGAGTGGGGTAACATCTGAAACATGCAGGGCAGGGGGTCCTCCAGGACCAGGACTGGGAGACACTGGTCTAAACTGGCAGGAAAACCAGCCCAGAGAGACCGTCTGACAGGAATAATACATCATTCCTGTGACTTTCTGCAGCTCTGTCGTTGCCAGGACGTCCCCATAAAAAAGGATTTTAATCTAAATGAAGCTTTTTACTGACACACTTTGAAGAGTTTGTCAACTTTAAAGCAGCTTCACATGAAACTGAAGCAGGAAACTTCATGTGTTGACTGTTT
The DNA here is from genome assembly GCF_033239565.1 of Halichoeres trimaculatus. Lineage (NCBI taxonomy): Eukaryota > Metazoa > Chordata > Actinopteri > Labriformes > Labridae > Halichoeres > Halichoeres trimaculatus. The sequence continues at coordinate 24,840,370 of NW_027437201.1, read as the reverse complement.
TAGTTGCATCACTTCCTGGTTTGCTGCTCACACTAAGCGACCAATCAGAGACTCTGATTCAGCGGCTCAGAGATGCTGTTTGCTGTGCAGGGTCGGCGTGCACTTCATGAACTCTGAGCGTGTCTGTTTGGCTCGTTTCATGGTTTCTTATCACGGTGCATCACGCCATCAGTTGGACAGATGCATTTTTTGTTACAGTACTGGAACAAACTTTGGACACTTTGGCCCGGGCCCTCAGCGGCGCTGTTTGCTCATTGGCCGACCCTCCGTGACCCATGTGCTGGCTCGCTGCGTGTCGTCCCACTAACCTACTTCAGCCCCAGATGTGACAGAAACTCTGAGACGTGAAGCAGCCGCGATGTTTTAATCAACGCCACACTCCGTGGAACATGACAAGCGTCGTCTGTTTCCACCGGTGAGGACGCACATGTGTTGCCCATTTCCTGTGTTGAGTAAGACGCCTGAGGACTCTGACCCAGATTCAGCGTGAGGAGCTGGAGGAATGATGGGCACATGAAACGAGGCGGGGAAAGATTACGGCACAGAGACACAGACAGATGTAGATGGGTTTCACATGTCGGGGCAGTTGGAGAGTGATGAAAACATTTCCAGACACTCGGCCAGGACGACGCTCAAACCGAGTCAGTCTCTGTTTCTGGGTTTGATCGACACTAAAGACCTGCACCTGACCTACACCCTGTGGAGATCCTGTTTCTGTGTGGATGATGCTGATAAAACCCTTCAGTGTTTGAGAAGAGCTAAACTCTGACATCTTACAGCGAGCTGATCTTTCCCCCACTCTCACTCTTTCCTGTGAGGGTCTGAGGATTGATCTAAACTCCACCTGTGAGCCAGAAAACTGGAAAACAAAGTTTGAGCAGAGTCCCGATGGGAGCCTCCATTAGTTTTCCTAATGAGGTCAATCTGCAGCTCCACGCAGGCCCAACCCGCCTCCTCCTTAATCACCTCTGAATATATACAGACACAAACAGGCTGCGTATGAATGGATCCATTCAGCGCCTCTAATCAGGGCTTTACTCCATCAGCTCAACATAAAGCTCCTCTGTTCCTCTGTTCGCACCGCGCTGAGCTCCACCCAAAGCGGAGAGCAACAAAACACAGAAACCACAACAAGAAAAGGTCAACTTCATCTGTCGGTCTGTCCTCAGCTCGCACGCTGCGTGGTCAGCTCACCCACATCACTCAGACGTCTCCACGCTTCATAAAAAAACCACAGCATCCTTCATCCTCAGCATCTCCCTCCTCCAGAGACGCTCTGACTGTCCCGTCTGATTAAACTGCTCAGAAACCACAGAAGAAGTCACAGAGGTCATCACATGTCGTCTTCCTCCTCCTGCTCCTGTCTCCCACTCCTTCCTGTCTCACTTTAAACTTGGCCCGGCTCACACGGCGGGCAGAACCAGACATTGTTGACGTCTGGTTGGACAAACAGAGCAGAGAAATGCCAACTCTCTGAGGAATTTGCTGAGGGCGTAAAACCTGTGGATGTGCAGCTCTAACCCTGGTCCCTGCAGCTGAATCCATCAGATATTAAAGTGGAAGTCTCAGGTGAAGTGTTCGCAGTGAATCAGATCCTGATCTGGTCCCTTCGTGGTTTGCATAAACGTCTGATGAGCACGTGTGATGGAAAATAATCGACGCTGGATCAGGGAGGAAAACATCCCGGGGCGTTTTGGTTGAGTAAGGAGCTCCTGTCTGCACATGCTCAGTTCAGGCTGACGCTGAGACTCAAACACACACGCAGGGTGATCATTTATCAGGATTTATCAGGATCAAAGAGGATTAAAGAGGATTGGGATTCCCATTTTTATTCAACCTCTCCCTACTTTTACCTTTGAGCACAAAACAGAAGTTTATAAAAGTTCACCAAAAGTATTTTCTGTTTTTTCCCACTCAGCATCAGAGGAAACGACCAAACAGGAAACCTGCTCCAGTCTCAGAGCGAGCAGAGTGTGTTTTCATCGCTTTGGATGGTTGGAGCTGCTGAACAGTCAGTCATCGTGAATAATCGCTCTCATGTTCTGGGTTTGGATGCATGTAAACCACAACCACAAGCGCTGAGCAGTTTCTGCAGAACTCCATCCCCAGAGCTCCCGCTCCACCCTGCCCCAACCTCGCCCCAACAGGCCCTCAGGAAAACCACCTCCTCCCCACCTCCTCCCCACCTCCTCCTCAATCCGCCCGTCAAACATGAGTCACGTCCCGCGGCGTGTTGGCTGTTCCCATTCTGCCTATCAACGTCTGATCTGCGCTGTCACACGCTTTAATGACCCTCGTTAAGCTCGTCAGCCTGACAGCGACCTGGACTCAGACTCAGACCACATAAAGACCTTCATGAAGAGTCTGATCTCTGAGCTGGGTGGGGTAACAGGAAGTCCTGCTGGAGTAAAAACATGTTTTTCTGCAGCTTAAAAACTGAAGCAGGTGAATCCTGAACAGAGCTGTGTCTCATCCATCACCTGAGGCGTCACGTCGGTTTATCACCTTCAGGAAAAAGACTTTAAATCATTTAACATTAAAATGATCAGATTAAAGGCTTAGCTGATGGTTTGTTTGTAATAATGTGAAAACAGGATCCAGATTCAGGTTGTGTAACACTTCCTGTCTGCTTTCATAAGAACAGCTGGGTTCAATTTCCTTTTTTATTTCTTGCCTATTTTCACCGATTTACGGATCCACAGCTTTGGCCGCCAGGTCCTCTGTAATCGTTTCGAGGCTTTGTTTTGGTTTTTAAAGGGATAGTTCTGTTTTTTTTAAAGAGTGTGGTTGTGTAAGGTTCCTGTCTCTCTTGTCTGGAGAACTGGTACCGAAACGATTTAACATGGAGCCCCAAAGTTTCCCACTTCATGATGACAAACGAAACTTTCAAAATCTCCAAACAGAGATTTCTCTGACGCTTGTGTTTGCGTGGCGGCGTCTTAAGACCTGGTTGGAAAGAGTGGATGACTCCTCCACAGAGGATCTGAGGAGACCGGGGTCTAGTGCTTGATCTGATGTGTTAACTATCTCTTCACCTCTGGGGGAAATGACCTGATAATTATCCTGATAATTATCCTGATAATTATCCTGATAATTATCCTGATAATTATCCTGATAATTATCCTGATAATCCAGATTACAGAGAGAAAGCACGTCAATCTGCCTTCATGAAGTCTCTCTAAAAATAGACGGCATGCTCCTTTAACCCCCTGACCTCCTTCAGGACATCACAGCTCTGAATCCGTCCTGTCAGCAGGAAAATGAGACACTTCCTGTTTTTTCTAAAAACGTCTTTCTGTGGAAAACCTCATTTTTCTGCTCGTCACCTCAGACAAAAGCTCCACAACAATAAACCACATGAAACTTTCCCTCCGCCTGAGCTGCCCTCAGATCCCTCAGGACTCAGAGTCATTTCACCAACACGCTCAGGAAGGCGTGTTGTCCAGATGGGAAAAATACCTGGATTTATTTTGGAAATAAGACGTAGGGAGGAGGAGGAGGAGGAGGAGGAGGAGGAGGATCATCTCTCCCTCCTCTTTGCTCACCGGAGCATCGATCTTGATCAGAGCGATGTCGGCCTTCTCGTCCACATCCTTGATCTTAGCGTCGAATGTGGCCCCGCTCTTCAGCTCCACCTGCAGGAGGACAGAAACATTACTATCAGGGATGCATTAAGAGTATTCCTCCTCTTGCTCTGTACCTGTATCTGCACCGACGCCTCACCTTCACCCTGTGCTTGTTGGCCACCACGTGAGCGTTGGTGACGATGAGCCCGTCCTCCGACACCACGAACCCGGAGCCGCTGGCCACCGCCACCTCCCTCTTAGTGAACACCATCCTACAGCGAGGGAAGGAAGGAAAGAAGGAAGGAAGGAAGGGACAAACGTCAGCTCAGAGTTTTGGAGGTCACGTGAAGGTCGCTCCAGCTGGGATTTGTCGTCTTACTTGCGGTAAAGTTCAATGTGAACGACAGCGGGCGCGATCTTCTCCACCACGTCAGCGATGAAGTTGTACTTGAAGCGAAGACTGTCGGGGTTCTGCTGACCTGTGGGGGACAACGCTCAGTCAGTGAGTCAGAAAATCACTCTGTGGTTCAGAGAGGGTCATGTTGTGGTTGAGAAAGCTTTGTAAAGTCCAGTCTCTTTCTTTTTTAACGCGGTGCTTCCTGAGCTCCTGCACCAGCCGTGTGGGGCAGCGTGGCGTCTCTGGACCCAAACTGTAGCTGCTCTGGTCCAGATGTGGAGTGTATGAAGTGAAGGCTGCGAGCAGCTGCAGCTCGTCCTCTTATCAAACACAGGAAGTGGCTCAGCTTCACAGAGAGACTGAGAGAGCAGCCATGTTGGATGTTTTACTGACCCAACTGTAACAGTCCACCTCCGCTGTCACCTTACGTAACCTTTATAGCTCTGACTCCAGCTGGGCTCCTCCACCTGTCCTCCGTTTCTCCTTCTCTGGAGGAACAAACATGTTTTCTCTCAGCAGGATGACGTAAAGCAGCACGGAGGCTTTAAAAATCTGGACCCAGCGTAACTCAATGACTCATTCAATGTAAACAAAGCTGCAGAGCATCAGGGAACGCCGTCCACACGGTGCAGGCAGCACAGAGCTGAACTTTCACCACTTAAAAAACATTTTATGGAGCGAGGATACGGCGCCACTCTGCATTAAACCACAGCCTGTGTGTGTGGATGTCGTCTCAGTGACATCAGCCGTGGTTTCTGAAGACAGGGATGGGTCAGCCTACAGGAAACGCTGAAACACGTCCGGCCTGTTTGGTTAAGTCTCCTCCTTACTGGTGATAGAAAAAGACGAAGAAGAGGAGGAGGAGTCGAGGACGAAGCCGAGCTCTAAAATCAGTCACGTAACTTAGCTTCACTGTTAGCCCTGATTTAATGAATACAGAGAGTGATAAACAAATTCATCCTCCCACAGTCAGGATGGATACAGGAATGAGCTCCAGAGATGAAGGACAGCAAACTCACTGCAGAAAACTGACATCTGACCAAGTGTTTTCTCTTATTTTAGGTAAAAACTGATTTTACTCAATACAAGCCACACCCAACTGACCAGTGAGGGAAAACATTTTGTTTCAAGTTATTTAAAGAAAAAAATGAGGTCTGAAATGCTGTAACAAGTGAAAACTAATCTGCCGATGGAACAAGAGAAAATTGCTTGAAAATTGACTTGAAACTAGAAAATTGTCTTAATTCAAGAAACTTTTCTCTCGTTCTGATTCACTGATTTGGGGGAAAATGTAAAAGTGGCTCGGGTTCAGTCTAAAAAGACATCTTCTACTCTAAATAAGACAAAAATTTGTCATAAGATTCCAGTTTTTGCTGTGTTTAGCATGTTTCTACGGGGTTTTTATTGTTTTGGGAGCAGCCCCCAGTGGACATTCAAGGAACTGCAATTTGTTGCAAAATAGCTCCATATTTGGATATCACCAACACCATGAGGCTCATAACAGACTGTGAAAAGATGGGCGTCCAGACGGGCTGTGGTCAAACACGCTGTGGGGATGTGTAAATGTTATTAGGCGAGGGTTGTGTTCAGGTCCTGTTTCTTTTCATTAGTTATACGAGGTTAAAAACAGGGTTTGACGTCAGGTTTAACGAGGACTGACAGCTGATGTTTTCGTCTCTTTGGGAATAATACGATGGGAAGCAGAGTCAGGATCAGACTCTTTAATAAAGCGTCTGTTTTGTCACCCAGCTTCAGTCCTCAGACTCTCAGACTCTGACAGTGTAAAGGTTTTTATACCATATGATGGTAGAGGGCAGAGCTGTCCACTCTTTATACCGTCTACGTCTCATATTCATACTGTAACACCTGAATAATCTCAACCTGCAGAGTGAGACTGTGTTCTGGTCCATGGACCGTCTCGTGTCGGAGTTACATAACGCTCCAGAAAAACACTGTTTTTTTATTGGACCCTGATTTCTTCGTCTGTCTCCACTTCAGGCGTTACATCAAACTGCTGCTGGCACCTCGCACTTCACACCGCGCCCAAATACCAGCTCGGTCTGTTATCAGATGTTTTCACCCAGCATCCTGACGGAGCCAAGGAAAACTTTTAGGAGTGTTTCCTCGCCATGCACACTTCACTTTCAGTATCCACTCAGCGTCTAGACTTCAGCAGAGACATTCAGTATAAGTATCAGAATGAGGCACATTCAGTATAAATATCAGAATGAGGCACATTAAGCACTCTGCAAAGGTTAGGTGTGATTAATGTGCAGAATAAAATGTTTGCGGCTCAGCCTTCGTTGTTCATGCCCAAAGAGCAGAAAGCTCCAGTGAGGACTTGTCTGAGTCCTCGGGTCAGAGATCTGCAGGATTATAACGTTCTGTATCTCAGCTGATACGCCTCGCATGTTTTCAGATTCCCCTCTGCAGATCTTATCGCAGCGATGCCCCTGAGCTCATTCCTCCAGCGCCTCCTCATGCTTCATATAAACTCCTCCTGCTTTATGTTACCTCCTCCTGCTTTACATCACCTCCTCCTGCTTTATATCACCTCCTCCTGCTTTATATCACCTCCTCCTGCTTTATATCACCTCCTCCTGCTTTATATCACCTCCTCAATCAACCAGAGGAGTAGATGCAGCGTGGACTGTGTGTCCTGTGTGTTTCCTCTGTGTTTCCTGTGTGTTTCCTGTGTGTTTCCTCTGTGTGTCCTGTGTGTTTCCTCTGTGTTTCCTGTGTGTTTCCTGTGTGTTTCCTCTGTGTTTCCTGTCTGTTTCCTGTGTGTTTCCTGTCTGTTTCCTGTGTGTTTCCTGTGAAGCTGCATACTGATCCTCTGCAGGTCGACATCTCTTCATAAAGAGCTCTAATAGTTTCTATGAATTTCTCAGTAAATCTGATGAGGAGTCTGACAGGAGGTCAGCTCAGTTTCCTCCTGCTCCGCGCTGATGTTTTTCCACACAGCTCCTCTCTGAGCAGCTGCTCGTCCTGAATGTTGGTTTTAGCCGTCTGTGTGTGTTTATACGGTGAGTGTTTGGTTGGCTGGATGTTTGGCTGGATGTTTGACTGGATGTTGGGCTGGATGTTGGGCTGGATGTTTGGCTGGATGTTGGGCTGGATGTTTGGCTGGATGTTTGGCATGATGTTGGGCTGGATGTTGGGCTGGATGGTTGGCTGGATGTTGGGCTGGATGTTGGGCTGGATGGTTGGCTGGATGTTGGGCTGGATGTTGGGCTGGATGTTTGGCTGGATGTTGGGCTGGATGTTGGGCTGGATGTTGGGCTGGATGTTGGGCTGGAGGATCAGTGTGGTGCAGCTGCTGCTGCTTTGAAGTGAGCTGACTGGAGCCAGTCAGATGGAGGAAAACACGACCCGAGGCACGCTGCAGGTGGAGGTACCTGTCTCGCTTCACCTGAGGTCAAATCTACTGAGTCAGCAAATGAGGCTGCAACAACCAACGCAGAGAGGACAGAGGCTTCGAATGCATGTTACAGATACTGTAAGGAGTTTTCAGAAAGATGTAATAAGCTACCTGGTGTTATTGTTCCATGCCCAAACTTAAGAGAAGAAGAAGAAGAAGAAGAAGAAGAAGAAGAAGAAGAAGAAGAAGAAGAAGAAGAAGAAGAAGAAGAAGAGGTAGCAGATAAAACCATGGTAGCAGCAGTGCTAAGTGCCAGTGTGCTGGCTGGTTTCTGATCAGCGCTGATAGGTTGTTAATGTAGTTTGTTGCTGAACACAGACCTGATGAGGTCACCTGACGGTGGATCAGTCTCCTCTAAAATCAAACTGTGGTTTACACTTTACGAGAGATCTGATCAGGAGCTGGACGAGCCCGAACGAGGGGAACATTCCTCTGGTTCCTGACACAGTTGAGTCATGGTCGGGCTGTGTTTTGTTGATTCTGTATCCACGCCTGTCAATCTCACTGAGCGCGCTCAGGTCTGAGCAGGAAGCTGAACAAACCAGGCCAAAGACACAATGCCTCAAATCTGGGTTAGAAAACGGTTTGACCTACATCTGAGTCTGATGAGGAGGTTACACAAGGAGGCAATCAGCTCCAAGAGGTGAATCATAAAGACTGACTTCAGATGGTGTGTGTGTGTGTGTGTGTGTGTGTGTGTGTGTGTGTGTGTGTGTGTGTGTGTGTGTGTGTGTGTGTGTGTGTGTGTGTGCGCGCCGACATCGTCCAGATTTCTGTCCTCAGATGAAAAAGTTTAAAACACTTAGTGAGAAGTGATGCCTGAAGCTGCCAGACTGCTCTGGACTGAACGGATGAAAGAGAGGAGGAGGAGGAGGAGGAGGAGGAGGAGGAGGAGGAGGAGGAGGAAACAAGGGACGAGAGGAGGACAGGAGGAGGTAGAGATTACTCCTCAGTTTCTTTCCTGAAGATTAAAAATTAAAGAGGAGAGGAAGTCAAGGTCAGAGGAGAGAGGAGAGGAGGTGGTAGGAGAAGATCTGACCTGAATGAACCCACAGCAACCAACAAGTGTGTGTGTGTGTGTGTGTGTGTGTGTGTGTGTGTGTGTGTGTGTGTGTGTGTGTGTGTGTGTGTGTGTTTGCCTCTGCATATGCTTTCATTCCTCTCACACACTCTCTCATGGGAAACAGTGTTTGTTTGTGCAGCACAGGGCAGGCTCTCAGGAAATCCTGGCCTGATTTAAGATATTATGACCCTGAGAGGCTACCGTAGGATTCTGAGCCTGACATTTAATATGACGACCATGTCATACAATACGCTGCAGATATTTGTAAATCAGTTTTAACAGCTGGGACTTTTTCCTGTGTCATGTCTCACGTCAAACATGTAAAGTATGAAACCTGCACAGAAACATCATGGACTCAGTCCGTGAATGACGTCTCGTGTGATCGTAGCTCTGAGTAAAGAGCCAAAACTTTCACCTCAGATGATCTTAATGCATCGAGACGCTCAGGTCAGCTCCTTCCATCACTTCAGAGGTCAACAGCTCAACTTTAAGTCACATTTTAAACTTCTGCAGAAACTCTACACTGTAAAAAATGTCAAATTTACAGTTTGTGTACTGTCATTTATGTTTACAGTATTATACTGTACATTGTGTTACAGTAAATGAAAGTGAAGTAATAATAACATTTGTTTATCTTCCTGCCAGTAATTTACTGTTATTTTACAGCAAAGTCATTTTTGTTGTGATGGGGTTTGTAACCATGAGTGAGGAGGAAACACAGAGGATAAGACCTGCTGCCCCCCAGGAGTGGTGTTTACGGTTAGCAGAAATAATAATAATAATAATAATAATAATAATAATAATAATAATAATAATAATAAAGTTCATCTTTTTCTCCATTTTAAAATTGGCTTACATACTGAAAAAAATCATTAGGTATATTGTCTGTGCCATTGAGCACAGACAGCCCGTCCATGCCATGTGGAGTACAGACAGTGGCCAGTGTTTTACTGTTATTTTACAACAAAGTCATTTCTGTTGTGATGGGGTTTGTAACCATGAGTGAGGGGGAAACACAGAGGATGAGACCTGCTGCCCCTAGGAGTGGTGTTTTGCAGTTAACAGAAAAAATGATAATAATAATAATAATGATAATAATAATAATAATAATAATAATAATAATAATAATAATAATAATAATAATAATAATAATAATAATGATAAATATAACAATAACAATAATGATACTACTACTACTAATAATAATAATACTGATAAATATAACAATAATAATAATAATAATAATAATAATAATAATAATAACAACAGAAATAATAAAAATAAAGTTTATCTTTTATCCATTTTAAAATTGGCCAACACACTGAAAAAAAAAAAAAAATCATTAGGTACATGGTCTTTACCATTGAGCACAGACAGCCCATCCATGCCATGTGGAGCACAGACAGTGTCCATGGTTTTACTGTTATTTTACAGCAGTAAGTAACTTTTCAGTGCTGCATTCACACATGACTTTATCATACCCCTGAACTCTCCTCTTCAATTTGCAGTTTTTTTTTTTACAGTGTAGTGAAACTGAAGTCTCAGAGTTTACTTGGCATGGGTCAGACTTGGTGCTGCACAAAGGAAAGGTCAAACACAGACTCAACATCTGCTCCATGAACATGCGCAGCAGAGTGGAGGCTGAGGATGTTGGAGAAAGTGTGACAATCAGCTGACTGAGGAGTGGAGGTGAAAGTTGTGTGTGTGTGTGTGTGTGTGTGTGTGTGTGTGTGTGTGTGTGTGTGTGTGTGTGTGTGTGTGTGTGTGTGTGTGTGTGTGTGTGTGTGTTTCCTGCTGCTGGGGTCACCTGAGTTCAGACTGTACTCTGTGTACCTGCTCATGCACACACCTCCCGGAGCAGCTCTCACCTGTCCCGCAGGCTCCTCTCTGGATGAAGATCACCGGGGGCTGCAGCAGCTTCATGGCCCGGTTGCTGACGCGCTTCAGCTCGCAGATGTTCCGGTAGGAGACGCCGTCACTCCCGCACACCGGCTCGGAGCTGGTGCACGCGCACACGCCGGTGCTGCCCCTCCGTCTGACGGTGGCGGACATCTCCACGCCGTCGGTCACCACGCACTCCATCCCCTCCGCGCACTCACGGTCCCCGGCGCCGCCGCACTGCTCGCCCTCTCCGGACGCGCACACCGGGCAGCAGTCGCATCGGTCCAGCACGTCCCCGGCCAGGCAGTCCGCGGGGATCGGGGCGCACTGAGACTTGTCACACTTCTCCGGACAGCCGATGGCGAAGCGCTTGGCGATCCGCGCCTCGGCGAGCAGGGAGCAGCACATGAGGACGGCAGCTGCGCACAGGAAGAGCCGGAGACGCATGGTGGAGCAGATCAGGAGCTCTGGGAGGATCTGGACTCAGAGAAAGTTTGGAGGTCAGAGGCTGTGGAGGTCAGGGCACCGTTACCTGCTGCAGAGACTGATGCAGTGAGAGGGTGGCTCTGCCTGCCCTGGCTTTTAAAGCTGCAGGATAAACACAGGAGCTCATTGGTGGGCGTGTGTGACGTCTGAGCGAGGAGGGAGGGGATGGCTGTGAGCTGGTGGAGGTGTGTGTGTGTGTGTCTGAAAGTTGTGTTAGCTAAGAGAGGCTCTGCAGTCACTGACGGAGTCTGCTTTAAAGTGATTTTTCCTGTAACTTTTCTTCCATCTTGGTGATTTTACAAATTTTTAGTTTGACTTCATAGTTTGAGACTTAATTGAGCTTAGTGCTGTGTTTGCAGACTCCTCCTCAGGCTTTCAGACCCTGATGAAGATGATGAAGACTCTCAAACTCAAAGTTTAGTCAGGAAAAGTAGAAACAAACTTCCTCACGTCCTCAGACAAACTCAGGAAGCTGCAGTGAACAGACTCATATGACCCTCTGTGCCCTCCAGCCCGGCTCTTTTGTAATCTTACCCTCTGCAGACAGCTGATGGCCTGTGGTCAGAAAGTGCTGGGACACACAGATTGATTTTTCCAATAAGAGACAGAATCCAATGAGCCGCTGAAGAGCTCAGATAGTTTCTCTGCTCGTCTCCTTTAGAGGAGGAGCGTGGCATCGCTGTGCACGCCGTGCTTTGGAAACAGCTGATCGATCCAGGTTTCTATTACACCATCACTGACATCACCTGATTATTATGTCATCCTCTGACATCCATGGAAACTCGATCCCATGGATTCTTCCAGCGCTCCGTGTTGTTCGTTATGCTGTGGGACATTTTCCTTTTCTTTTCACAACGTTTCACAGACACTGAAACATGATCCCAGACGTCTCTCTGTGTCCCAGCGTTCAAACCAGAGTGACAGGAAGAGGCAAAGCTGAAAGTAACTGACATGTATCACCCCCTCAGGGCTCTCTGTGGATGGATGGACCTGCAAAATGATCTGACGCTGCAAAGCCACGTGTTGAAGGTGACGGGGTCAGACTGAGGGAGAGGAACTGGGTGTAAGGACGGCCTGTAGGGATACGTGGGTTAGGGACCAGTGGCGTGCAGACTTTTTGAAAAGCAGGGGCCAAAGAAAAATGATGGGGGGTCCAGAGTCCAGGCGAGAGATCCAAGAGACGACAGGATTGAGACAGGAGCAGGGGTTGGGTTCAGGTGGCTGTGAGCAGAGGAAGGGATCATTTGAAAACCGTTTCAGGAAGTATCAAGTGATCTAAGCTAAACTGACTGTTTCTGACAGAGTCTACGATCTGCAACATCCCACCCCACCCAGCTCCAGCACGCCAGGTCCCCCTCCTGCAATCAAACACCAAGGCCAAGTCCACACGTAGCCAGGCGTTTTCAAAAACCAATATCTCCCCCTCTTTGGTTTTTAAAAACTACTTTCATCCACACAGACCAGGAAAACACGCTGATAGGTGCAAGTTGAAGCATGCTGAACCGGCATGGCTGTGTTTTTTTTAGAGGTAAAACTTGTGCCAGCCAATCAGGATGAACCTCTGCTCATCAGCTGTGACAAATGAGAATTTAAAGCTCTGTCCCCGGCGTCTCCACGAAACCACGAAACCAGAGTTTTCGTAAGTCTTCGCTTTGGCCGGAGTTTTCAGAAACATTGTTTTTAGTGACGTAAAGCTGCAATTTCATGTGGATGACAGACGTTAACGTATAAAAATACACCCGGCTACATCTTGTCAAAGCCAAAGAGCGAAGGAGAGAGATCCAGAGACACTTCCACTAATGACCAGCAGAGGGCGTAACACCAGCTCGTGTTTTGGCTCCTTAAAGTGCAGAGGAAATATTTTCAAACAAACCCTGCACACTGTAGGTACCAGATCTGCTCGGGGCCCTGCGCCTGCCGATGACGTCATGCTACGGTAACTCCACTGGGACAAACCAAATGTGCTCCTTTTAACAGGTGTCACCTGTGCTAGGTCAAAGACCATCATGGGTTAGATTATTTCTCTGTTCATTCAATTCACCTTGAATTTCTGTTTCTGTAACGTAATGAGAATTACACGTTTCTGCTGTTGTTTTGATCCTAAATGAAAAAGAAAAAAGATGTTCCCTGGGTGTCGTTTACGCACAATGTAATCTGAACCAATCACAATCTTCAACGTCATTTTGCCAGATTTTAGCCAATCAAACAGCATGACGTCATCGGCAGGTGCAGGGCCCCGAGCAGAGCTGGTACCAACAACGGGTCACTCAAAAACCTGTGGACCGTCAGCTGTTAGACTCCACTCTGCCTCTAGAGGCCACTGCTGAGTCTCTGAGACCTCCAGCTTTGGTTTTATCAACGCTCTGTCCGATGATTCGATGGCTCTCAAGCCTCGGGGCCACTCCTGCTGCTCCTGCTGCTCCTGCTGCTCCTTCTGCTCCTGCTGCTCCTGCTGCTCCTGCTGCCTCCCATCAGCCAGTGAGGAGTGATGCAGAGGAGGTTTTCATCCATCTTCCTGCCTCTCTGTTTGTGTGTGTTGACGTTGCCCCCCTCGTTGCTATAGAAACCCAACCCAGAGGGTCTGAGAGAGCGCGAGCGGCGCTGATGACTTCAAGACCGGACTCAGGAAACCAGGATCTGTGTGTTGGTTACTGCAGCTCCTCTGATGGGTCCCAGCCGTCTGGGAGGATCAGGGGATCACTTCGGTCTCTCCAGCTCAGTGACGGGATCAGAGAGGTGTCCCACAATGACAGGGATCCAGATGGTCCCATTAAACTCAGGAGCTGATACAATAAAGGACTCCAGGGATCCATGGAGGGGGTCCTTAATGGTTCTAGAGGTTCCTTTAAAGGTTCCTGATGGATCTTAGAGGTTGGTAACTGGTCTTTGGAGGCCTGAGGTCTCACTGAAGGTTTTTGGTGTCTTTCAGGATCCCAGTGGATCCTCATGAGCTAATTCTAGATGGATGTGGTCTTGAAAAGGTTCCACTGACCTCAAAAATGGCTCCACTGACCCTTAAAGACCTTCATGTCCAATCGGTCATGGTCCACCCCTCTTGGGGAGACTTGGACTGGCCTTAGAGCAGTGTTTCTCAGTCCTGGTCCTGGACCCCCTGCCATGCATGTTTCAGATGTTACCCCTCTGCAGCACACCTGATTCAAATGATCAGCTCGTTATCAGGCTGGAGCAGAGCTTGATAACGAGCTGATCATTTGAATCAGGTGTGCTGGAGTCAGGAACATCTAAAACATGCAGGGCAGGGGGTCCCCAGGACCAGGATTGGGAAACACTGCCTTAGAGAGACCTGCAGGATCTTGAACCAGTTCCAAAGATCCGTAAAACCCCAGACCCGTTCCATGAGGGCTGAGGAGGTTCAGAGAGTTCCTGAGTCCTCCTGAGTCCTGATCCCAGTCCGTGTGGCCTTTGTGAGGATCTCCAGCCACACAGGGACCAAGCTAACAGACACGTGCTCCTTAAAACTGTACGAGGTCTTAGGAAATGATTTATCTCCGTTATGTAAGAGCGAACGCACCGAGGGGATGGAGCATAACGCGATCCCTCTCCTCACACGCTGAGTGTTGTTTGATTTCCTGTCACATGATCCTGAGGGGAGCCAGCAGGCGCCCGCTGTGTTTGATTTAATAATGTGTCTCTATCCAGGACGGGACGCTCTGCAGACTGTGAGAGGTTTGTTTTCTGGAGCCGCAGAGGGATGACTAACCCTCTGTTATGTAATTATTGGCAGTTATTAGGAAATATTTATAATTCATTGATTGATTCCTACTTCAAAGTTAGCACGAGGAGGAAGGAGGAGCTGACTCAGAGAGAAACTGAGTCTCTGAGTCAGACCTGATCAGACCGGGTGAGGAGAGGGTTTCTGAGCTGCTCTGAGTCCACTTTAAGAAACAGGCAGAAAAAAAGATTCATGGAAGGTCAACACACTGCTATACAACAAAACATGAACAGAAAACACACAAAAACTAACACAAGCGCCACCTGTTGGCCTGGAGTCTCACACACACTGTGGTGAAGACGTGACTCTGATCGAGGCGTGTGTTTGTTTTGGAAATTTTCTTTTTAACTCCACTTTTCTTTGTTCAGGTCAATTTTTTCCCAGATCCAGCTCCACAGGGTAAGGTATTCATCAACAGTTAGAGCTACACTCTGAAACCTGACAACAAGCTAACTTTGTCAGTTTGTAGAGTAGTTTAGCAGCTGCTATATTTAGCTCTACTTAATATATCTTAGCCTTTAACACGTGTTTTAGCCTATAGCTCCTTTTTTCCCCTGTAGCTCACATTTTTGACCTAAGCTTGTGTTTTAACTTTTTGCTCATCATTAGCCTCAAGCCTGTACTTTAGCTTTTAGCTCATGTTTCAGCCTATAGCACTTTTTTTCCCTTAAGCCTGTGTGTTAGCCTTAAACATGTTTTAGCCTATTGGACATTTTCTCCCTTTAGCTTGTGTTTTAGCTTATAGTTCATGTTTTATCGTACAGTATGTTTTAGCCCTTCAGCTTGTGTATCAGCCTTTAGCTCATGTTTTAACTAATAGCGTGTTTTTTCCCTCTAGCTTGTGTGTTAGCCTTTAGCTCCTGTGTTAGCCTTTAGCTTGTGCTCTATCTCTCTCCTGTTTCTCTTTCTTCTGCTCTTCTGTCCTTTTTCTGTCTGACAGGTAGGCTCCAGTGTCCACCATCACTACAACATTAATCACAGAAATCATAAAGAAATGGAAACTTCATCACAGCGTGGTGTTGTCATAGAGACTTGGACGTGCCATAAATCAATCCTGTCCTGTCAGACCTGATCAGGAAGATGAGAAGTATCATTCAGGAATAACTTGCTGATAATCTGATGTTAAAGTGTGGATCAGGATCAGGCAGATATCTAGAAGAGAGACTTTTCTGGATCACTCAGGAACTCCTCACAGGAACTTTAGATAAATAAACAACTCTTCAGTTTCTGCGTCCTCTGCTCGTCTCTCCTGTTTATGACGTGAGATTCACTGAAGGCCGTTCAAGCGCTCTGCTCTGCTTTTCCTGGAAACCAGGGGAACGTGTGTGTGTGTGTGTGTGTGTGTGTGTGTGTGTGTGTGTGTGTGTGTGTGTGTTTGTTTGTGTGTGCAGAATATCAATCTACGTCCACTCAGACTGAGTCAGTCAGCAGTAACGTTTGATTTGTGTGTGTGTGTGTGTGTGTGTGTGTGTGTGTCCGAGTTGGACAGCGAGAGCGAGAAAGTGAACAACAAAGTGAGAGTTGGCGAAGGCCGGCATGCAGCTGCTACAGTCTGAGTGTTTGTGTGTGTGTGTGTGTGTGTGTGTGTGTGTGTGTGTGTGTGTGTGTGTGTGTGTGTGTGTGTGATGACTCAGACCTCCTCCCTGTGAACTCCTCATGAACAATGTTAAATTTCAGCAGTTTATCATGTTTGTAGTTTCAGATGTTGGATGGTTTTCCTTCACAATAACACCAGCTCTGAGCTGCTGATGAGATGAAGACAAACACTGACCAATCTACACACACACACACACACACACACACACACACACACACACACACACACACACACACACACACAGGAACAACTGGAAACAGACTAACTGAGGCTCCAGAAATGATTTCATCCTCATGCATGAGCGTCCAAATGAAAACAGCTGAGATTTTAACGTGCTCATCCTTTAAAGGTTACTCCACAAACATGCAGGATATTTATTTCCTCAGGCCGTCAGGCTCAGCTCGGATATTAAATCTGTATCTGATGCTCGTCCTGAAACAATCAGTCATGGATCTCTGTGCAAAGTCTGTGAAATCACATGATTTAATGATCGGTGCAAACAAACATGGTGTGTGTTTGTTCTCTTTGGATTCACACGTTTCGTTTCCATCCAGGTCTGAAGCTGATGTTTGAGGTTTATAAAGTGTTTGTTTTGTTGCTCTCTGCAGAAACTCTTTAAATCTGCAGCAACAGCGACATCTTCTGAGGAGGAGTGAAACGAGAGCACGTTTTAAAGCAGCTTCACGTCAGAGGGTTTGAGACTTCAGCGTCTTTCTTGGTTCAAACATTTCTTGGAAACTCTGATTTCAGGTTTCCTCAGAAAGAGATCTTTGTCCTTTCCTCTGAAGTGGATCAGCAGGGCCCGTTAAAACCAGGACTCAGAGCCAGCTCCTCCTCTCTAACATTTGTCTTCTGAGTCCGCTCCGAGTCCAAACCAGTGTTTACGTCTCCTTCCTCCTCATAAATCTCCTGTTGGACTCAGCGTGAGCCACATCCACCGGACAAGTCCAGAAAATGTTGAAGATCAAGGTTTGAGGACAAACACCTCGTCAGAGTCTGACATGGAGGCTCCATAAATCTCAACGTCACAACAAAAGCTCCTTTTAATGGAGGGATCTTTAATCCCAGGAATTAAGAGACTGAAACAACCTCAAACTTTAAACTCCAGGAATCACTTTTCCAAGAACAGACTCGTCATTTTGAGCTTGTTTTTCTGTTTCCAGCTCACAGCTACAGAGATGTCCCGTAAAGTGAAGGATTGGCGTTTTATGTTTGATTGATTTCTCCTCAGAGTAAATTCCTCTGATGTTTTAAAAACTTAGAAATAAAGTCGGGGTATCGTTAACCGTCACATCCTGAAACCTTCACCCCAGACTTCCACGTGAGCAGAGTCCCTAAAACCTGGACTCACAGGCGTCCGCCCTGGCGCTCTGTGGTTTTGGATGAGGACGGTCTCTGGCAGGGCTGAGGGGCTGGACTGAAGTGAACCTTTAGCTTGTGGAGGGATCCAGTCTTGATGATCTGAGCGTCATGTGAGGGCGCTGTCACAGGCCTGGAGGAGTCAGAGCTCCTGTTGGAAGTTTTTGGCTTCAGATGAAGATAATAAACTTTGCTTTTCAGGGATTTGTTGACATCTCTCTGTGGGAGCAGTGATGTGTTTCATAGTAAAACTCAGGATGATGATGAGAGCTTTTCCAAAACAGGTTTCACTGGAGCAAACCCATCTCTGAGCAGCCTGATGAAACGTGGAGGAGCTGCAGATTTACTCATGAAGTGTGTGATGGACGCGTCTCCCTGAACGCTCCTCGTCAGGATCCTGGAGGATCCACGTCCAGCCAGTCGTCCTGGTGTCAGAGCTCACTCAGCTGCTCAGACATCTGGAGCAGGCGTCACCTCAGGGATGAAGAGTGAGGCTGGTCTGGAGGAGCTGGACCTGATGAGGACTTTGGTTGTTGTGTTTGAGTTGAGCTGATTTCACCATCTGGAGCAGATGTTACGTAAAGAAGTGACGGCTGTGTTTATACCTATGGATAAACACACACACACACACACACACACACACACACACACACACACACACACACACACACACACACACACACACACACACACACACACACACTCACACACAGACGGAGAAACGGCTGATGTTTTGGTCTGTTTGAACATTTCCATAAATAAATCACAGGCTGCTTTAGCGGCTTGTTTCTGGCGTCCTGTGATCTGAAGCTACATCACCAAGCAGCCGAACCCAAAGAGAGAAAGATCTTCATCAACCTTTGTTCAGAGCTCTCAGAGAAATGATCGAGGACGACACTCGTTAACTCATTAATGTCAAGAGCACAAAACAACAAATGTATTAACAGATTTGCATATACGCAAAATATCTACAGACTTGAAAAGTCCAAGTTTTTTCTACAAGACCTGAAAAAACAAACAAATCATCGGTCACAGCTGAGCCTCCAGCAAACATCAGGTGTGCGCAGACAGCAAAGTGCAGTTTGGGTATTTGTGGATTGACTCAGATGTTTATTGATCAGGTCACATATTTGTGGATGCTTTTACACACACACACAGATAATGTTGCTCCAATATCAGCTCCATAGTGAAAAACAAAGTAAAGTCCAGCTAACAGCTGTCAAAGGACGGTTAGAGCTGCTTCATGTTTGAACTGTCGTTAGTAAACCTCCACTGAGGATCTGTGAGACTGTTTGGGTTGATCTGTCTCTGCCCCTGCATCAGCAACCTCTTCCTCTTCCTCATCTTCCTCATAGTCATCTTCTTCTGGCTTACAAACACTGACAAGAACGGCTCCTGCCTACCTGGGGTCCCTCATCCAGGTCTACTCTCCTTCTGGTCCTCTACGGTCTGCTTGTGAAGACGCCTGGTGCTCCCAGCCCAGCACGGCTCCAAATCTCTAGCCAGACTCTTCTCCTCTGTTGTTCCCAAACGGTGAATGAATTACCTAACTCTATACGATCCACAGAGTCCCTTTCTACTTTAAGAGATGTCTGAAGACTCATCTGTTCAGGGAACACTTAGACCTTAATCTGAGCCTTCTCCTCTTGGTCCTCAGGAGGAGAATGATCCAGAAGGTCAAAGACTCAGATCTCAGTGAATATTCAGCACTAATTACTGAATATCGTTGAAGGTTGAAAGTAAATTGTTGCAGCAATTAATTGTGGTTAGTTGGCTACTTTATTCTACATTATTGATAAAAGTAAATATATAAATAATAAGGTCTTAATGGCAGCACCTGCAGCTGAATAACTTGCAGCACTTTGTCGCACTAACAGGTTTTCCTTCTGCCTAAATTCTTGCTTGTTTTGTACATCGCTCTGGACAAAAGTGTCTGATAAATGAAACTGTACAATTGTAGAAATGCATGAACTCAAATAATTAAAGCCAATAAAACTGAGACTTTGAAAAAGGAATAAATGGTTGAAAGAGTAAAAAGCAGACCGTGTGGAGGTTGACAAAGGTGGATCAGAGGTCAATAACAGTCAGAGATAGGAAATGTTTTTGAATCTACAGCAACAGGGAGACACAGGAAGAGGGCGATGGACTCTAGGAGAAGATAAAAGCTTCACACACCTGCTCCGATTCAGGAACAATCACACACACACACACACACACACCTGAGCCTGCTCAGACTCTGCTGTTGTCTTGGAAACCAGTCAGGCGGTCGTCATGTGGTGAGCAGGTCACAGCTGTGTTCAGATCCTCTTCATCATGACTCCCTTTGACAAAACTTCTCATCGTCTCATCCATCACTTCGGCCCTGACCCTGTGTTAGCTCATCCTCATAGCGACGCTGAAAGTTTCAGGATCTTCAGGATAAACCGGACCAAGCTTCACCCTCAGAGGGACAGATCCAGGGTGGTCACTGCTCACACTCTGCTGTGGGATGGTTGTGAAAGTGGGGCTGCTCCATTTGGCTCGGTCCAACCCGTGTTTTATAACCCAACAGTTCAGACTTTGAGATCACAGGCTGGGACCAGGCCAGAGGCTGGATGAGCCCACAGAGAGCAGTTAAACAAAGAGTCTGTGCTCTGATTCATTGTTCCTCTGAGGACCACGCCGTCTCTAAGAACTCAGAGTTAATGATGGAAAAGATGCAAACACGGCCCGGTCCGACGGGACCAGAACATAAAGGAGCAGAAAACACACAGTGTCCTGTGCAGCTCCAGAGACCGACCTCACCGGATCGATGTCTCAATCACTGGATGATGTCTGTGTTACGTAACTCCTGGAGGCCCGGGACGCGGCTGCAGCACGTTGCTGAGGGACTGATGCTCTGCGGCGCCCGGTCCAGAAACATGACCTAACGAGCAACAACCAGAGTTTGTTTGGAGAGCCTCCACCCGATGAGGAGCAGCGAGAGGAATGGAGACCTCCTTCAGCTGTAAATCAGGCCCGACCCAGGCCAACATGTGGAGACCCCGACACAGAGTCAGGGCTGATCCTGTTTGACTCCAGGAGAGCTGCCTGGTTACTCTGTTGATGAGCTCAGTTTGATCATCACACTTTGACCCTGAGTTAAAACAAACACCACAGCAGAGAAAGTGCAGAGTAAGTCGCCCTCAGGCCGTGCAGACTGTGACCAGTGAATCGTTCATGATGACAGAGCTCGTGACCTTTGACCTCAGGCTGCACGGCCTCACAGTTTGTGTTAGATCAGGACAGAGCATCGACGACCAGGAGCCAGCGCCAAACTCTCCACAGCCTCAAGTTAAAGTCAGGACACCAGGAGTTATTTTCTATCGAGTCAATCAGACTGAAACAGCTGAAGCTCTATAAAGGTCTGTTTGGGACGGGACAGAGGTCTGTCCACAGGTCCTGTTGAAAAGTGTGTATCTGTGTGTTTCAGGGGTCTGCTCTGTGCAGTGTGTGTGTCTCAGAAAGGGAGGATGAAAAAGTCTCAGATTGCTCAGTCGATCCTCTGACAGCTGAAACTCTGGTGCTCTCACAGACAGTGTTAAGACAGCAAAAGTTCCTGCATTGCAAACATTTGTTGAGGGAAAGGAAACACTCACCACTTCCTGGTCTGGAGGGGGCGTGGCCAAACAGGAAGGCAGGGCCAAGGCACCTGTTAAAGGCCAGGTACACACACAGCCACACACAGCTTGGTAATCTCTGACACCCATTAAAAAAAAACTTTATTTTAAATAAATAAACAAAATAAATAATGAAATATAATAAAAGAATGATATAAATAATGTAATATGATGAAATAATAATAATAATAATAAAAATAATAATAATAAAAATAATAATTATATATATTTAAATTATTTGAAAATGTCTTAATATTTTAAATAAATAAATAAATATAAATAATGAAATATAACAAAATGATAATACAAATGATGTATTATAATGAAATAATAATAAAAATACAAATAATAATTATATATATTTAAATTATTTGAAAATGTCTAAATATTCTAAATAAATGAATAAATATCAATAATGTAATTTAATAAAATAATAATAATGATAATATAAATTTAAATAATTTGAAATGTTTAAATATTTTAAATAAATGAGTAAATTTAAATAATATTTTACAATAAAATAATAATAATAATAACATATTTAAATAATTTGAATATTTTCTGAATATTTTCTAAATATTTTCTAAATATTTTGGTCTATATCTATGTGGGATAAGTGGGGCTCGAACATGTCACACCTTGAGTTGTTGAACTGGTGCCTGCCGTCAGAGTGAACTCATTCATCATTCAGCTGTGACATTTGGAAACCAAAGACTCTGATTCCCAGCACAAACATGAAACTCAGAGACTTGACTAACAATCCTAGTCTCTGACATGACGCGTTTGTTTCAGAAGCTGAAAATGAAGCAAATCAGGAAGTCAGTCATGTGACCTGAGCTGTGCCTCTGATTGGGCGAGCCTGTGATCTTAATATCCTCTGAACCGCTGAGTTAGACAAAGATTCATCCTGAACAGTTTGTGTTAATAGAGAAATTAATGTTTTTGAACCAGGCTGGGTTACATGGGTTAATCTCTGCTGGGAACAGCGCTACGTGACTGTATTGATAAATACCTAATCTCATGGTGTTGTATCCAGTAAAAAGGTGATTTATCAAAGAAAATTTGTTCAGAAACAACTGAGATCAGGGGAGTTTTCTCTTAATTGTAAGAATCCAAGATCCCAGGTCATCAAAAGTCAGAGAAAGTTCCTCTGGAGGCTCGAGAAACTGGAGTGTCAGGTTAGTTTGTAACAGTCACAAGGAGGAAAATAAATATTCATGGATACGTTTGGAGTCAAAGCTTGAATACCAATGAAATTTAATACCTCATAACATTACCATGAAGACTTTTTATTACTTTTTAAGGGCCTTAATTTTCCCACAACTGATTCATCAACTTTTAAAACTTTTGAAGACCCTGCAGACCCTGGATCATGACCCAGGAGCCGGGTCCAGGTGAGAACAATGCAGGTTTTTAATTTGTGATCAGAAATCAGACTCCAGACTCTGTGATGATCTTTTTAAATCCATTTCTTTTAATAAACAGATCAAATCATCTCAGAATCAGACTGAAAAGGGTCGACACAGCTCCTCATCCACTCTTTAGAAAGAACAGGCACTTTACCCAGCTCACGTTAGACGGGACGACAGCGGTGGAGGGACGTGTGCATGCCGTCATGCACGTGTGTGTGTGAGTGTGTGTGAGGAAAAGTCAGTAAACAACAAATATGTGGATTGATTTTCTCATCACTGTGAAGAATAAACTGGTTTTGACTTAAAGGAAACAGCTTTCACATCATGTAACGCTGAAGGGATCAGAGTTTGGTTTCTCCTCCTCGACGTGTGCCCACTGACACAGGAAGAGGAGCGTCTACGTCTCAGGAGTCACAGAGGAAGAGGATGGACGTGCAGAAGGAAGGTCAGGGAAGCTGGTGAGAGGAAAACCTGACTCTCAAACAACTCTTTAACTCATCTCACACTTTACAAAGAAGCTCAGGTGATCAGGTGATCAGCACAGTGAAAAAACCTCTGATTAACCACACAGTCTCCTCATCCTTCAGCTTTCATCATCTTTAATTAATCTATTTTAAAACTCTTAAAGTACATCTGCTCTCTTAGAAATAAACTTTTCTTGTGCGTCTCAAACCGACAAACTGCACAGTGACAAATATCTGAGTCTCTTCATGTCAGACTCATCTCTGTTAACGAAGAGGAAACAACTCTCAGAGAGTTAAAGCTACGACCAAGGAGTGACACGCTGACAGGATTTAAAACCTCTGAAACTCTGAAACCGACAGTGGTGGGTCATTAAATATTGAAGAAGCCACCACCGTCAGTTTCATGCTGCTGGTTGATGGGTTGTTAAATAATTGTGCGTTGAAACCTGAGAACAGTCAAACCACGACAGGATCAGTTTGGATCAAGTATTTCTCTTGTTGCGCCACTGGATGCTGGTTTGGTCGTTTGGTTGTTTGGTCGTTTGGTTTGACCTCGGGGGGTCAGGAGGAGCGAGCAGCAGGACCGAGGATGGCGCTGAAATGAACGCATGCTGGTGTGAAATCTACGAGCTGTAAGTGCTGCGTGACACGGCTGAGACTGGAAAATCTCTGAGCATGTTCAGGAAAAACTGACTGAACGGTTTTTATACTGAGAGGTTCAGAGAGGAGGAGAGAAACCAACATCCAGGAAAATCTGTGAAGGGTCAGAGTCAACACCTGTGTGACAGGGCGGCACTAAAGGTTCAGTCAGGTTCAAAAGTCACATACGAAGGAGGATTGTCTCAAACTGGGCCGAGGAGCCGGATTAATCAGCCGCTCGGCCTCAGACACGTTTACGGCCTCTGGGAGCTCACGTTTGTTTCTGACACCAACCCTAAACGAGGTCTCTGATTGGACCGTCAGCAGGCTTCAGACGAGCAGTGTTCCTGTTTGTGTCATGGCGTCTGTTTGCTCATCCAGGAAGACGGCGTGAGAGGAGGTCACAGCCACACGAGCACGTTCACAGGAATGGTCCCAGGAAGGTTGGTGGAAGCAGTCAGGTAGTTTAAACACAGAACAGTCTGAGCACAGGGAGTGTGTGTGTGTGTGTGTGTGTGTGTGTGTGTGTGTGTGTGTGTGTGTGTGTGTGTGTGTGTGTGTGTGTTCCTCAGTTTAGATCAGGGTTATCTGCAGGTCAGACTTCTCAGCGCTGCGACTGTTCAGCTCAGCGACCTCGCTGCGCCGCTTCCACAGCGACTCCTCCTCATTGGCTACTTGGAGGTCTGCACCGTCTCCTGCAGGGACAGGCGCGACCGAGCCGAGGGGAGGGGCATCATCACCGACTGGACGCCGCTCAGCCGCCACGGGAGCAGGCCCAGGAAGTTGTCCTGGTGGGAGTCCAGCGTGAGGCTCAGGGCCCGCTGGGAGGGCGCCGGAGGAGGGCTGTGGGAGGTGTGGCTCCTCATCGCAGGAGTAGTAGAAGATGGAGGCGGAGCTTGGGGAGGGAGAGGGGTGGTCACTGCGCTCCTGTGGGGAGAAGGAGGTGACAGGAAGTGAGATAAAGAGGAGGGAGGAGGGGTGAATGATGGATGATCAGATGAAGGGATGAGGGCTGCAGCGTGAGGGCGGGGCACAGGGCAGCAGAGGAGGAGGATTCTCGACCTCTTTCAGTCACATGAGAGTTTCTGAGTCTGGACTCTGACGCCCCTCTTTAACACAGAGTCAGTCCTGGTCCAGAAAGACCGGACTGCTCCATGTTAAAGGAGGAGTTTATCTGACTCAGAGCAGAGTGTGAGGGTGAGCGCTGACACGTTACCTGTCAGGTTAACTCATGACACACCTGGTCACACGTCTGTCCAGAGGAAACGCACTGAGCGTGCAGCACAGGTGATCATGCAGGTGCAAGCGACACGTACGAGCAAGTGATGCTGCGGCTGCAGGGAGCGGGGGCGGGGTCAAACAGCTGTTGCTAGGGAAGCGGAGAGGCAGTGGGGCGTGGTGATTGGACGATGAGCAGCGGTGCAGGGACAGGAAGTAGGCGGCAGGGCTCATTTGGGGAAGGTTAGTACGTCACTGTCACACCTCACTCTCTGAAAAGGCAAACACACACACACACACACACACACACACACACACACACACACACACACAGGACACACACACACACAGGAAAAACAGGGAGACAACATGGCAGAGGGTTAGCAGGAGAGGAGGAGGAGGAGGAGCTGGTGTTTGAGTCCTGCTGGAGTCGAGGAGGCTGCGAGTGTTAAGTGATGAAACAGTGAAGAGGACGGAAACTTCCTGATCGTTAACGTGAGGGTGGGAGGAAAGTTCATCAGAGACGTAAAAAGACGAGTGTGAGAATGAAGACGCTGAGACGTTAAAGGACGATGAGGTCAGGACGAGACGAGCTGGAGGATGAGGATGCTGTGAACAAAAAGACGAAGAGCAACAAACTCTTGGGTTAGGGGTCAAAGGTCAAGGCTGGTTAATGAAGCTCTCGTCCTTTTCTGGGTCTTTGTTAGTGAACTAGTTTCCACCTACAGGTGATCACATGAGAGGGAGACAGGCGGTCGATGCTGCTTTAGCGTCTGACTCTTTGCATGAGTTAAACCAAACTTAAAGGATTAAAATCAGAAAACTATGAAGTCTTAGATTTCCTCAGAGACGCTGGCTCTGCTGGTGTTAGCAGCTCTCTGAGGGACGCACGCTGCAGGGAGACCCACCAGGGGACTCCTGCAGCGTGAGGGTTACATGGCGGCTACGTTAGGGGTGGATGAGGGGTTTTCAGAGGAGAGGGCGTGGGGTCACATACGTGCTGCATTCACCACTGCAGAACGGCGTATACCTCTGTATACAGGGGCTGGACAGCCTCCTGGCCTGACGGATCTGAAAAGGTTACAGCACAGCTCGGTTACAGAGAGGAGAAGAGCTTCTTCCCAAAACCACACACACACACAGACACACACACACACACACACACACACACACACACACACACACACACACACACACACACACACACACACACACACAGAGCCTGTCAGGATGGTTTAACTCGTATCGACACGGGTGAAAAAAAAAGTCTGAATCATAAACGATAAATGTGAAAAAGTGTCAAATTCTCCTCAAACAGAGGAGTCGTCTTCCTGCAGAGAGCTCTGTGGTTTTGGAAAGAAACTCTTGGAAAAGAGAAAAAACCTCAAAGGGGGAAAGTACGGAGAGAGATAGGGACACATTTCAGGAGGTGTGTGAGTGTGTGTGTCTTTTGTTCCTTTAACCCAGGGGTCTGCAACCTTTACTGTCATAGGAGCCATTTTTCCTCCGCTCACCTGGATCAAAGTCATTCAGGAGCCACAAAATCTACTTTATCCTCACAATAAAGACAAAAAGTGTTTAAATTTGAAACATATTAAAAATCTAGTGAATAATTAGCTGAACAAGAAGGTTTTGTGTTTATAAAATTGTACATGTTATGTCTCAGTTTTTTATTTTCAATAAATTTGCAAATATTAAAATTTAGAAAACTATGTAATATCATAAAGTTCATAAATAGATAATAAGATGTTTCAGCAAGTTTGGGATTTTTTCAAAAAAAGAAATACAAAAAAATGGCTGAAAAAGGAAAATATTTTAAATTTTAGAACTGTTTTAAAATTTCATAAATTTGCAAAAAAAATATATAAAAACTGTCTTTTTACAAACTTGCTCCATTTTAACTTATTTAAAAAATTTTGGAGAAAAATGCAGAAATAAAAAAAAAAAAAAAAAAAATCTAAAAATTTGCAAAATCTAAAAAAAAATTGGAATTTTAATTTTTAAATTTGCAAAAAGTGTATTAAAAATGTAATTTAAAAAAATGCAAAAAAGTTTAAAAAATAAATAAATAATAAGAAAAATAATTTCTTAATAAAGAAATTATAAATAAAAATTCTTTATTTCATTAATATGTTTTTTCAAATCTACAGGGAGCCACAGGAAAGGAGTCAGAGAGCCGCAGGTCGCAGACGCCTGCTTTAACCTGTCTGCAGTTTTCAGCTGCAGTAACACATTCTGACACCAGGTGGCACCACTTCTTCAGAAACAGGATGAGAACAAAGAGCTCTGTGATGCAGACTGATGAGGAAGAAGAGTGAAGAGTGACGTCTCACAGCAGCTGGAGGAAACACATGATCACATTTTCTTCACATGATTTTTAAGTTTTCTTTTCTTCTTCTGCTTTTGTTGCATCTTACAGCAACTTTTCCCACAAAGGTTAAAGTCAAAGTATCTGTTATCATGCTGTGTGAAAATGTCTGATTGATGGTATCTGCGCTCTTTACTTCTTCATCACCTACCGTGTTCGCTGAGCGTCCCAGGCCGCGCTGAGCCACGATGGCTCCTGAGATGGCTTTGATCCAGCTGTGCATGTCCTCTGGGCTGTCGGCCTGACGCAGAAACACAGACAGACAGTTATCCTCCTGTCTCTAACCCTGATCTTCTTCCTCTGAGTCTGAAACCCAGTGTTACCTGTATGAAGAAGGTTCTGGAGCTGGTGACCATCTCAAACAGGTTGTCTCTCATCATCAGCTCGCTGAAAACACAAGCATCAGGTCAGGAATCTGTGATCAGGTCTGACAGAGGCTGGATGCTGACAGGAAGTCTACCCACCTCTGTTTGCACTCCTGGACTTTGTGGATCTCCTTCAGTGGGATGACCCTCAGAGCCTCCCGCTCCTGCAGGACGGACACGAGACGAGCCAAACATGAGCGTCTCAAAGCAGACAGAGCAAGAGATCGACACCGTCCTCACAGCAGCAGCAGCAGGCTCAGGTAAGAGAAACACCTTTCTGTGCATGGCTGAACTTCAAGTGACAGTCATGTTTGATTTTGTTTCTCTGAGTCATTAACATCAGTTTTACTCTGTTTTATAACCAGCTCCAACTTCACACAGATTATAAACAAAGCAGTGAACGTGTGCAGAGAAAGAAAACGTTGCAGCTTTGGTGTTTTCACAGAGGCGGGGTGTGAGGTCACACGCTTCCTGTGAACCAACTGCACAAAGAAAGACGATAACTGACACTGGCTTCAAATCCTAAAGCTGTGTGGAAACCGCTCAAACAGAGGAAACGTTCAGAGGTTTAAAGACACGTCCACGAGGAGCCTCTTCTCCTGGTGAGCCCACACACACTCTCCATCACGCTCAGCTCTTATTATTCTGACTGAAGGAGTCACAGCTCCCTATCAGATGCTAGATCAGTCTGTGTACGACCTTTAAATACTCACACCGTGACAATAATAAACACACACTCACACACACACAGACTGGGTGTGTCTGAGCACACACACTCCTGTGGTAGGAGCTCTCTGATCTGTCCACACGTGGATCATATGAGGAGGTATTCAGGACACATGCCGCTGCGTGTAGAGACACACAGCTGACTGAAAACAAGCCTCACTCTGCACACACACACACTTACACACACTCACAGATGTGTGTGTGTGCAGAGTGTGTGTTTTCACCTTCTCTGTCTCTGAATCGACTCCCTGCTCATGGTGTGTAAACTTTTTCACCTTGTGTGTTTGCTGAAGGTGTCTGCTGAATGTGGCGCCCCCTGTGGACAAAGCTGGACCTGGTATCTACTCCCAGATCTCGTCCTGTGTTAAAGCGACAGTTTCTTTTCTCATCAGCTCATCTGCTGTTTTTCAGCCGTCACTGAGCACAGATGTTGGATAAAAACATCAAACCTCGACCTGATGACCTCGTTCGTCTCTGCAGCTCTGACAAAGTGACGTGCTGCAGCCAGATCAGCTGGTTTTAAAGGGTCAGTCCGCCTAAACGGACAGAGGAATGTGAGCATGTCTCACCAGGTCAGTTTTGTAGTAGCTGAGAGCGTTTTCCTCCAACACGAAGTACCGTCGCTTCCAGTTCTTCATCTGAGAAAGACGACATGAACAGAGTCAGTGGGTTCAGGTCTGAGGTGCTCATCAATAAACCAATGACTGCTGGATGTGCTTTGTGTTACAGGAAGTCTAAACCGTCAGAATAATAAATCTGTCCCGGTTTGCACCCTGAGCTCTCACCACAGCTCCCTGTTTGACACAGTATCCGGCCTTGATGACGCCCTGGTCCTGGACTCCTCTGGACAGGTAATAGGGCAGCTGACTCTGAACTCGCTTCAGACCTCCACGCTCTGCCCCGTTCTGCCCCTCCCCCTGCTCCTGAAACACACACACACACACACACAGATTTATTCACAGAACATCAAACACTGAAACCACGTCAGGTGTAACACAGGTAGAAGGAGCAGAGGATCGTCGGTGAATTCTCCGACCTGCCCGCAGCGTGTTTTTCTACTTTCAGCTCAAACTTTCTTCACTGGACGTTTTTCTGAACTCAGAGTCTCCAGGCTACACAATTTCAGCCTGTCGTCACTCGCCTGGGTGTCTGCAGGTTCCCTCACGTGTTAGCGCTGCATACCACAGCAGACAGGACCAAACCTGCAGAGCTGCTTCTGCTAACAGCTGCTAACGCTGCACACATGACTGACTCTGTGTGTGAGTGTGTGTGTGTGTGTGTGTGTGTGTGTGTGTGTGTGTGTGTGTGTGTGTGTGTGTGTGTGTGTGTGTGTGTGTGAAGGCTGACACGCATCAGGATCCTTCACACATTCAGAGAGCACACACTGAGTGATAACAGAGACAGATCACACAGATCTCTGTCTGCAGATCTTAAAGTGGAGCAAACTCACACTGACCCCTCCTCCAGCTGAGGATCAGCTTCTTCATGTAGTAAAACGTGACTTTGGTGTAAACAAACAAACATGAGGAACAAACAGGAAAAAGGAATGATGGCTGTTTGAATTTAAAATCAAAATAATTAAAAAAAAGGCTCATCCTGCAGCGTGGAGCGGCCTTCACCTGTGTAGCAGTGATGATAGGGACTCCTCCGATGATCTCGGTCTTGTAGGAAACCTGCTTCATGGCTCCCAGAGCTTCCTGAGGAGTCTCAGCCTGGGCGGCCGTGCTTTCACCTGGCTTTGGCACCTGAGAGCATAAAATATTACAAATTAACAAACTAAATATGATCTCAAAGCATCAGGATTTCTGATTCTTTAAGGGTAAATGTGTTTCTGTGGTTTGTTCAGTTACAGGGCGCTAATTGTGATGCTACGACATTTCTCCACATTTAGCTCTAAAACGTCACAGATTTAGAGAAATATTTGTGAAATATATTTGTCAAATATTTTATATAAATGAATTTTCAAAATCCTGTTTGGCTGAGTCGCTGCCTCCAAATTTTATTTTGGTGCTTCTGGTGGCGGAAGTGAGAATTTGCACGTTAGCTAAATATTTACAATGAAAACTTAATGTTTAGAAATTTAGCTAAACTAAACTAACCCAAACGTTTTGTGTCTTCAGTGATATTTTTACTACTTTTTCTCCTGTGTTTGTCTGGAGATCCTACATGTAACCATGGCTGCATTGTTTACATGTGAACTCAGCTGTAAGCAGCCTGTAGCATGTCAATGCTAACTGGTGCTAGGCCGGATGTTTCCCCACAAGGTGAGGAGAAGGAGGTGAGGACGACGTGCTGGTTCTCAGGTGTGAGCTAAGAAGTGACGACATGGACCTGTTCTTCCATCCATCGTTATTGGGAACGTAAGATCTATCTCCAATAAGATGGACGAGCTAGCTGTGCTAACCCAGCAACAGAGGGAATACCAGAGGGCAGAGTAGCATCATGCTATTCACAGACATGGCTAACAGAGCTAACAGCAGACACCAAGGCCACATGTGAAGAGCTTCACCTGCTGTGAGCAGACAGGATCCAGGAGACAGAGACTGAACAGACTGCTGAAGAAGCTCAGTCCTGGACCCTGTGGAGGTGGAGGCTGGCTGACTGGACAATGATGGACAAGCTGTCAGCATCTATTTTCTTATGGAGCTTTTTACACTTTCTATACACTTTCTTACTTTGGTTTCTTGATTGCTGCTGGGACTTCAGTTTAGTTTTACTTGTTACAATGACAAGAAAGTTCTATTCTATTCTATTCTATTCTATTCTATTCTATTCTATTCTATTCTATTCTAAATATTTAGAATCAGGATATTTTATTTCACAACATTCAACATTTATATACTCCAGTTTTTGCAGAGCAGTCGCTGATTTCTGCAGCAGCAGGTAAAACATGTGATCCTGAGCTCCATCACTGTGGCCTGATGGGTAATTTTCCATCTGCTAAAGCCTGGAGCTAAACACACAGCAGCCCACAACAACAGCAGGAACAGGGTCACCTATTGATCCATCAGAGTGTGTGTGTGTGTGTGTGTGTGTGTGTGTGTGTGTGTGTGTGGCGCTCACAGTAATCTTGGTGGCATTGTTCAACACACTGATCCATTCCACCAAATCCTGCTGGTCGTTGGCCTGAAGATAAAACTTCCTCATTCCAGCGTTGATGACTGCACAGAGGAGGAGGAGAGAAGGAGGAAGAAGAGAGGAAGAGGAGAGGAAGAGGAGAGGAGAGGAAGAAGAGAGGAAGAGGAGAGGAAGAGGAGAGGAAGAGGAGAGGAGAGGAAGAAGAGAGGAAGAGGAGAGGAAGAGGAGGAAGAGAGGAAGAGGAGAGGAAGAGGAGAGGAAGAGGAGAAAGAGAGGAGAGGAAGAGGAGAGGAAGAGGAGAAGAAAATGTTTTATTTTGATGTTTCAACAGGAGAGGAAGGAGAAACCTTCAGCGAGCTTCATGCAAATCAGGAGCTAAAAATACCGTTAGCTTCTGGTTTCAGTAGTGTGTGTGTGTTAACATCCTATCCAGGTGAAAACACACACACACACACACACACACACACACACACACACACACACACACACACACACACACACACACACACACACACACACACACACACACACACACACACACACAGGTCAGGTCAGGGAGGCTGTACAGTTTCCTCCCATTGAGTGACAAAACGCTACCGTTGACCACCAGAGGAACAACAAGCAGCGGCCAGGGACAAAGGAGAGGAAATGAAGCTAAGAGGAGAGGAAAGGAAGGAGGAGGAAGGGAGGAAGGGGGAGAAAGAAAAGAAGGAAGCAAGGAAGGAGGATGGAGATTGGAGAAGAAGACGGGAAGGGGGAAAGAAAGGAGGCACAAAAGGATGGAGGAGGGAAGGAAAGGTGGCACGGACAGTTAGAAAAGAAGATGCTGCATCAGGACAGAGGAAAGGAGGAAAGGAGGAAAGGAGGAGATGCTGCTGCAGATGAACTCACCGAAGCAGAACTCAGCCTTTGGTCTGAGCTTGGTGGCATCGCTGACCTGGAACAAAGAGACGACCAAACGTTAAAGCGTCACTCTTTCTGTTTCTCCTGCAGCGCTTTGGTCAAAATGTGACGTGTTTCTCTGAAACTGTCCCCGTTAACGAGGAAAACCAGGCCGCATCCACAACATCTAACACAACAATGTCTACTTCCTCTACACACTCATTTTAAAGGGGTGTGTTTGTGTGTGTGTGCTGGAAACAGGGAGGACTCACCTTGGAGATGTAGGTGAGTTTGAGAGAGCCCACGTTCTCTGCACCTTTAGGCAGATTCTGCACAGACACAAAAACCCTCAGTTAGTTTTCTTTAAAACAAAAAAAGGACGTACGGGTTGATTTATGGGAAACTTTGGGAGGATTTAGTTTACACTGAGTTTATTCAGCACAGAGAGATGCTGACAGCTCGTCTCCAGATCCAGGTGGAAACAAGAGCAAACTGTGAAACAACAGATCACGCTCCTCTCCTCTTTGATCTCTGCTCCACTTCCTGTTTACCTGGAGAGGCTCAGAGGATCGATCAAACCCCTCACATATCTCTGACTCACGTTTGTCGTCACCTGCTTTCCCCTCTCTCCTTTGCTTCACGGTGTTAACTTTTGGTTTGTTGCTGTTAACGCTCTCAGACTCACAGACTAACTTCCTCTGGAGGTTCCTGTCTCACCAAACCCACAGGTGGGTCCACCTGCTGCAGACAATGGCCCCTTTCAGATTCTCTGTTTCCTCCTTTCTGACAAACAGTGTCTGTGAGGAGAGCTGAGTGTTTTTTATAAAAAGATGGAGGAACTGCTCTTCACCTGTTCAGAGCTCGCTGATAAAGAGCTTTCACTTCTCATCTGTTGGTCCAGCCTCTCTTGACCATAACCACTCATCTTTACAGAGAAACAGCTGATGGGATCCCTCCAGGACGGGTTTCAGGTCCCTGCAGGCAGAGACCCAGAAGGAGGAAACCCCTGCTCCATCTGAGCCAAAAACCTGTTTCCTCACCTCCCAACACGGGCAGCAGTCGGCTTTAAACTTTGTTAGAGCAGGAAGCATCAAATAAAACCAGGTGTTAGGTGGTTTACTTCAGACACAGCAGTCTCACCTGAGGGTTGTCCATGAACCACAGCAGGCCGCCCTGCTGCGTGTCCAGGATGAAGTATCGGCGCAGGAACCTGCCGCTGTTCTCATTCTCCTCGATGTCCAGGAAGCCACAGATGCGATTCTGTCGGTCCACATACGGCATCGCAACCCCGACCAGCTCAGCCCACCCTGGGGCATCACAGGAACGCTGCGTGGAGGGGGGGGGACAGGGCCAGAACCAGGGTTACCTCAGGTCAGAGCAGCTCCATACTCACAGCACAGAGACTGACGACGACTCTGACGAGTTCGTGTTTGAGCCTCTGTTTATTTATTCAAGGAAACATGAAGAACATGTCATCTTTCTCGTTTGAGTTTCATTCTGGAGTAACGTCTCTGCCGACAGACGTCAGGTCTGATGGCTTCTGGGAGCTTCTTGGTGTGTAAACAGATCAGTGATGCTGACATCAGTAACACGCCGTTTCTGATTGGACAGAGTGAAAACTCAGCTCTGAGCACGTTAGGGAGGAGGAAGTCTCTGAGCTTTCAGAAGAACTGAGCTGCACAAAGACACACTCTGCAGGTGGTCTGAGTGTGTTATTATTTATTTTTTATTATTTTTATTTTTTTGTTATTATTTTACACACACACACACACACACACACACACACACACACACACACACACACACACACACACACACACACACACACACACACACACACACACACACACAGATAGAGCCTCTGAGGTGGAGTGTGTATGATCATGGTCTGAAGGGGTCTATGGACTCAGAGTCTTGTGGTTCAGGTGAATCTTCCTCCCCCTCAGTTTCCATGTGAGCCGTGCGGTCATGACGTCAGCAGCTCTTCACAGACTCCATCACTATTTACGACTCTTACTTCAGAGACTGAGTGTTTAAATACAGTCTGCTAATGAGGAGGGGAAACATCAGAGCGCGTCTGCAGTGACCTGACTGTGACCTGACTGTGACCTGAAGCCTCTACCTGTCCCTGCCCCCAGCTCTGTGTACTTTGTGTACTTTGTGTACTTTGTGTACTTTGTGTGCTCACTTACTACACGTGACATAAAACTAACAATGGGCAGAAAGCAGTGGTGGACGGCGCTGCCATGTTTTAAAACGCCATTGTTGTGACTCGTGCATCTGTTTCCCTCGTTTGCTGTTTACTCCCACACAACAGGACACACGGCGATCGCATCGAGGTCTGAGTCTGATCAGAAAACTCTGAGGTTTTGAAAGCGAGTGTTTGAGTTGGGATGACTCCTACTTCATGAATATTTAAATAATTATTTCAAAATAAAAGAATTTAATAGTTCATGTGAATATTATTTCTCTGTTTTTGCCAGTAAATAACAAAAAAACTTCCCCAACAGGAGCAGAAATGGAGACTCTAAGAGTTCTGGGAGGAACTTTTTCAAACATACGTTCCTGACACTTGGTACCTGGCAGTCAGTAGCGGCACTCAACAGGACCTGTTTTCTTTACTTTTTTGTGTTTATGTCATAATAAATATTATTTTTTTTAATAATAAAATCTCAAAGTCTTTTAATTTAACATATTTATTTCTCAATATAAAACTCAGAATGATGTGTTCATGTCCAGTGGGAAAACTGAATTCTGTCAAAAGCACCGGGTACCGATTTAGGTTAAATCAAAAGGTACCATGTTTAGGTACCTAAATGCATCTTTGTGACTGTGAGGGAATGGAAGAGTGGGCGATTTTCCATGCAGGACTTGAACACAGCATTGCAAGGTTATATATTGAAGAATAAATATGTTAAATTGAAAAAATGTAATATTTTATTATTAAACAAATTAATATTTTTTACCACATAAACACAAAAATGTACCGAAAAGTGGTACCGCTGAGTACCACTACTGATTGCCAGGTATTGAGCATCGGTACCGTATCGTTTCAAATGTGAAAGGTTCCCATCCCTGGCAGAGAGTGTTTGAAAGTTTTGACTAAAGTTTTGAAACCTTAATATTTCTCATTTACTGAGTGAACAAACCTTAAGTTTACTGCACAACATTACACAGTGCAACACTTCCTGTTCACATGTCACACTCTGAACATGTTCCCAAAGACCTGTCCTCAAACTACAGGTTAATGTCAAACAGCCTCCTCCAGTAAGGTGACAGATTTACAGGTGTCTGTGAATACCTGAGGAACAGACGAGTCTTGGTTTCTCTCTTGAAGGTCAACTTTCTGTTTTAAACCAAAACCAAACCAAACCAAACCTCAGGCAAGAGTCGACTGTTTCCAGAGAAATGAGAAAATCTGCAACAACTTAAAACAATGAGCCATACTTAAAAAAAATTAGACTCTTTATATTCCACTTAAGGACATTAATTCACTTTCTCTGGACTCATTATTGGTAGAGTCATGGTGATAACTGTAGGAAAGTCGAGCTGTTGCACAAAAACATTTTCCTCCATATCTGCCTCAGAGGATGTGAGTTAAATATGTATAAGGAAATGGTTTTTATGGTAAAAAATGATCATATCAAAAGCTCAGTGTAGATAAAAGTAAAATAATGAAGCTCTCAGTTTCATTCCCTCTGAACTGATAATTCATCCTTTCACCTTTCCATAGCAGTAATGTGCCGTGTACTGTGAGTCGCATCCCACTCTCTTTAATAGGCCTGTAATGCATTCATAATTACCGTGATTTCGACGTTTTATAATCAGCTGTGACGCTGTGAGCTTCATTTAAAGGACAAACCCCCAGATTAATTCCTGTGCATGAAGGATTAACGTGTTCACCGTGAAATGATCCATTAAAACAACCATCAGAGCACAATTCCTCCCTGTGGAGATCAAACTGTTGTCTCAGGCCTAAAAACATCGACCGATTTCCTCCCCTGGCTGTAAAAAACATCTATTCGACACTTTCCACCGATTAATCATCTTTGTTTCCGGCGGATAATCGGGTCCGAACCTCCGGGTCGAACCTGGGGGAGGTAAGCAGCAGTAAAAGCGGAGGATTGTGGGTTTACTTACACAGTTCGGCTCAGTCCGAGTCCAGTGTGGCAGCTGTCAGGCTCCGTCGCTAAGCTACACGCTAACAGCCCAGACCGCTTCCGGTTTCTGTTTTCAAAATAAGAGTCGCGTCGCGAGTTGAAATCATTTTGGCGGGAAGAAACTAAGTAATAAAATAATAACAACTGTACTATTCCCACGCTTTATTTTAAAATTATACCATGTGGATGTTAGTTTAGCTTGGCATAAGGCCACTGACAAAGAGTGCGAGACTGTAAAATAGTTCATCTTAACCTGTAAACCTGTAAAAATCTCTAATTAAGGCGCTTCATTCATGTTTTTTTTTTGTTCCGTTAAATCTGCCAACTTATTTCTTTTCATTTACTGTCAAATATACCAATGATTAATGGTCCTCTTGCCTCTTATTTATATATTCAATTCATTTTGAGTTAAATGTGAGAGCAACTATCACCAGCAGTTTTCACAGTAGCTTTAGTTTACAGATTTTTTTTATAATAATTACAAAAAAAAAAACAAATATGAACAAAAAAATAATAAATTGCTTTTTAAAATTCTTTAAAGCTTTTATTGTGAAGGCAAAGTTTCTCCCCTCACACTCTTGTTACAGAAAGCTTCATTCATATTTCCAACCAATCAGGTGCATGAGGCTTTTTTTCCTCCTTTATTTTCTTTGCAAAGCCTGATGGTTAATGAAGTCTCAGGGTTCAGTCAGAGGCCCCATCAGGCTTTATTTTACAGAGAGGTCACCAATTAAACAGCAGTCACGTGACTTGCCTCAGGGCTCTCTGGTTAAACAGACCAATGTGAAAATGTAAGTTTTGAACCTGTTTGGTCTGCATGAGGCGGCACAGGAAGCCAGGCGTGAATTTAAGTTACTCTTTTCCTCCTCTGTCAGCGTGACGTGACCCAGGGTTGTTAGTGGAGAAAACAGTCGATGCTCTCTGAAGCTCACAGCTCGGTTAAAGTGAAACTACAGCATCTGGTGAAAAATTTCACAAACCAGGACACTTCTGTGAGACTCCTGTTCTCACAGGTCAGGCTGTAAATTTTCATCATGTTCACTTTTCAGACACCTGTCTAACTTCTATTTGTTCCTAACTTCAGAGCAGAGGTGTTCAACAGGGGGTCCACGGCCCTGAGGGGGTCCATGGAGGTACTGCTGGGGGTCTTTGACATTTTTGGTTGATTTGGCAAATTTGTATTCATTCATTTATTTTCTGAACTACTTCTCCTGTTCAGGATCACAGGTGGCTGGAGCCTATCCCAGCTGTCATTGGGCGAGAGGTGGGGTACACCCTGGACTGGTAGACAGCCAATCACAGGGCTGACACAGAGACAGACACACACTCACGCCTACAGATAATCCAGAGTGACACATTAACGTGATGAGGACCATGCACAAACATGCAAACTCCACACAGAAAAACCCATCGGCCAAGCTGGGAATCAAACCGGTGACCTTCTTCTTGCTGTGACTGTATGTGTATTTTTAAATAGTTATTCCCAAATGTTTCAATTTTTACTTTTATCTTTGTCTGTAAGCACACATCAGTTGATAAACAGAGGCTGAATATTTTACCTTTCAGTCAGAATCAGCAGCTCCGTCAGACACAGCTCCATCCTTTTTATCCTAATCTCCTCTGTAACTTCTCCTCTCTCAAAGCCAAACAAACTTTTTTTGAAAAAAGAAATGTAAACCTGTTAATCTTTTTAAAACAAAAGTAAAAGAAGAGATTAGAAAGTGTGAATAATGCACAGATAGATTATCAAGCAAACTCTGCCACCTGGTGGTGACTGATGAGAACCTCAGCACAGAAAGTCCTCCCTAAGTTTACCTCTCTAACTGGTGTCTTTAATGTGAAAGAGGAAACTTTTGAAAGAGGTGTTTATGGAAATGTTCATGTCTTTGGCAGGAGCTCTGTTTGAGTTATAGACAGAACTGGAGATCTGTGTTTGAGGAGCATGAGATGAAAAAAACATCTCAGGGACGTTTTTGGCCTGACCTGAGGTCCATCTCCCTGAACTCTTGTCTCCAGAGAAGTGATTTGATTGGGGTGAGAAGTCGTTTGGCCTCCCTCTTCCCTCTCTGCCTGAGCCGCTCCTACAGCTGCTCCATGCTGAATGTCAAAGGCCTAATTGTTTTGAAAGGAGGCGCTGCCAGCCCTGATGCCAGCCTCTGTGCCAGTCTTTTCTCCAGGACTGTATGAAGCCCAAACACAGCAGGAGCCATCATGACGCCGTGCCAGGCCCAACAACAAACGCCTGCTCGGGGGTTGGTCCTGCATCCTTTTGAAAGCCTCAGATCTGCTGTATTGTCAGAGCGCTGAACGCCTCATGGTACAGTATGGCTGGCATGGAGGCTGAGGCTGGCACAGGAGCTGCAGCATGCCACGCAGGGATTTCAGCCAGGCTTAGCACTCGGCAGAAACACGTCCTGGAGGTCTGAAGGAGGGCGGCTGAAGGCCAGGCTGACCTGAGCTCTGCAGAAACAGACAGTCCTAGCAGGGTGCATGTCAACAAGCTCTGGGATCATTTCAGGTCCTCTTGGAGCTCGGTCCGTTTCCCTGTTTCCATATCTCTGCCTGGAGACTTCCAGAGGAGGATGCTGGGAAAGTAACCGAGGTAAACAGTGGATCAGAAGCAATGACTTGAGTAAACTTGGCTGTGTTTGCAGTGAGGGAACGGCTGAGGTAAACACTGAGGGAGATCCAGGGTTCAGTCTGAGGATCCAACCAGGACCAGTTTGTCCTCAAAGGTTGAATTAAAAACTTCTCCACACCCTGAGCTTCATTATGTGCAGAAATGAAAGAGCTAAACAAAGAGCCGAGCATGTGACACACAGCTGAGCACCTGTCTGAAGCCCCGCCCACACCGTGACTCATCAGACTCAAACCAGGAAATACTTCAAGCTGAACAAGAAACACTGAGCTCATAACATCCAGCTTCAGACTAACACCTGGTTTCTCCTCTCCAGGATCGACGGACAGGTCCAGGTCTGGGGCACTTCAGCCTCCACCAGCAGCTGCTTCAACAAACGGATTTACAGATTTAGGAAGAAGCTGTGAAGTGAAAGTGTTTGAGAGAGAGCTGTGGGGGAAGGAGTGGCCTCTGCTGTCAGCCGGCTGTGTTTCAGCCTCCAGATGAGGAAAATGTCTCTCAGGTCGGAGCAGGACTTCTGCTGTCCTGCCTGTCACGACATCTTCCAGGACCCCGTCCTCCTGTCCTGCAGCCACAGCTTCTGCCGGGCCTGTCTGCAGAGCTGGTGGACGCAGAGACAGTTACAGGAGTGTCCGGTGTGTCGCATGGTGTCCCCGTGGAGCGACCCGCCTCGTAACCTGGCGCTGAAGAACCTGTGTGAGGCCTTCACGCTGGAGAGAGGAGCCGAAGCCTCCCCGGGGTCCGCCGCGGTCTGCAGCCTGCACTCAGAGAGGCTCAAGCTCTTCTGTCTGGACCATCAGCAGCCGGTCTGTGTCGTCTGCAGAGACGCCAAGATCCACCAGGACCACAGGTTCAGACCCATCGAGGAGGCGGCTCAGGATTACAGAGAGGAGCTCTACAAATACCTGAAACCCGTAGAGGAGCGGTTAAAGGCCTTCAGCGAGGTGAGGATGAACTTTTATCAGACAGCAGAGCACATCAGAGTCCAGGCCAGACAGACAGAGAGGAGGATAAAGGAGGGTTTCAGGAGGCTCCACCAGTTTCTCCATGAAGAGGAGGAGGCCAGGCTGTCCGCTCTGAGGGAGGAGGAGGTGCAGAAGAGCCAGGTGATGAAGGAGGAGATGGAGGCTCTGAGCAGACAGATAGACGCTCTGTCACACACACTCCGAGCCGTGGAGGAGGAGCTGAGCGCCGATGATGTTTCCTTCATGATAAACTACGAGGATGCAGCAGAAAGAGTTCAGCAGGGTCTCCTCCTGGAGGATCCCGAGCTGGTGCCAGGAGCTCTGATCGACGTCGCCAAACACCTGGGCAACCTGAGCTTCAGCGTCTGGAACAAGATGAAGGACATGGTCTGCTACAGTCCTGTGGTTCTGGATCCAAACACGGCCAACGCTGAGCTCCTCCTGTCTGCAGACCTGACCTCGGTCAGATACGGAAAGATCCAGCAGCTTCCTGAGAACCCTGAGAGGTTCGAGTGCTGGGACTCAGTCCTGGGCTCAGGATTGGGCTCTGGGACTCACAGCTGGGACGTAGAAGTCGGAGACAACAAAGACTGGGAGCTGGGGGTGCTGACAGAGTCCATTTGCAGACGAGGATTCACGGGGTCAACCGTTTGGAGTTTAAACTTTAACAACGTGAAGTACAGAGTTTTCTCCCCGATTCATAAATACATCGACCTCCCAGTCAGCGACAAGCTCCTCAGGGTCCGAGTCCAGCTGGACTGGGACGGAGGAACGCTGTCGTTCTCTGACCCCGACACCGGGACAGTCATACACACCTTCACACACACTTTCACTGAGAAACTATGCCCGTACATCTGCACCAGGAACACACACCCTCTGAGGATCCTGCCTGTGGAGGTCTCTGTGACACCCGAGAGTTAGGGGTCAAACCAGTCCAAGTCCCTGTCCTCAGGAAGTCTGAGAGAGGATACTAAAGAGGGACATGGATCAAAGATGATGAATCTTTGGACGGTTTATTCTACATGTGCAGACAGTGAAGGATGGTCGACGTAAGATCTTTGTGTCCGTATCCTCTGAGAGGTTGAGGTATGAAGAGCTCTGAGCCTCAGCGCTGCAGGGATCTGGTCAGGGGACATTGTTTACATGCTTATGAGCACATGCTGGATGAGAAAATGGGGCAGAAATAGCCTGAAACCAGATTATAAACCTAACAGTGAAGTTTCCCAAAAGCTGCACACAGGGTTGTTGCTTTACAGTTGGTGTATCTCAGAAAGTGGCAGCTTCCTTTGTGTTTCTGATCATGTGCCTCAAAATCACATCACACAGGAAGGAAAAGATCAACACCAGTTTTTCTCTGATTCATTTTCTTACTGTCTTTGAAATCTCATATTTTCTCATCACATTCTTGTTGAGTAAAAAAAAAATCACTTTATGTTGTTGAATCGTCAGATGGCAACCTCAGCTTAAATTTCCATCCACACACTTTCATTGGTTTAGGTTTGTAATTTCAAAAAGTTTTGTTGAATAAACATAATTTGGCACAGGCCTTATCCAGTGTATGACTCTTCTTTTTGGTCACTAGTTTTCACTGGATCGCTCTGTACAAATGTAAATGTAAATGTTCTTTATTTATACAGCCCTTTACAACAACCCTTTCGGTGAACCAAAGTACTTTACAATAGTTGGAAGAAAGCAATAAATAAAACAATTAAAAACAAATAGAAGCAATAACAACAATAAAAACAATAAAAGCAATGAAAATAATAAACACAACAAGAGCAATAAAATACAATAAAAAAAGTAAAAACAGACTTAAAGTGAAAGTGTCTACATACTACTGAGTATTGAAAGCCAGCCTAAATAAATATGTCTTCAGTCTGAATTTGAAAAAGCCCAGGTCAGAAATTAATAAGATGAATAAAATAT
This sequence comes from Halichoeres trimaculatus, assembly GCF_033239565.1. Classification (NCBI taxonomy): domain Eukaryota; kingdom Metazoa; phylum Chordata; class Actinopteri; order Labriformes; family Labridae; genus Halichoeres; species Halichoeres trimaculatus. The sequence continues at coordinate 24,798,388 of NW_027437201.1, read as the reverse complement.
TTTTTGAAAACAAATGCAATCTGATTTCACAGTTACACAGTTTAAATTAGTGAGATAACTTTTCTTAGTTTTTATTCTGGATATTTTCATATTTTTTGTGCATGTTCTGATGGTTATCCAGTTAAATCTGGCTTTTTACGAGTGTTATGGTAGTCCCTGAACGCATCATTTGTAATGCTAAGAATGGGGAAGGCTCGGTGTGAAGCTCACAATGACGCGTCAAAGCGTTTCCGTTTTGAAAACATAAAACGACCGTAGATCAAGACTATTCCAGGGGTCTGCAACCTTTACCTTCATAGGAGCCATTTTTCCTCAGCTCACCTGGATTAAAGTCATTCAGGAGCCACAAAATCTACTTTATCTTCACAATAAAGACAAAAAGTGTATAAATTTGAAACATATTAAAAATTTAGTGAATAATAAGCTGAAAGAGAAGATTTTGTGTTATAAAATTGTAGATGTTATGTCTCAGGTTTTTATTTTCAATGAATTTGCAAATATTTAAATTAAGAAAACTATGTAATATAAAGTCCATAAATAGATAATAAGATATTTTAGTAAGTTTGTGATTTTTTTCAAAAAAATAAATACAAAAAATGGCCGGAAATGCAAAACACACACACACACACATATATATATATATATATATATATATATATATATATATATATATATATATATATATATATATATATATATATATATATATATATATATATATATATATATGTATAACTCTTTAAAAAAATTTGAATTTTAATCTCTTAATTTGCATAAAGTTTACGAAAAAAATATTAAAAAAAAAATAATAATAATAAAAAAAATAATAATGAGAAAAATAATTTCTTAATAATAAAATTATGAATAAAAATTCTTTATTTCATTTATTTTTTTTTTTTCAAAAAAACCATTCAAACAATACCAGAATTACAAACAAGGCAGACGGTTAAATAGAGTTAATAGTTCTTTTTGGAGAGAATACACAATTTTTACCTGTTTTCTCTCTTTTTACTTTCAGCTTGGAAAAAATTATCTGGAAATAAATTAATCAAACCAATGATAAACGAAACATACCCAGTTAAAACCCAAACTGAAGCTTTTACTTTGGAGAGTAGTTCTTCTCATTTCCGGTTTGATTGTTGGTGTTCCGGTTAACTTGTCGTAGCGGGGCAGTCCAACCCGGAGGAAACAATCGAGAGCGATTTAGCTGACAAAAAGCAGCCGTTTTCTCTAGATGGGATTATAAACAGTATCTTTTCTGAACACCCTGTGTGTTTTGAAGGCTCTGTTGAGTTCAGATCTCTAATATTCGCCGTTAACGCTGTCCGTTGGGCCTTGTTTATACTGTGCAGGCTGAAGCAGGCCCGGTCCTGTGCCAGGTTTAACGGCCGTTTCGGGTCCGGTGTGTGTTCCGTGCGGATCGGCCCATTAGCTCACCAAGTAAGTGGATTTTCTGGTGGCAGAGGACACACATACACTGTAAAATACAGAGTCTGATTATGATTCAGCTCATGGTGCTGGACGTTAACTGTTATTGTTAGCTCTTAGCGTTATGGTAGCAGTTAGCTGCTGTGACGCTCTGTGGAGCTCTGTGCTAAGCTAGCGGCTAAGAGATAGCGTTAACGGGGACTTCTAAAAATCATTCGTGCTTTCATTTTTTGTATTATATATGAGCCTGTTGTTACACCCATAAAAGGAGCGTTTTCATTCCCTTCCAGCTTCCGTTTGCTGTGTTATTTTCTTTAAGTTTTCATCCTAATATTATTGAGCTCCAGCTTAGCGCCATTAGCTCTGATCGGCTAACTGATGTAGCCTTGTTTGTCAAACCAGCTGACTGAGGAGTACAAGAGCTGTTAGCAAGTTATTCAGTCACGTAGCTTCACTTCTTCTGTATGAGTGTGCTCATTAATAACTGTGTTGTTTAGATCTGAGGGTAAAAGTCAGAAATGGTCTCTCCACCGGGTCAGATCACTGTTGAGCTCAGCTCGGTGTGAAGAGCCGGCTGTCAGGGCTTAGCAGAGCTCTGACCACGAAAATATGTGACATCAATATGTTGTTAAGGAAAAGAAAACACAGCCTGTAAAGGCCTCAAAGAAATCAACTTATGTGCCATTTTAATAAATCATCACCCACTCCATACTGTGCTACATGTCTTTGCAACTTAAGCTTTCAATGTTGTTGTTTTTTAGCCTGTAGTGTGTCACTTTATCATATCCAACACACACCCTGAATGTGTGTTTTTTTACAGAAACATGTAGAATTCTGTGTTAAAACAACCTATCCTATGTTTAAAAATCAAGGCAGCTTTTCAACATGACACTCATAAGAAATGTGATTTATAGCATCTTGTAGCTTGTCATGCTAGAATGAAAGTCAGATTTTCAGGGCCGTTGTAAAATAAATGAGTTGTAGCAGCAGGCGTCTTCGGTTAAAGGAGCTGGCCTTAAGTGCTGACTCAATATGAAGAGGAATACTAACAATCATGATGACAAAGAAAACAAGTCCTAACTGGCACACATTTCCTTCTGCTCCATCTTCCTCTAGAGAATATGACCCAGATGCAACAATGACATCCAGATTTGGTAAAACCTACAGCCGTAAGGGAGGCGAGGGCACGTCTAAGTTTGACGAGGTTCTGTCCACCAAGAGAGGCACACTTAGCACCAAATGGGGTGACACCACCTACAAAGCCAAGGTCGGCTCCAAGCGTGCCGGCCCTCCTAAGAAGGACTCTGTGTTGGGAACTCACAAGAGGCCCCGTCCGTCCGGAGACGGCGGCTTTGATGATCCGTTTGGATTTGACAGCGATGAGGAATCCAAGCCGGTGTCATCCCGCACCAGCAACAAGGCGTCACCTGCCAAGCCGGCCTCGGCAGAGCCCCCACAGGCGGAGCGACCCGGCTTTTCTCTGGAGATGGGGAGCAGGTCTGTGATCCAGGAAGGATCCAACGCCATGGTGTCCAATCGGGCGCCGTCATGGTTCCCCAACAACAAGAACCAGTCCAGACTGGTGGAGGACACAGCTCGGTTCTTCAACAGCAGCAGCTCCATCACAGGTAAGACACCGAACAGGAAACCTTAAACGAGCAGACCTGAACAAAGGCTGCATCTGTTGTTGTTTCTGGATTATTTAATCTTTGTATTCCACTATTTGGCTTCTTATTTAGGAAATTACAAAATGTGAAGAGTTTTAGAGTAGTCTAAACTTTCTGTTGTGAAAAACTTTAGTTCTATTCTTGTAATCTTTCTGATTTAAAGATGAAAATGAAATTCCCCTTGAACCTGCTGACTCAGCTGATCCCAGCTCTGACGGCTTCTGTCGGCTTTGTAAAGACTCTGTTTGGTCTCAGCTCACTCTGACCGATGATTTCAGCTCAGATGGATTAAAAACAAACCTCGATGGTGGGATAAGATCGCTCACACTAACCACACTTGGTGTTTTGTTCAAACATCCTATGTTGAGAAATATCCTTGTTAATCTTGCTCTGTGATCAGATGGCTCACAGATGCTAACTGGATTCTGGGTCTTCAGATGACGTGGTCGGTGGCCTCTTCAAATGAAAATGCACTCAGTCTCTATAAGATCATTATCAGAGCTTTCTGCAGAAATTGCAACATGCTGCTCAAATCTGGTGCATGTTTGGCAGATCTGTGAAACGCCTTTATGGGTCAGGAACAATCTGCGAGCGCTCACTGTTTCTCAAATTCACTTTTCATTTCACAACCAAAACCGAAGAACAGAGTTTGTTTGCTTCTCACAGTCCATCAGTGTCCGTGTTGACGGTCTGAGCTTTCCGTGACTGCTGCTGGCCACCTGCCAGAGACGTGACCCTCTCCAGCTGACTCTGAACAACAAGCTGTGCCTCAGTTAGCGCTCCTTCTCACAGCGTTACCGCTCTGATCCAGGCAGGAGGGGAGCTGTGTGACAGCCAGTTTAACTGAAGGACTGTCACCTACAGCTGTTATCTGCTGGCTGAGTCTGCTGTTGACTCAGTAAATATGACACAATCCTGCAGCTCTGCTGTCCCAAAATGTGCTGACATCATAAAGCGAGTTATCTCTACGTACAGCGGTTTAAAATGAGCTCAGTGTGACGTATTGATGCTTCCTCACATTGTTTGAAGCAGAAACATTTGTAAGCTTGAGGTTACTGCTCTGATCGACCCAGTGAATGTACCCTGATAATGAGCAGCTCCAGCTTTACGCAGCTTTTATAAGTCTCTGTATTCTCACAGTCTGCTGGCGGTTTCTGATAACAGGGCTCATGAGAAAATCTGCATGATTGGGATCTTAGCAATCTGGTATTTTTCTAAAGATCTGCAAAAGCCTCATGACTTTCCTGTGCCCTGCCCTCAGCTCGTAGCACCAGCGTGCTCGTTGTCAAATCCTCTCAGTCTAAAACACTGTAACAATCATCTTGATCAACGTTTGGTGGAAAAACGAAAAGCAGAAAAAACCCAACACCATGTCTGCAGAAGTCACTGAGCTTCTGTCAGTCTGAGGAGCATTTCTCAAACAAAGATTTCAGCCCACATCAGAGTCATCACAAACCAAACTACAGCGAGTGTCCTTCAGTAAGAAACGTCCTTCCTCTCTTGTCGTTATCACATAAGGCCCGGTGTCTCCAACAATGACAGATCAGAGTTTTTCTGTCCCGTCATTCTTCTTCTTCTCCTCACATGACTCAGTAAAAAGTTGATGTGGAGTTATAACTTTAACGAAACAACACTTTGGGCGTGGAGAATAGTCCTGTGGGAGTCTTGGAGCTGGAGAAACTGCACTCACTCTGCTCCAACACCAAATCTTAAATAAGAAAACTGTTTTTTTTTCAGAGCAGATAAAAATACACTCTGATGTTTCACCATGAAGCAGTTTCCTGTCTTTGCTCACTGTAACGAGGTCAGGATGGCACCCGTTTGTCATCCGTGCAGACACAGAGGTCCACAGGGTGCTAATTGTCCGAGCATGTGGGCTGAGCTGTCAGAGGGGTCTGAAGCCCTTTCTGAATGGTCCTGGATAAATAAGCTGCGTGGCTCTGAAGCATCTGGTGTGAGGCTGTGGTGCTGCTCCAGCTGTGTTTGTGTTGGTGACCTGCTTAGAGGTGGAAGGTGCAGTCTGAAATGGTGCAGGCGTTATGCAAACCAGGCTGTGCAGAGCAGCCTGTGGGCACACTGTTGGTTCAATGCTCAGTCAGATAACACTCAGTAACACACACCTCATCACATCACCGCACCACACTGCACTGCGCCGCCGCTCTGGATGAAAACATCTGGTTTGTTAAAATGTGAGAGATGAGAGACTTGATACGGTGACCTGGACTCTGGGGATGAGAATCTGAGAGCAGCTCTTATCATTCTGTACAAGTCTCTTTATAGAAACACACACACACACACACACACACACACACACACACACACACACACACACACACACACATACACACGCACACACACGCACACACACACGCACACACACACGCACACACACACGCACACACACACGCACTGATGCTTTCCCTCAGGTTACACACACTATAGCATATCACCTCCCTCATACACAGATTGTGTTTTGATATATTTCTTGAAACTGTGTTTAACTCCAGGGTCCCTGTGGATCCTTAAAAAGTCTTAAAGGCATTAAATCCAGTCATCTAAAAACCCAAGGCCTTGGATGGCCTTGAAAAGTCTTAAATTAATCTTTAAAGTCTTAAAAATGCTAACACATGTTGGTACAGTTGTAAATGGCCCCACATCTCTAAATAAATGCCAACATTTATTTATTTTCTAACTTTAAGTCATTTACTGAGCGACTCTCATGGTGTCATCACTCAGTCACGATGGCTGAACAAACGTTGATGTGTTTGCTGCTTGGACTTTATTGACTGTCCCTAACCCTGTGGAAGTGATGTGTTTTTCTGTCGTGTGTATTGTGAAGTTGGTCTTTAAAGTCTTAAAGTCTTGAATTGAACTTCCCTTCAGCTGTAGTAGTCCTGATCCTGATCCACGTGTGGCCTCTTTACTGACTCGTCACTTTGTTGGATCAGGACCTGAGACAGGGCAGAACCTGCAGGAACCAGCTGCTCTAAAGTTTAAATCATCAGTTTAAGAGTTTCAGGGTTTTTATTTTAGCGTGAGGACTGTGGAGGTTTTTAAGGTGACCCTCCATGGGACCAGTTTGTGTCTGAAGAACTGATCCTGGTGTTGACCTCTCCACAGGGAAGCCCCAGCAGAGCCCCTCGCTGTCCCAGAACCAGCACAGCTACTCCTGGTACCAAAACGCTTCAGAGAGCGATAGGAAGCCTCTGGCACAGACCATCACCCTGAAGACCGGCTCAGAGGCCGAGTCCTCCTACGACTCCTGGGATGCAATCATGGGTCTCCGTCCACCATCGCCCAGCCAGGAACCTCGCAACCCGGCCCCCACGCTCTCCTGGGCCTCCACAGGCTTCCCCGCAGGCAGCTGTAAGATAGGCCAGACCCAGCACGTAAAGCCCCCCTCTCCCCCGAGACTGCAGAGCCCCAGTGAGAGCCAGGACTTTGGGGGAGGCTCAGACTTCCTCGTTGAGTCCACAGATTACTCCCAGACATCCTCGTCCTCAGCACACGTAAGAAACTCGAACTGTCGGACATACAGGAGACCCAACAAGCAGGGCTCTGGGAAAGCCTCGGACTCCTCTGGCTTCTCCACGAACGCTTTCGGTGCAGATCTTCCCAAAACCTCGTCTGACGCTAGTAATAAAACCACAGGAGGGGGGCGAGGAAGAGGGCGCACGAGGGACTACACCGTGCTGCACCCCTCCTCTGTGTCCATGTGCAACGTCACCATCCAGGACCGAGGCGTGGAGGAGTTCAGCACAGAGGCAGCGCCGTCCAGTGGTGGCAGCGGAGCCGGGTCTGGAAGTACGGCCGAGGTGGGCGAGGCGGGCTGGCAGCGGAAAAAGACGGAACAGCAAAACACGAGGTAGAGAAACACATCGCTCAGAGCAGAGCATCACTTTACTGTCCTCAAAGTCAGATAAAAAGTCTTCATCAGGCAGACTGCATGAATGCTAACACGCTAACCGTGCTCCCCCCCCCCCAGGTTCAGGCAGACACAGACCAAGTCCAAGAAGGACAGCAAGCTGGAGCTGTTTGGCTTCGACGACACAGACGTCCCCCAAGAGGAGAACAGCACCGACAACGCCGACTGTGGATCCAGCTACAAGATCAAGTACTTCGGCTTTGACGACATGAGCGACAGTGACGACGATGACGATAAGAGCTCTAAGGAGAGGAGGAGGGCAAAGATGGCCGCCATGGCCAAGGTAACCCCGGTGATAGCCATCGAAGAAGACTCAGAGAGTGACGACGAGCCGCCGGATCCCTTCGAAAGGCTGGAGAGCCAAGAAACGCAGACAGCCCGAGAGAGCAAGAAGAACTCTGAGCGTCAGGAGAACAGGATACGAGCAGGTAAAACACACTCTTCTTAAACGTGTGTGTGAAAAACGTTTCCAGCTCGAGCAGGCGGCGTTTCTGAGCGTACAGCAGGCTAAAGGTCGTTAGCTTGTGTAATGTTGATGTGTAAACACAGCACAGAGCGCCCACACTCTCACTGAGCACTTCTCTCCTTTCTACCAGCATCCAGCAGGAGCCCGTCCTCCCACACACACACACACACACACACACACACACACACACACACACACACACACACACACACACTCACAGCATGCATGATTCCCTGTTAACACTAACAAACCATGTCTCCTTCACTGCTAATCTGTGCTTATCTTTAGCTGCTGAATGCAGCGTGAAGATCAGGGACAGAGTTTTCTGCTCTGAACAAAGCTGCAGGAAACATCTGACCAAACAGATCTTAGAGACAAAACCCAAACCTTACAACAAACCAGTGATCTGAGGTTTTCCCTCTAAATATATCATTTTGTTGATCCTTCTGATGGTCACTCGTGTTGGTTTGTCTGCAGACGTCCTGGACTTCTCTGAAGAAGGCCTCAGAGTGGTGGCGGGGGCTCCCAGGAGACCGCCTCAGGGCAAACCAGCAGAGAAGAACCCAGACTCCTTCCGCAGGATCTTCAGCGCACACAAGAAGGTCAGATACCGTTTATTCAAAGCGTCCCCAGAGTTTTCCATCAGTTCTAAAACCCTTTCAGGACACGCGGGATATTCTATATTAAAATCCCCAATGGAGAAACATGTCCTGAATGCATCTCGCTGGAAGAGTGTGTGTGTGTGTGTGTGTGTGTGGGCAGAGCAGAGGAGTCTTCTCTGGTTTATTGATGGATGAATGTGGAGATTGAGTCGTCTCTGAACTGCTTCTCTTTTATTCATCACGGTGCTAATGGGTCTGTCTGTCCCTGCCGCTCACTCTGAGAGGGAGACGGACGGATTCAGCAGAAACATCTTTCAGGGAGAGAAGGATCCTCACACACAGTCACACCTGATATAGAAACTAGAGCCCGACCGATAGGGGACATGCCAGGAAGAGCTTTCAATACTGGGGGCGAAAAAAAGCCGGTATCAGATATATCGACCAATATCCGATATATGGGCTGATATATAAAATAAATTCATTGATATACACAGGATATATACTGTTTATAAACACAAATTATAATACCCATATGATTTAAGACAGAGACAGAACACTATTAACGTAACACAAGGAACTTTAATTATAAAACTGTCAACATAAGAACTGTAGTTTAAACCAATGATAAATAAGAACAAGCTGTAAACACAATAATAAATATACAAGTCAAACTTTATACACAGTAAGTAGAAAAAAAGTCAAACTGTAAACACACAAAGAAATAAACAAAAAGTCAAACTTTAAACACAATTATAAATAATAAAAAAGTTAAACTGTAAACACACAAAGATTAATAAGGCAGATTTGTACAAACAAACTAGTGCAAACTGTATTTTAAGAATACAATGAAAATAAATATTCAAAAATAAAGTTTTTAAACTGTAAACATGTAAACAGTTGCATATATAGTTTCACAAAGATGAAACTTACATGATGTTTAAACGCTGTATAATACTCTTATATTAGATGATGGTGGACGTGTGAATTAACAGTAACATTTATCTCTGTTTATCTCACAAAAAAACAACTTACACAACTTTAAACATTGTTACACACTCTTTAAAATTTAGGTGAAAAAACCTTGAATGCTCTCTCTCGCATGTCTTAACAGTGTGTTTTTGTCATGGAGCATTAAAGTGTATAGTTACATTGTTTTGCAAAGCCACAGCTTACCATGGAGTAAATCAAATAGATTTCAGTACATTTTTATAATCCGCTACATTTTGGCTGATGTTGAATACTCTGTGACAGGCCATAATCGGCCCGATTAATCAGCCTGATTAATCAGCCCGATTAATCGGCCCGCTGATTAATCGGTCGGGCTCTAATAGAAATCTTGACTTACGTCTTGTGGGTTTAGATTGTGTTTTTATTTTTCACATGCTTCACGTTTGTCTTGCATTTTACCGCGTTTTCACTGACTAATCCCTCAAATAACTGAGATGAGCAGCCTCATTTTTTGGCAGACTAAACCAATCCATTCCCAGAAGGCGGAGCTAGAAACTCTTCAGTCTGCTGATTGGATTTATTAACGGGGTACACTGTGTCGCTGCTGTGGCGTCACACTAATATTTAACAGACGCAGCTATCAGCATCCAGGTTACACGCCGCCAACTACAAGGGGGCACGGCTGGCTGTGGAAACACAAACAGGACCAAACTGATCCAAACTGATCCAAAGTGGTCTGCCTGTTGGAAACGGGCTGTAGAGGGATAAAACTTGGGCCTTGACCCTGGTGTAAATCTTTTATGATAAAGGAGTGATTCTTTAACTCCGCAGTCCAGCGTCTCTGTGACGCTCCCTGGTCGTGCTGTGGGAGTCTGCAGCGTGGCAGAGATAACGTTGTTGGGTTTTTTGTTCTGCACCAGCTGGAAACTTTAAAGTGCCAAATGTAAAGTTAATTTCCTCTGCATCTGCCTGCAGCAGAGCAGCTGTAAAGTCTGAGCAGACACACGGCCCTGAGGAGCATAATAACGTACTTAATGTACTCTCTCTGCTTCTCCAGTTTCATGCCCCGACTCTCATAATAACTTTCTTCACTATCAGCTGAATAATGTGCTCCCCTCTTTGTCTCCATTGCTTCCTCTTGACCGCTTCGTCTTTACATTACACCTCCTCAGTAATGCTCTTACCCCACCCTCCCTGCTCCAGCACACTCCACCCCCCACTCTCACTCTGTTTCCATCTAACAGAGAGCCGAGTGGAGTGGAGTTGGACTCATTATAAAAACAATAGCCTGTAGAAGTGAGCGTCTATGGAGGAGTTGTCTAAACTCTTCCTCAATTACAGTAAACTTTGTGTAGCTGGAGCCAGAGTGCTGTTTGGTTATTCAGCGGGGGACGCGGGGCGGTGTTAGATGTTAGCGTAATGATTGCTTCTAGACGGACTCATCCATATTTAGAAGATGGTGTCTGCTTTATTCAGGGAGGGTTTTATAGGAGGCGCCGTTATTACTTCTCTAACCCTCCTCACAGCTCCATGTGGCTCTTTCTCCGTGATGCTGTTTCCTGCAAAGAGGAGGAAACGTGTTACTGAGCCCAGTGAGCAGGTTGAAATCAAAATGAACCACCTCTGGTGTCCAGGAGGTAGTTTTTCTGGTCTTCTGTCCACATCAGCAGTCTTAGTGAAGCAGTAGTAAAGTCATGTTGATGAACATGATGGATGGTCAGTGGGGACTGATTGAACAACAGTGGGCCCTGCTGACCTGGTAGCGTTTCACCCCTAAATGTCATGACAGGCCTGTAGATGGCGCTATAACTGTCTTGTTCAGAAGCAGCTTTTGGTAGATCTCCACTGAAATAGAGTTGGGCCTAGGGATGGCTACGTTTTACATTTAAAACGATACGGTACCGATGCCCGGTAACTAGCTATGGATATCAGTACTCATTGGTACCAATTTTCTGTACTTTAGTGTGTGTTACTATGGTAATAAATATTAACTTGTTCAATCATAAAATCTCAGAGTTTTTCAGTTCAACATATTTATTCTTCAGTATAACCTTGCAATGCAGCGTTCATGTCCAGTATGGAAAATAGCCTTCTCTCCCACTCCCTCACAGTCACAGGGATGTGTTCAGGTACCTAAGCATGGTACTGTTTGGTTTTATGTGAACCGCTGCTCGATACTACAGACAGAATCCAGTCAGTACCTATAAAGTACCTGATCCAGTTCCCATCCCTAGCTGGGCCGATCATCTGGTGTGTTGGTGAATGCTCAGAGCAGAAGTGGAGCAACAGATGCTCATTTAGTTAAAGACAGTCACAGATTGAGCAGATTGAGCAGCACAAGCTCAGCACGGGAGATCACCACCATCCAAACAACCATAGGGTTTCAGAAAAAACCCACTCTGGAGGCTGTTTTCAGAGTTTGCTGTGTTTGGTCGTCTAAAACGCCGTTTCTGTGTGAAGGAGAGGCTGAAACTCAGCGATACTTTTGTGTTTCAGCCTAAACCGTTGTCATGAAAACGGCCCTTCGACTCTTCCCTGTAAACCCTCACCCCATCACGCAGGAACAGTCCGTCCTCACCCACCTTCCCCCCCCACACACACCACACACACCACACACACCACACACTCACGCTGTTATCTGCAGGTGGGCGGGGCGGTGGGGAAGGTGTCCGTCTGTGTCATTCAGATTACTGTAGGAGGCTGTAGCTCAGTGTGTTGATGTTCCAGCAGCGCCCAGCTCCTTCCCAAACTCCTCTTTGTCTCTGCTGATTAACCCTGTGGAGCACAGGCCCCCTCACCTCCCTCACTGCTCCCATCCTCAGCCAACTCTGGCTCCTCACCCTCTCCTCCTTCTGTGCTGCCCATCCCTCCTTTGTTTCTCCTTATGAGCTCCCGGGCAACCACCAACCACAGGTTTGGCAAAAATATATAAAAGGACAGGAGCTGAGCCAAGGATGAAAGGACGAGGGCTGATGCTGGTGTCAGGGGGTTGTGTGTGTTTGTTTTAAGTGTGTGTGTGTGTGTGTGTCCTGCTGTTTGATCAGTGCTGGCAGACTCAACACTTTAATGAGCATCCATTTGTCCTTTTCCTTCAGCGTTCACAAACAGGAGCCTCTCTGAGAGTTTCCTTCTCTTTATATCAGTAAACGTCTTTAAAAACCGTTAATCTCTCTTCAGTCGACTGGTTCGTGCTCAGTGATGTTCACGGCTTTTCTTTGTGTGTTCACCTCCCAGTCTCCCACCAAAGCTGTGTACAACGCCAGGCACTGGACGGTGGACAGTGAGGAGGAGCCACCTCCACCTTTCTTCTCCAGATCACAGACAGCACCTGTAAGCACACACACACACCCTGACACACTCAGCTCAGCCAGAAACACTCCAGGAGTGAATTAATGGAGTCCCATCGTATTAAAACTCTTCATTCTCTGAATATCTATCTAATGATGTTTAAGATTCCTCCCTGTCGTCTGAAGTCAGATCTTTTATTTCATTACTAACTGGTCGTCCTTCGCCCTTCAGGCGCCAGCTGCAGCCGGAGCACCAGCTAAAGAGCCGCCTGACGCTCAGAAGGACGAGGACGTCTTCAAAGCTCCTCCACCTCCTCCTAAAGTCACCAAGTGTGTGACCCTCCCCACAGATCTCTACCAGGACGCCGTCACTGCGCTCAAATGCCGCAAAGAGCACAAAGAGGTACAGCTGCTTTCTCACTCACCCCTGAGCCGCTGAACATGACGCTGAGCTTTCCTGAAGGTGACGAGGGGAAGATACTGGCTTGTGTCTAACCAGAGGTTTGTTGTTTTTCCGCTGTCCTCGTGTCCTCGTGTCCTCGTGTCCTCGTGTCCCAGCTGTACACCGTGGTCCAGCATGTGAAGCACTTCAACGACGTGGTGGAGTTTGGAGAGAACCAGGAGTTTACGGATGACTTTGAGTATCTGGCTACAGGTCTGAAGACTGGACAGCCTCTGAACACACGCTGCCTTAGGTAAGGGCTGGCTCACGCCCCCTGCTGGGGACAGAGAGCTCTGTTGAAGTGCTACAGGCTGGTGGTATTTGTTCCCTGTTAACCGTTTGTCTGTGTCTGTCTGTCCTCCAGTGTGATCAGCCTGGCCACTCGCTGTGCCATGCCCAGCTTCAGGATGCACCTCAGGGCCAGAGGGAAGGTGGCTCAGGTCTTCAAAACACTCAACGACGCCCCTCAGCACCCGGTGAGGATCTGCAGAAAAAGATTATCCATTATCCTAAAGTGGTTCAAGTTTTCATCGACATTTGAGGAATCAGAGAAACTGAATTTTGAGGGAATCTGGATTATTCATCAGAGCTGTAACAAATATTTCCTCCTCTGCAGAACCTGGCCATGTGCACGGCGTCTCTCATGTACATCCTCAGTCGAGACCGGTTGAACATGGATCTGGATCGCTCGTGTCTGGACCTCATGATCCGGCTGCTGGAGCTGGACCTGGACCAGGATCAGGGGGGCGGCACGGTGACTGAAACAGACTCCACCAGCCAGTTCAGCGCCAGAGAGATCGCCAAGATGAAGGAGAGGATCAGGAAGCTGTGTGACACGGTGCACAACAAGCACCTGGACCTGCAGAACATCACGGTACGGCTCAGGGTCCTGAGGTCTTTGGCTCAGTGAGCGCTGGTCACTCTGTGTGTCTGTTGGAGTGACGAAGCCTTGAACGGCGTTTAGACCATCACACCTCTCCACTCCAGCCTCTCAGTAATGATATCCCTTTAGCAGCTCTTCAGTCAGGATGACTCACACACGCCCACACGCGTCAGAGCGTCAGAGCGTCAGAGCGTCAGAGCGTCAGAGCGTCCCCGCTCTGCTGCTGCTCAGGATCTGTAGTGATTGAAAATATCTGCTCTAAATATCAGGTTCATCTTTCTGCTCTTCAGTGCCAGCGTTTGACATTCACACTGAAACCAACCCCAGGAAACAGAGAAAACAAGCGCTCTACCTCAGAAAACTACCCAGAATGCACTGCAGTAAGAGCTGTTAGATACAGTGAGCTCACACCTTTATCTCCCTGCTTCTCTGTGTTCCTCCTCCTCCTGCAGACGGGTCACCTCGCCATGGAGACGTTACTCTCCCTGACATCGAAGCGAGCTGGAGACTGGTTCAAGGAGGAGCTGCGGCTACTGGGAGGACTGGACCACATCGTAGATAAAGGTCAGAGACGTCAGGATGGGTCTGACCCCCAGTCATCAGAGTGAAGGAGTACTGTGGTGGATCTGGTTTCTGATTTCCTCTTCCTGTGGTGGTTTTCTGTCCACAGTGAAGGAGTGTGCCGATAACCTGGACCAGGAGGACGATAAGGAGAAGCTGGTGTCTGCTCTGTGGGGAGCTGAGAGGTGTCTGCGGGTGCTGGAGAGCGTGAGTGTGACGTTTGCTAAGACTGGAAGCTAAAGCAGTGTTTCTTCTTCTGCGTCTTTGAATAACGATCTTTATTTGTCTTCATGCAGGTGACGGTCCACAACCCAGAGAACCAGAGCTACCTGATCGCCTACAAAGACTCGTCTCTGATCGTGTCCTCTGCAAAGTGAGTAAACACTCAGGAACAAGCAGCGAGCGCTCATCGTGCACGTTTCAGCGCTCATTTGTTCACAGCTCCCTCCGCTCAGACGCTGAGGGGGATTAAACGTGGAAACAGAGAGCGCTGCTGACAGAACGCAGAGTGACTCAGCTCAGATCTGCTCTGTGAAGACTGAACTGTGTCTGCTGCTGTGTGTGTGTGTGTGTGTGTGTGTGTGTGTGTGTGTGTGTGGCAGCATGACTCAGCCTTCATTGTGGTTTCTGAGAGCACCGTAATCAGGGTTTTGTTGTTCAATTTCCTCGTCCTCATGTCCCGTCAATCACATGGTTACTCTCTGACCTCTGACCCCTCAGAGCGCCGTCCACTGTGGAAGTGACCTGACCCTGCATGCTCCTCCTCCTCTTCCTCTTCTTCCTCTTCCTCTCCTCGTCAGTGTGCGTCTTCCTCCAGGCACATTATGTCCCAAATTTCCATCTTTTGTAGAAACATCATTTCTTCCTGACTTGAGCTGGTACAAAGATCAGAGCGTCTTAAAAACTCATTTCTGTTTTTCACCGCTCTGTCAGACTGGGATTGTTTAGGAAAATTACTCTAATTTAGTCACAGAGGAAAAAACTGCTCCACAATAACAAGTGTTGTCTGAACAGCTTGTTTTGTCAGATATAGCAGTAACACTTTGTCATTACGACAATAACCCTCCAAACTCACACCTCCATTATCATCTTTCCAGACAAGGAGTCAAAGAAAATGAAATGTCTTATCTCCTAAACCACACAGAAACAGAACAATACTTTCAGACACAGCTGTGATTAAAATAATGTTCAGTGATTTTCAGCCACTGAATGTCCTTGTTTGGTCATAAACGTGATCACTGCTCAGAAAGACACGTTTTATTTGTTATAACCATCTGATCAGGCCTTAAAGCTGCAGCGGCACACGTCCCCATCCTGCTGCCCCCCCTCGCCCTCGGCGTGACCGGACCTTCGCCCCCTGCAGCAGGTCTGCAGACTCTGGGGGGGTGAGGATGATGATGGAGGCCAAACGCTTCGACAAAGAGCCGCTGTTTCACTGTGTGACACAGGCCTCAGTCTGAGCGTTCAGCTGTCCTGTCCGTTAACTCGATTAACCCCCAAACCGCAGGGCGGGCAGGAGAGCAGGGACGACACACACACACTTAAACACACACACACACACACACACTAACACTGTGTGTCTGACACCTTCCCTTACAGAAACTCCAGGTGTTGTCTTCTCATTACGTTCGTTACCTGCTCTGAGTTGCTCCTCGTCTCCCTCCTTCCTGTCCTGTTCCTCCTCCTTCAGCTCCTCGTTCCTCCTGCCCCGTCTGTTTAAACCCCAACTCCCCTCTGACTGTTTCAGCTGTCTGCACGACTAATTCAATTACCCCCTCAACCACCGCTGTAGACACACACACACACACACACACACACACACACACACACACACACACACACACACACACACACACACACACACACACACACACACACACAAAACTAGAGTCTTTTTCCTTATTGAATACTCTCAATTGCTTCAGAGCTGGACCCAAACTTTCCCCCCACAGTAAACTGGTCCCCTGAAGCAGGACCTGGTCCATGTGGAGCTGGACTTTCTTCACTGCACCAAAAGTTTATCCTGTGACCTCAGAGCTGAAGGAAAAACTCAGCTGCTGTCGTACTTTACCATCTTATTAATGAACTTCTTCCTTTTCTTTCACTCTCACAGCGCTGCTCCTCTCACACACAACTCCTCCTCCTCCTCCTCCTCCTCCTCCTCCTCCTCCTTTATTTCCTCCCTCTCACCCGCTCCTGTTTTTCTTGGTGGACTCTGCTCAGCCTCTGCAGCGATTAGATTTAATTTGGTTATTTACATCAGGCGGCTGACCGGCTTCACCCTTTCTGCTACTGCACCCGACCCCACAGTGTGTGTGTGTGTGTGTGTGTGTGTGTGTGTGTGTGTGTGTGTGTGTGTGTGTGTGTGTGTGTGTGTGTGTGTGTGTGTGTGTGTGTGTGGGTACACATCCTGCTCTGTTTTATGATGAAGTGGAACAGGAAAAAGGAGACTTGAGCTGAGATGACATCTGGATGTGAGGGCTGTTCATTGATGTTATTTAAAATCAGTTTTAACTTCTTCTCACGGCGTTTAAATCCACAGAGACACTACGGTGGCCAGAGAGGACCAAACCCACTGAAACACAGCTTTAAAGCAAGAGATTATAATTCCCCTCAGGGATGAGAGTTGAAAACCAGCTCCTGTTGAGAATCAATGAGAAATATTTCAATCCATCAATATCGTTAGCCTTTGTACTTAACGATTCCCTTATCGATTTTTTACACTAAGATAACATTTCCCAAGAAAACTCTGAAATGAACTTTATCCTATTTAACACATTCAACATGGTATAAATCTCCTTATTGACCAAAAACAATATAAACAAAATACAGCTAGCTTGATGCTAATGATAATTTGTAAGGGGGAATTGCCGTGATATGCTAGCAGTTAGCATAGCTTCAAAATAGAAATTCAGCTTTCATCACAGAAACATGTCACAGTCTTTGTGAAAAAAACAACTGAAAACTCCAAAAGTTGAAATACTCACAGGTACATGAAAGAAAAGTTACTGCAGGCTCATGGTGGCTTCACAACTACGGCAAGGTTCCAAACAGCTCAGAATACTGCTATAACCACATCCAGACACCAGATGGCCTACTTGAGTCAACAATTTATTACAAAACAGTGCATCAACACGTGATGTGTCATTCTAGACTAAATTTTGTGTATTGATGTCCAGAGAAATCCAGATCCAGTGACTAATTTCACATTTATTCACTTATAAACTGAATCTAATGCTGTGGACTCAGAAAATCTGTAAAGCTAATTTTTGTACAGAGGAAATTCACAGGAGGAATCCATAAAGAGTCAGATCAATAAGCAGAATTGAATCCCTGATTGTCTTCCTTCCCCCTCAGGGCGCTGAGCAGGTGTGAGGCGATGATCCAGCGATACAGCAGAGAGTTTAACTCAGATGGAGCCGTGGTGGGGAAGGCCGTGGAGGACTGTATGAGGGCGATCATCGGAGTCCTGCTCAACCTGACGCATGATAACGGTGAGCATGAACCCAGTGTGGAGGCTACAGAGCCGCCGTCTGATGGATGTGTAACCATGTGGACCTGTGTGTGCAGAGTGGGGCAGCACAAAGACCGGGGAGCAGAAGGATCTGATAGTGACGGCTCTGAACTGCGTCCTCAAAGTCCCTCAGTATCTTCCTCAAGAGCAGAGGTTCGACATCCGAGTGCTGGTGAGTGTATGGGCTTTATCGTTCGTTCTGTGACTCTGTGGACATGACCCGCTGCTGGAGACTGGATCTGCTGCCTGATCTTTCAGGGTCTGGGCCTGCTGATCAACCTGGTGGAGTACAGCGCCAGGAACAAGTACTGTCTGATGGAGATGGAGATGGAGGGAGGTCAGGGTCCCTGCAACTCCACCGTCCTGATGAGCCCCCCGCACCAGGACATCACCAGCACGGGCCCTCTGAGCGCCATCGCTGCTCTTGTCCAGGTCAGTTCTGAGTTTAACGCTCGTCTGAAACAGGAAAAGCGCTGTCAGGTCAGCTCCTGCAGGTGAAATAAATACTCCACGCTGATCAGTTTTCATCTTCAACTGAGGATTAACAGCCGTGTTAGCTTCAGTCCTTTCTCTGAGCTCCTTCTGCTGCAGCGGCTCGTTTCCCATGAGCACCATCAAAGAGACACTGAAATCAAATCATCTCACATAATCAGATTGGGCTGATGCTCTTATCCAGACTGACTTCAAGTGAGGTCAGGGGCAGGACCAGCAGCAGCATCCAGATGAAGTCCAGGGAGACCAAACCAGGACTGAGGGAGAGGGTTTTCACTTTTTCTCCAGAGCGTCAAAGTTTCCAGCGTCACGCCATCCTCAGCTTCACTGTTCGTCATAAACTACATTAAAGACAGAAGAACTGCTCCCAAACTGTCTTTGTCACTCTTTTTCCAGTTGTTCCTCCAGAGAGAGCGTGCCGCCATCCTGGCTGAGGCGCAGACTGATGACCTCATCAAAGAAGCTCCAAAGCCCGCCCTGGATCAGAGCGGGCAGTGGCAGGAAACAGGAGGCGAGATCCAGTGGGTCGCTAACGACAACCACGACGCCGAGAAACAGGACGACGGCAAGAAGAATAAGAAGGAGGAAGAGGACGAGGAGCTGGACCTCAACAAAGGTACGAACGGGATCAGACCAGGTCTGTGGACGTGATCAGATCAGGTCTGTGGACCACATCAGATCAGGTCTGTGGACCACATCAGATCAGGTCTGTGGTTTCAAACGTGGTGTTAAAGGTGAAACTGTCGTCCTCACAGCTCTGCAGCACGCAGGGAAGCACATGGAGGACAGCATCGTGGCCTCGTACACAGCACTGCTGCTGGGCTGCCTGTGTCAGGGGAGCTCGGTGAGTCTCACACACACACACTCACACTCACACACACACAGATGATGTATTTGACAGGAAGTGTATTTGTTGACTCCCTTGTTCCTCCTGTGTTTCTCCCCCAGTTGAATGTGACTACTGTGAGAGAAAACCTGCCTAAAGGAGATTTCTCCATCATGACGGAAATGCTGAAAAAGTTCCTCAACTTCATGAACCTCACTGTGAGTCACGGCTGTTACACAGCTCCAGGAAACTCTGCTCTTCATGCAAATGCTCCGTCACAAACACTCAAACACTCATTGAAGTCATTTTGAAAATTAGGGAGTAGGAGAACAGTGAAGACTCTGACGTAGGTTTTTCAGTTTTTGTCAGGAAATCATTTCTGCAAGCAGACTCTTCTGTTTTTGAAGTTTTCTGTGAAGCAGATTAAATCACAGGAGAACAATTTGCTGTTAGCTCAGGGAGCTGTCAGTCTGTGGGATTTTCCTCAGTGGGCTCTGGGCACACATCGTTTACACACTAGTGTGAGGATGTTGGCGATTTTTATGATGTTTGGTTTGCTTTTCGAACATCAGACCATGGGAAACAGTTGAATGATGATGATGTCTACAGACTGTATCAAGGAGACATATTCCCCCAAAAATGCTCATCAGATGTGAGTAGGGATGGGTTCCTCTCAGGTTTGAAATGATGCAGTACTGATGCTCGGTACCTGGCAATCGGTACTGTTACTCAACGATACCCATTTTTGGTAATTTTTTGTGCTTTTGTGGTAGAAAATTTTTGGTTAAAGTTTCAATTTCTTTAATAATAGTGTAAATTTGTTTTTCAAGTTAACATATTAATTCTTCAGTATATAACCTTACAATGCTGTGTTCATGTCCAGCTTGGAAAATCCCCTTCTCTCTGACTCCCTCACACTCACAAGGATGGGTTCAGGTACTTTAATAGAATTCAGTCGGTACCTATAAAAGTACCTAATTCAATACCCATCCCTATATGTGAGTCAGTTTTCAAGATTTAAAGACTAAATGAAGAACTCAATTTAGAGGATAAAACAGTTTTTGAGCAAAAAAATCCTTATTAAAGCCGCTAAACAAAAAACCCGGATACTATGATACGACACCACCCCCAGTATTCAGTGGTGTCATACGGTAGCATGGTGCTCTGTGGTAACAGGAAGTTTACATGCATCCTGAGATTTAAAGCTCCCATCTCCTGCTCCTTTCCTGCAGTTTAATCTGGATCATTGATGTCTTCATGAAATGGTAGTAACATGTTTTGGTCCAAAAAGCCAATAAATCAAGCACAGCAGCATTGTTTCCAGGCTCTCATAGCCCCTCTGTTCAGAACGCTCTGATTTAGTGGGCGTGGCCTTCATATGTAAATGAGCCACCGCTGATACCGCCCCGCTCTTCCACGTCACTGAGAGCGGCGCCACGAGCTCCGAGTGCACAATGTTTAGAAAACAGAGAAGCTGGTTTACCGTAACATTACAGGCTAAAACAACAGGCTAACTGCAGCTAAAGTTAGCATCCTGAAGCTAACACAGAGACAGGGGGGACACTGAGGAAAAGCTCTTCCATCTGCTCCACAGCACACAGCATTTAAAATACTCACATTTCCAGGGTCCCAGGTTTGTTGGAGGATGGTTGGTAATGCGCCTGGATTCAGGACCAGTCTATTGGCTAGCCCTCTGTTGGACTGTCCAAAGTTGGAAAAGCAGTCGGCCGTGAAGTGACTAGCACACACATGCTCAGTTTTACTGAGTGTAGCTGGAACATTTCCTGATAAATGAACTCTAGACACTTAGTCTGTCTTCTCCTGAGATGGGAAGCTTGAGCATGGAGCTATGTGGCTGTTTACAGCCAAAAACAGAGCAGTGATGGCTTTTCAATCAGGTCAGACTTGCTCCTGATTGGTCAAAAAAGGGAATCGCTGACGTCGGCAAATTCCAAACAGCTGGTTTTAGGTCAGGATTTAACATTAACAAGCTCTACTAGGTTCAGGTTTGGTCATTAAATATCACATTTTGTGGAGCATACCACCTTAAAATGATGCAAAACAAAACGTTAATTTTCTGCATGCAGCCGTTTTTCTAACTAACCTCTGCTCTCTCTGTCTCTGCAGTGTGACGTCGGCACAACGGGACAGAAGTCCATCTCCCGGATCATTGACTATCTGGAGCACTGTTAGAGAGAAGCCTGTCTCACACACACACACACACACACACACACACACACACACACACACACACACACACACACACACACACACACTCACACCATAACCTCCTCCTTCATCTCCATCATCACCTCAGACTGTGTCCTCTGCTGGAAACAGGCAGTTCTTCATCACCATCACCACCCTCTTCCTCTGTGTCGTCACCACGCCCTGGTTTCCAGGAAGCAGCGTCTTGTTTTGCTCTGCTCCAGCTCTGATCAGATGTAGTTTGTCCCTGACGTTACGCCCTCCCTCAGTGTCTCCGTTCGTCCCCTCTTCCTCTGGTGGTGGATTTGCTCAGATGGAGTTCATTTCTCTGACCGTTTGATGGATTTCCTTTCAAAGTGTCCTGCTCGCTCCTCATCCTCCTCCTCTTCCTCCTAAAATCACCTCACTTGTTGAATCGATCGGGGACAGACGAGAGGAGCTGCCGTTTTCTGCAGCCTGCCATCAAAGCCTGGCGCCGGGCGCTCGTCCTCTGAAGCTGATAATCATCCAAACAAGTGGAGTGTCAGAGAGAAAACCACAGACCAGATAATCGCTCTGCGCTCTCCTTCATCTCCTTTACCTCTCTGACCTCCCGCTCCGTCAGGGGGAGGCGCTCCCAGGCCTCCACATCTGAGCATCGATCCTTTCAGGAGTACGAGTCTGTAGAGGCTTAAGGTGGTATTTTAAGGTGGATTCTCCTCTGAATCTTTGCACGGGGTCAGCTGTTTTCTCCTCCTCCACCTCAGCAGAAAACCATCTCATCTCAGACGGTTTGTTCTCCTCAGAGCGGGCGCTCCTCCCAGCATGCCGAGCGCTCTCCAGTCGCAGACTAAAGCAGGATGACCCTCCAGGGTGAGAAAAGCTCTTTGGAAACTTGGTCCAGCTCCACACGCCTCCTGAAAGAAGAGAAACTTTCTCCTCAGCCAGAATCGATCGCTCTGCCCCTCCACATCAAAGCTCCGGGTCCTCCAGGTCCTCCAGGTCCTCCAGGTCCTGACCTGTCCCCCTTCAGGTCTGCTCAATCACCGTCCACGTGTGTGTGTGCTCACAAGAGCCTTCAATTAGGGCTCAGAGGCAGCCTGTCTGAAGAGACGCCGTCTGGCCCCAGCTCTCAGGCCGCGCTGAACCGCCAGCGTGAAGGCTCGCCGCCGCCGCTGCCGTGGAGCGAGAGTCTGTTTGTTTGATGATTGGAGCCACGGGGTCCTAAACCTCAGCCCTGAAATACAAAGTTTACTGTTTGTTGTTGAGCTCAAGAAGACTGTTACGCTTGGATCGGTCCCACAGAGACCTTCCTCTTTTTGACACACGCAAAAACCGTTTTTAAAAAGCCCCTTCACTGAGGTCCCAAAATGAGAAAAATAAAAGTTGGTGAAATGTTTTGGACGTTTAAATCAAAGATCCTACATTTTACATGATGCTGAATTATTATTTATTATTATTATTTATTTTGGGTCATCACTGAGCGCTGCTGTAACGGATAAACTCTGGCTCAGGCTGGCTCATTGCTCTCTGACAAACTTGAGCAGAGCAGAGGACGAAACAGGAAACAGACAATCTGTCAAACTGAACGTGGAGTTTTTATTCACCAGTTTCCTCTGAGCAAAGTCAGATCTTAAAGCCATCACTTCGTTTCTCCCTGACTGACCCACAGAGCGTCACAGACACTGAGGCGCAGAGAGCCTGCAGTCATCGTCTCACCTGGAGCAGAGAGACCTGTTTCTGTCCCTTCACTTTCACACACGCTCTGTTCAAACCAGTCACAGTTCTCAGCATGTGTCATCAAACCTCTCCATCCTGTTGGTGTGTGTTTGTTTCTCTGATCATCACACACACACACACACACACACACACACACACACACACACAGAGTTACACCCTCACACTCCTTTTTTGTTTTCAAGTTTACAAGAGCTTTATTCACAGACGTCTGAAGAATGATGGACGAGCTTTCTGTACATAGCCGTTGTACATAGATGGATCCCTCTGTAGGAGGGGGGGGGGGGGCTGGGGTGATGACGGGGTGGGGGCGTGGGGGGCAGGAGGAGGGGGGTTGAATTTAAAGTTAGACCGGTAGACTCTACTTTTCTGAACCTGACTCTATTTTTCCTTTTCTAAAGCCTTTTCTCCCAGTGGTGTTGTTGTTGGGCAGACGGACAGAGAGCTGAACAAGCCGACTGCAGGAAACTTGATCTTTGTACCAATTTGCAGACTGATGTCTTTGGTTATTTGTACATAATTTTAAAATAATAAAATTGCTACTTTCAGTATTTCCTCCTCCATCTGTCTGTTTCCTCCACACACGGTGAATCATCAGCATTTCACGGGTCAGACTGTGAGTTTTATCTTCAAACTACAAACATGACAAACTTTAGAAACAGGGAGGACAGGTCACACATTGCATAGTTCTTTGTGCTCATAAAAAAATATACTCCATCAGCTCACACACCTCACACACTCCTCATTATTCATCCCGTTTACACTGAAGTGCACAACTTTTTCTGTTACAAACTTGAGAGAAACCAGATCAGAATCAATCATTTGTAAAAAGTCTCAGAGTTTGGAGGATCACTCAGTCCCGCTCCTGCTCTCCCACACGTCCTCATCGTAGCTCCGCTGCTCCTCTGCGCGCCCCGGACCCCCGCTGCTCCCCCCGGTGTGGGGCTCCCTCCCGGGCCCTGGTGGGGCCGGACTGGGCTCCGGGGTCTGCGCCGCGCATGTGCCGTCCTCCAGGAGCTCGCTGAGGGTGGCGATGTAGATCTGGGCCATCTGCAGCGTCTCGGACTTGGACAGCTTCTTGTCGCTCTCCAGGTTGGGGATGACGCTCCGCAGCCGGTCGAAGGCGATGTTCAGCCCCAGCATCCTCCTCCTCTCCCGGGCGTTGGCAGCGAGGCGCCGCCGCCTCTGCGCCCGCTCCAGGGAGCACTTGTCCGGCTGGAGGTAGTGCAGCGCGCCGCCGGAGGGGCCCAGCCGGAGCTCCACGATGGCGCACGGAGGGTCCCTGTGGTCGCATCCGGCGCGCCTGCGCTCTGGGGCGCGGCTCCGCTGCAGGAGAGCGTGGATATCAGCCTGCAGAGCCACCGGGACCCCTCCCTCCTGGTCCAGCGTGATGAGGGGCGCGAAGAGACTCTTACTCGGCGGCATGGCTCCTCTTCTTCCTGGGTAGAAACTTCTGATCAGACAGCTGCAGCTTCTCAACGCTTCCACGTTTGGCTCTCTCCTCTCCGGAGGGTGGATTTATGGGGATGGGGGCTTTGGGGACGCGCAGTGCGTGATGTGGGGGCGTGGAGAGGGTCGTGTGCTGCCTAATGAACAGAGCCAAAGTCCGCTGCAGGAGGTCTATTAACCAAGTTCATCAAAAGAGGATTAGAAGCGTCTCAGTGCGCCTCTGTGGGCCGATACACGCAGGCGGCCAAGCAGAGGAGCCTGAGGGAGGGAGGAAGGAAGGAAGGAAAGTGAGGAAAGTGAGGAAGGAAGGAAGGAAAGTGGGGAAGGAAGGAAGGAAAGATAGTAAATGTAAAAAAACTTTTCTTTTTGACCAAATGTTGAAATCTGGTGAATTTCAGGCTGAAGGAGTCTGGTCTTCATCCCTGGAGGTGTTGGGAACATTTGCTGAGGTGAACCTCTCCATGAGGCGTTCACTGATCAAATCTAAGCTTAAGGAGAAAAGAGAGTCTTATATTTAAGGAAACAAAAGCATCTTTTCCTCACTGTGGATTTGGAGCGTGGTTGGGGGGCTTTGGTGTTTCTTGGCCCTGCTGCTCTGAAACTTCATCGCGCTCCTCATCCTCAGTCCTGCTGTTTCTGTCAAAAACACTTTTTAGATCTGTTCAGGGAACGTTAACCTCTAAAGCTGCAGTAGATGCTTTAAGGCTTCTACAGGTTGTGCTGTGGAGCTGGTGCTGAAGCTCATTTCTGTGTTTTTTTATGTCGGGGTTGTTAAGGAGCGTGGCGGCCCCCTGAGGGCAGAGCCTGATGCTGACTGACAGTAACTGGCAGCCTGCGATCCTCTGGAAGAGCTCTAATGGGATTTACAGCGTGTCCTGAGCGCCGTGTGCCAGCGCTCTGCTGGCCGAGCCTTCACAAACGCCTCAGCGTGGCTCCGGGTCGGCACAAAGATGCTGCGTGACACACGGAGGATAATGGGCTCCTTATGGCCAGGAGGACCCTCGCTGTCTCTGCTCCCTCCAGTCTGGAGCACGTGGGGAGGTTTGGCTTCACGGCTCTGATGACAGTTGTTGGCACACTCCGCGTTGGTGGAGCCAATGAAACGGCTCATTGCAGCCAGCGGACAGACACGGGCCACAGATCAAACCCTCACGCCGCCATGATGCTCCTCTGGGCGTGTCCAGCTCTTCACCGCTCCAAGTTTGACTTTCAGGGTTTTCACTGAGCTCAATCAAGCTGCAACAGAACAAATGATCCGTGTTTGTGAGCTGGGTACGCACAGATCCTTTAAACTCCACCAGGTCCTCAGATCTGAGCCACAAAACCTGCACACACACAGTCAGACCTCTTTTTTTATGAGACAACACTTTTTAACATTTCACCTTCAAGATCTTTCTTCATTTCTGCAGGATGAAGAGTGATTATCAGCATCCATTGTCATTTGAATCAAACAAACTCAGGGTTTAATGACGAC